>NW_027205048.1:5452500-5882500 GCF_024711535.1 Dipodomys merriami
GAAAGCAGAGCTTCCCTTCATTCGGTGGAACATTGTTTCTCTATCCTTAAGGATTTTGCTAGAACTTGAGTTTTCTATTTCTGCTTGTCAGACTGTTTCCCAGAGGTTAGTCTGCCACCGGCCATACCAATTGATAATCATCTTGTGGCTTGAACCTGTCAGTCCAAAAGACTACCTATAAGCTCTACTTTTTAATTCATTTAGAGTGAGGAATGGTGAAGGGCCAGCAGGCCTGAGTGTCACTTCCTGCCAGCTCACAAACACATCGAGCCCTTTGACAGGGGACATATGCGCACTGCCAGTTCGCTTATCAGCCCCTAAGACTGAGTGTTTCGTTTTCCTGTTCTTTAGGTGAGTTTGGCTTGGGTTTTTGTTGTTTGTTTGCTTCATTGACCTCTTCCACTTTACTCCCACTCTTTTCACTTTTTCCTCCTTTCTCTGTTTCATCCATTTTACTCTCTTCTCTCCTTTTCCACACTTCTCCATAATTTAGTTAGCCACCTTGTTTCCATAAACCCAGTGAGTGACCACAAAAAGACCAATTCCAGTTGCAAAACTGGCAGTCCGGCCTCACCTTGGAAAAACAAACCTAGGTCATCAAAGATAAGATATTAAGAACAGTAAGATTTTTCTGTGAGATATATTCTACAATGAAAATCCAGCTATACACCTTGACTAGCTATTCACTAGCTATTCTGACCTGTGGGTCAGGAGAAGAATTTGTTAAAATATTCTCATGTAAAATTATAACACTTAACCCATCTAACGAAATATTTTTTTGAAAAAATGAACTAAATATGTTTTATCAGAAAAAGAAAATCCTGCTAGAAAGAATACTCTTTCTTTTCTTTATTTTTTTTTTACATTTTCCCTTGGTATAGTCTGAATAACTTATTATCTAATGCCAAGAAATTATATGTAATTAGTCTGGGTAATGTATACTTTTCCTTTGATTATACATATTAAAGTGATTAGGAAACTTTGGTTTTTCACTAGTAAATTTCTGCCTTCCTGGTACACTCTGGGTCTGTAATGACCATTCATATCGGTGTAGGGCTCTAAAACTCAAAACTAAAGGGAGCTCACATTGCAAGACTTCAGTCGTGCTTGATTGACTGAGCTCTGAAAATCTGGGAGATGGCATAAAGTTAGCCACAGGGAAGGGGCAATGTTGAAGGAGGATTTACATCTGATCTTTTGAAACCATCATGGAATTTTGCATGTCTTCCAGTAAGAAAACTATAAAAGCTATGTAGACAAGAAGGCATGTTTAAGGGAAAATTTTCAGGTTTATGACATTGCCCATATTACATATAATGAAATTAAATTTTTAACATTTGTTTTTAATAAATGACTTCTATTTGCTTTTGGTAGATTACTTCTATATGTTGATTCCACATAATTTGTAACCATTTTTCCATTAGAGGGTAGATTTCACCCTTTCTCTTTGTAGGTAACGGATCCAAGACATTTTTCTGTAACTGTATTAATTAATTGGTACCCTCCATTTGAAGCTTAGAAAGAAAGTAATCCTTTTTTGAGAGGTATTAACTACTTTTTAAAGACACAAACAGCTCTTAAGCCTTTTGTCACAAAATTAGAAATTATTGACAGCAGTAATCATAATAAATACATTACCCCTTAAAAATCACTCTTGTTTTTTCAAGGTGATTAAAGGGATCCATTCATTAGCTGATTGTTCAGCAACTTGCCTTGTTGTGTTTTGTTTCTAAGTCATTTTTGTAAAGTTAAAGATTAATGATGACAAAAGTTTGGAAGGAAAGGAGATCATAGGTTTCCCTTACAGCCTGTCTGAGAAGGTATCTATTCTCAGAGATGTGCTGGATTCAAGGAAAGGCAGCTACAGCTGGACTCCTTTGAGAGCCTTTAAGCCTCTCGGCCTTCCAGCCCTATGATTTATGCAAATCAGAAAGCTTTGGCGGTTTCCACTTCCTGGCCAGGCTAGCATAATCCACTTCCTTCGGGTTCATGTGACCATGCAAATTTGAGCACTCCTGAATAGTCCCAGAGGGGCTGTGCCTCTCATTATTCCTGCCCCATTCTCTGTGCAATGTAAGCATTCAGAGTATGAATGGACAAGGGTTTAATTACTCACCACATCTGTCAGATCAGATTCAACTTGAGAATGAAGAGAATCCCAGACAAGCCCAGTCGTTTCTTTGCAATGTTCTTCGTGGCCGAGGTCATCCAGTTCTGTCTTCCAGGGAATATTTTCCACTCCTTCTTTCATGACCCTCCTGGAAAACAGGGACTCCCGCTTTAGGAGATCCATTACTGGGTCTTCTACATTGTGTGTGGCCTTTACAAATGTTAATTAATCTTCCTGATGATACACTGTGCGTCAGGGAACTCTTTATTCCCTCTGGGCTGCTAATGACCAATGTGAATGCCAGAAAGTTTTCCTTACTGTTTCCTGACCCCTTGTGCCTCTCAGTAGTGCTTTGCTGATTTCTCCCAACCCCTAATATGTCTCCACATGACAGCCTGACTATTCATATTACTAGGTCAGGCAGAGTTTGACTGAGTAAAGGTGAAGGTCCCCCAAGTGGAAGATAGACCTACAAGGGGTATGCTTCTGGCTAATTAAACTTCCCAGAGTTATCAGCCCAGGACTTTGTGTATAATGACAAGTGGGGAGAGGTTATGTCCACTGAGAGCCATAGTGATTATGTTCACTGATGGACCACTAGCATGCCTTCCCTCAGGTCTCTGTGTCCTGTCATTTGGGTTTAAGAGGAGGCTCTTGGTCTGTGCAGCTCTGGAATCCAATGTTCCATGTGCTTCCATGGTGTTGCTTGGCTTTGTTTCTCTTTTTGTTCTGTTTGCTTTTTAATTTTTGTTTTTATTTTTTACTGTAGTTTAAAAACCACACAACTAAAATAAACTATACAACTCATGGGGGAGGAGGGCCGGGAGGGGGAAAAAAAAAACTGGGAGAAAATGAGGGAAGAAGTGACATTGTTCAAAAAGAAGTGTACTCATGACCTGACTTACAACTGTAACCCCTCTCTACATCACCTTTACAATAAAAACAATCCATTAAAAAGAAAAGAAAAGGAACCCATGTTAGATGGAGTAGAATTGGCTGGAAAGCAATATGAGAGAAATTAGTTGAGCTGGATAAAAGCATGCTCTGGTTTAATTTTCAAACTTGCCTTTGATATACAAGGTATTGCCTATATCATATATATTTCATGAATGTTTATGTGTTTTAAAATCCTGAATTTAAATGCTTCTATAATACAACCATTGAAATTTTATTTAGAATATACAAATGTTAATTTTAGAGTTTAAAAATGAATACTATCAAACTTAGTGATTAAAAAAAACCACACAACAGAAATTAACTGTTTATAAAGTGAACCATTCTGTGCCTTCAGTACATTCATGATATTATACAGCCATTGCCTCTGTCTGTCTAGTTGTAAAGCATTCTTATCACCCCAAAAAGAAACCCTCTACCCACTAAGTACTCCCCATTCACATCCAGCACCTTTCTTTGTGGCTTTACCTACTCTGGATCTTTCATATGAATTGATTCATATTACATGTGACCTTTTATGACTGGCTTCTTTCATTTAACATGTGTTTTTGAGCTTTGCTCTAGTATCTTACTGTGGCATTTTTCTGGTGTGTGTGTGTGTGTGTGTGTGTGTGTGTGTGTGTGTGTGTGTGTGTGTGTGTGTGTGTGTGTGTGTGTGTGTGTGTGTGTGTGTGTGTGTGTGTGTGTGTGTGTGTGTGTGTGTGTGTGTGTTATCCTTCTGTTGCATATTCTCCATATGTTCTCTGCCTTGGTTAATGTCATCACCAGGCCCCTCCTCTTCTCTTACTACGATTGTCTAACTGTGGTTCAAGTTCTATACATTCCACCTCTGAAATATCTCCAGTCAATTCTCATTTACATTCCGGCTACTCCTGCCCCTTTCCAGACACCATTCATTCTCCAGCTGGTCTTTCTCAAGCACAGACCCCTGTGACGGCGTCGCTGTGCTGATCAGTTCTTCACCTCCTCCCCACCTTCAGAATGGGGGTCAAGCTTCCTCACCATGTCAGCCAGCGGTTTTCACAACCTCCAACTCCCATCCCTCAGTTAACACAGTCTGGTCCACCCACCTCAAACTATTTGTGGGTCTCTGGGCACATGATGTTCACTTGCTCCATCTCTTTCTGTGTGTTGTCCTCTCCTCCTAAAATGTCCTTTCTCTCCCTCCAAATAACAGGAATCTAATCCTCCTTCACTCTGCTTGAAAATTACCGTCGCACCTACCCTAAACCACTACCCACAATGTATTTCTCCTTTCTGCCTAATTCTGATATTTTGTTCATCATAATACTTGCATTGCCAGTCTTTAATTAGAGCTGTTTATAAATCTCTGTCCTTTCTCAAAGGAAGTTTGGGCTTGCTGAAGGGAAAAAACTGGCCTCACTCATTTTCCTGACTCCAACACCAGATCCTCAAAAAAAAAATCTTGTTGAATAATTTAAATTTGTTATGAAAAACTATGAGCCTGTAAGAAGCCCCAAATAATGGGGAAAACAAGTCTGAGGTATAATCACAAGGACTATCAGTCAAAAGCGTGATTATTTTGATATTCTGTTGGATTTAAGTTACCCACAGTGGTTTACCAGTTAGCAGAATCTCTCTCTCTCTTCTCTCATTATCTCTCTTTCATTATAATCTTTATTACAAATCTCAAGGGTTTTATATTCAGTTGCCAAAAATGTTCTTTTTGACAAATTGCACAGGAGACATTTTGAGATTGTGAGATGGGGCTGACTGAATTCAGGCCAAGTTCTGTGCACTTGTTCCACTCAAAGCAAAACTTCAGATCCAGGACTACCCAAAAATGTATCTGTTTATTTTATTCCAACCCTTCAAATTCTTCTATCCTTAAAAACAATCAATTGGATTCCTCCCAGATTAAATGCCAAGCAAACAATGCAAATAAAACTATTTTGTTTGCTGAGAAGTAATTGAAAAATCTGCAACTAATTACAGATTGGCAAGCCCTGAGCCTACAAATAGCTGGAACACTCAGCAGATGCGTTGTTTACGGCTAGATTCAAAACTGGTTTCCTCACACCAGCCATCCACAAGTTATTAATCAATACTGTGCCAAGTCCTATACCTCACCTTCAAAATATTGTAATAAACATTTAATTTCCAATATGGGCTTCATAAACAAAGCTGTTAAAAACTAGAGGAGGTTTAATTGGTTAGAACACACAAGCCTATTCTTGGGTTATATGAATTGGCTTTTCGTTTAAATACCCTGTTCTTCCTCAACTACTCAGAAGTCCTGCAACATAGTTGAAATTAATGTTCTGTCAGTGTGGTCACAGAGACCCTTATGGGGCTCCAAGCACTACTAGACTTTCTTTAATTGAAATTCTAAAGAAAAGCGACATATTCATGGACCAAAGAGAGACAGGAATCAACAAATATGATTTGGGTTGTCTACAACCAGGTAAAGTAGAATTTACAAATGACTCATTTGGATTGGTCAAGTTTAAAATATATTGGTACTCAAACTGAAAAAATATATATGTGTATGTATATACATATGTGTGTGTATTTTTTCTGGGCTGTTATTCCTCCACATCTTTACTTGTCTGGCTTTTTCTTTTCCTCCATTTGTCAGTTTAATGTCACTCTTCAATAAATCCTTTCCCTGTCTACCTTTCCTAATATCTTCTATTTTATTGGCTATCCTCATTTATCTAGTTGATTTATTCAGTCACTGCCACTGGATTATAAGCCATGCAGACAACTTGTCTGTATCATGATCACATGCTGCTCTAACCCTGGGGCCTAGAATTGTGCTGTACCCACAGTAATCTCCTAATGACTGTTGGACAGGTAGATGAACTGAGGTGAGTTCATGGATGGGTAGATGACTAAATGAAAGGAAAAAGTATAAAGTTGTATTAATTGAGACAAGCAGCTTAGACAGCAAGACAGAATTTGGAGGCTGATAAAAGGCATGATTTTAAAGGGATTCTTATGATAAGAAACCAAAGCTTGTTCTAAATTGCAAAATTAGAGACATCTATACAAATACTATGTTCAGAGACAAGAGACTGTGAGTGCTATATAATGATTTCTCTTCAACCTTCACGAGTTTTATTCTGTAGAAGAAATACATACTTTTCTCTAGGGTCCTGAAAGTTTGACTCAGGCATAGCTAGAAATTACCAGATAAATATGGTGGGTTGAAATGAGGAGCTTTCACACTGAGAAAGCTGCGCAGCACGGAAGTGAGCAGTGAGATGATGTTGGTGGAAGTATCACACAGACAGGATACCTACAGGGTGCCCTCGACGGAATGCAGTCAGGTGTGCTGTGTTCCAGATGTTCCAGATGACTTGTCTGCTCCCTTCACATTCTGAAACTCTCTAGGTGATAAAGGCCAAGCAAGACACCCACTAAAAGTTTATCTTTCTTTTTTTGTGTGTGATACTAGAGTTTGAACTCAAAGCTTACTAGACTAGCACTCTGCCACTTGAAGCATGCCCCCAGCTCCTTTTTAGCTTTACTTTGTTTTTCAGATAAGGTCTTGCACTTTTATATGTGTCAGCCATAGACTGAGAATCCTTCTACCTATAGATGTATGTCACCAGTCCCAGCTCTTTGGGGGCAGCCCTGAGGTTTGAACTCAGGGCTTTGTACTTGCTAAACTGGTTACTGTACCACTTGAACTACGTCTCAGTCTTGCTTTTTGCTAGTTATTTTGGAGATGGAGTCTAGTACATTATTTTGCCCATATGTCCTCGAACTATACTTTTCCAGATCTCAGCTTTATGTGTAGGTAGGTTGACAGGCTTAAGCCATCGGTACTCAAAGACAATTTCTTTCCAAAGGAGAAATTTCAATGAAGTGTGCACTATTCATTTTGGTCCCATGAGATAACTAAAAAATGATAAAAGTGAAAAATATCCTAACAAAATAATAAGACTGCATTTTAAAAGTCTTTTTCCATGCTCTGTTCCCTGGGATGCCTTAGATAAGGTTGTGCAGTATTTTAGATGCACTGTGAGAAAGGAGGCTACGTTCCCAGGTGGGAGGAGGGACAGCATGTAAGGTCTTAAGCCAGCCCTGTGATCTTCAGGTAAAGTCCCTGTGTGTGAACCACAGAGGTACCTCAAAAATAGAACAAGAACCCTCCATCCATGTGAAGATGAGGATCAAGGTCACTGAGACCACAGTGATCTAACAGATTGAAGCTAGCTGTACCTGCCTTGCCTTTCCTAATGTACTTCTGGGGATCAAAAAATACATTAATTGATCATTTGCTGTTGCTGAGTCATTTGTCTTACAATTCTTTTCCTATTTATTGTTGGTTAGTGTCTAAGCAGTAGACACGGTACTTTCTGGTGCAGAGAGCTGAGGATCCCAATCTGCCCCCTCTGGGTACACCCAGACATGGTCCTGTAGGTCCTACACGTCCACATGTGGCTAGAACTTTGTGTTTTGTCTAGTTGATGAAGTTGATGTTGTTTATTGCACCACAATCCAGCTCTTGTCCTCGTCAGCTATGAAAGGGAAATGGAATACTTAGAATGGACGGTGGAAGGGATTTAGATTTGTTTCCTGGTTTCTAGCCAAATTCATTGCTATACTGGGATAGCTTCCTTTGGATATATATGAGGTAGTTGGTCACTCATGTTCTGTACCTGGGTGGGCATTTCTTGGTCTGGGGAGAGCCTACCCATCTCTCCAAAATATCACTTTCTCCTTAAGGCTTTTCCTAGCCCTTGGGCAGAACATCCATTCCTTCCACTGCTCTTCTTCACTCTTCTCTATACTATATTTATCTGGTTATGTTCTAGATGGTTCCATATACATTCAGCTGTCCTCCAAGGGTATGAGATCCTTGATGTCAGGGATTGTGTATGCTTTCTCTTTAGGTCTCCAAGATTTAGCCCAGTTCTTGGCACATAGTTGGTGCTCAGTGCAAGTCTGATGAATTGGAAAAGAAATGACTAGACACCTGAAAAATTAAAGGTATTAACAACTTGGGAGTGGAAAGAAAAGAAGACATGTGAAGTTCAATGTGAAACTAATCTTTTCTCCCCAATACAACCTGATTACATAGTGACATTTCCTTCCTCTCACAAGCCACCTGGATCTTAATGGTTATTTTCTTACAAGGTTGTTTCGTTTACAATATGACAGAACTGTGTTTACTTTGGAAGGAGGGCTGTCCTCATTAAGAAGCTTTCAGCCGAGCCTGAGCCTCAAGTTCTGGTGTGCTAGGCAGAAAGCCAGTAAGGAAAGCCCTGACGGAGAAGAGTCACTGTCTCATCCAGTCCCTGAGTCTTAGAGAATTAAGCAGTGACCTAAAGAATGATCTGTTCCTGGGCCTGAGCAGGCTCAGAATGGACTCTAGGGTTCCCAGTGATATCCGTGGGCCCCTTGGGGCCAGAGGCCACTGTGTCGCCAGTCAGACAAGGCAGGTGGAATGTTGTACAGCTGCACCTCTGCTTGCATTTCCCAACACCTCCCTATCCCATGGTGACTGCCTGTTGGCACGCTGCTTCTGCCACCTTGTCACGCTTGTCTGGGGCCTCAGCAGCTGTGTGTGTGGAGAACCTGTCCCCAGTGCCTTCTTCTCAGGACAAACTCAACTTTACTTCCTCTGGCCTTATCAGACCCTTTGTTTCCAAAACTGTTAATCAGCCACTTGAGGGGGGTGAACTCAACTCCTCCCTCCTTCCTTCCTCCCAGCTGAAAATAATGTGAAAAATGCCAGGCCTATTGTGAGGGTTGTTTCCCCCCAGGCCTCCAGGATTTGAGTGGGGAGGGGAATGGGGCTGCCCAGTTTAGTCAGCAGTTTGGATGTTCTGCCGCCACTTGCTAGACCATCTCCGCATCAAGCTCAGCTTAAAGAAACATATGGCCCCAGCTTCTTCCCTGCTACAGATCTAGAACTTTCCCATGCTAAGAGACTTTCACAGATGAAATACAGTTTACCAAACCGCTTTTCATTTACTGTCAAAATAACAAGCAATGTCTTGTATTTCAACAGAGACACTCTTTTGCACTCAGTTATTCAAGGAAGAATGTACCATTGTCTCTACTGTAGATTTTTATTTTATTTGTAAATTGTGCGTGCTGCATGCTACGGAATACTGAAAAGCCATCGAGCCTGGCTTGTTAGTTGACACACAGTATGTGTGATTACAAATTGTTTGAGTAACAGTGGACTATTGAACTGCCATCCAGATGTGTGTGGAGTTGACTGTGGGAATGTCCACAAAGGAGGATTATCTCTCTTGTTGCTGGGGCCAAGGCCTCCTTCCACACCCCCAAACTAGAAACCTAAGGTGGAAGCTACTCAGACCAACAGTAAACTACAAGTGGCTGTTCAGATGCAAGTCATCTTTGTAATTAGGTCTAACTTTGTTGTCCTAAAAGTTAATCACACAAAAAAACTGACAAGCAGAAACCAAACAAAATTGAAACAGAATGCCCCCTGGAGAGTGACTTGTTTTATATTTTTAAATATCTGGACAGTCCAAACCCTGTGGGTTGAACACCCAGATCATCCCCCACTCCCCAAGCTGTCTTGCATGTGGTATCTGCTCCTTCACTCTCTCATCCAGTCCTCCGTACAATACCACTACCACCAACCAGTAAATGATCACAATACCAACCACAGAAAATGATATAGAAATCCTCCTGTAAACATTTCCTTAAAAGACATTTAGGCCAGACACTGGTGACTCATGCCCATAATAATCCTAGCTACTCAGGAGGCTGAGATCTGAGGATCAGAGTTCAAAGCCAGCCCAGGCAGAAAAGTCTGTGAAACTCTTATCTCCAATTAACCACCAGAAAACCAGAAGTGGAGCTGTGGCTCAAACTGGTAGAGCATTAGCCTTGAGCAAAAAAAAGCTCAGGGACAGCACCTAGGCCCTGAGTACAAGTCCCATGACTGACCAAAAAATAAAAATAAAAAGATATTTAAACCACAGTGAGGTGCTACATCACACCCACAGAGATACCTAAAATTTTATAAAAGAAAAAAAAAACAGACAATAAGTTATTGGAAAAGTTGTAGAGAAATTGGAATCTCCCCCTCTGCTAGTAAGATTGCAAAATGGCATACACTTTGGAAAACAAACCATTCCTTAAAATATTAGACATAGACTAGCAATGTGACCCAACATTTCCAGTCCCAGGACAAATGAGAACATTCATCCCCGCCAAAGCCTGGAAGTGAATATTGGTAACATCAATACATATACAGTCAACAAGTGGCAGCAGCTCCAAGTCCTGGAAAGTACTGCCTAGATATATGTGGCACATTTTTTGGCCATAACAAGAAAATAAATGCCAATCTAACACTGACAGGTGAGAGAAGGCAGACCAGAGTTTTTTTGTTTTTTTTTTTTTTTTTTTATTTGTGTCTATTTGTCTGAAATGTCCAAAACAGGTAGTTTAATGGTTACTAAGACAGAGTTTCAGAAGCCAGAAAATGCTTGGAGGAGAGGCTGGATCAGTAGTATGAAAGAAGCTGAGAGGACATAGAGAATGACTGGTAATAGATGTGAGCTCTTCTGGGCGAGAAGGATGTTAGTGGGGGTCAGAGTCAGGCCTAGCATGTTTTAAGCATATTCTCTACTTCTGAGCTATACTGCCAATGCTGGGATTTCACCATTGGGGCAGGAGATTGTACTAAAATGATTTGTGATCATGGTTGTACAACTCGGTACATATACTAAAACCCACCAGGTTTTAAACTTGGAGTGGGTGAATTGCATGATATGTGACTTAGAAGTCAATAAAGCTATTTTTAAATGAAGGTAAGAAGATATTTTCAGATAAAAACAGTTTTAAAGGCATTAGAAGGTGATTTTTTTTTAAATATCCCAAATTAGGATATCTTCAAAAAAAATTACATCTGAATTTTCTTGGCAACATGAAAAAGGAAAGTGAAATAGGTTTAAACTTAGTAACTTCTCTTTTTTTCCTTGCTTTCTTTCTGAAATGAAAGACTAGTTACTGGTTTGATGATATGGACGTTTCGGATCTCTGGGTGAAATCTGTAGCAGTACATTGGCACCCAGCCACCACATATCTAGATTTACCTTTGTATGACAAAATGCCTGTTAGCAATGCATATGGAAATATATCACTTCAAACTTATTTTAAATTCTGTAGTAGACAAGTAAAAAAAAAATTAACTTATAAAACATCAAGCAAGTTAGAGGAAACAAAGAAAACGAATAGGAAATCCTCTCTAGATTCTGTCTACGCCCCACTTTCTATAGTTTAATCTAAAGAAAAATGTGGAATTTCCTGCAGAGTGATTAATAGGCTAGAATGGTGACATACAGGAACTCAAAGCTTGACCTTGCAGGTAAAGGCTAACTGGTATGTTAAGTTGATTACACAATTTCCTCTAAATTCGTTGACAAGTGGTTTGCACAGTTGCCTTGACTTTTGCCCTTATAAATGCACATTTATAAATGACTCACTTTTTCAGCCAAAGCAATCCTTATTTTAGATGTGACATGTGTTAAGTAAACAGCCTGATGCAGAATCCTGGCTTCCAACCCATCACAGCCAGGTCAGGCTGAGTTGCTGGAGGGCCAGAGTTTGGGAGGTTGAGGGATCTGACAGGACTTGGAGATATGGCTGGATTCATCAGGCAGAAGTCAACCCCACACTGCTTCCATGGCTCTGGTATTGTGAAGCATGCTAGCAGAAGTAAGATTTGTTCCACAAATGGCTTGGAATATTCCATGAGTAGGTCATGGTAGCCAGATGGTGTTCAAGAAAGAACGATGGTTTCATGGTGGGGTTTCGTACAGCTCTCTTTAATTTCAGGAAAGGTTCTAGTCAGTATGTCTGTTCTCTGATCAGCTTCACAGAAAGAGAGTACAATCCTTTTATAGTCTAGAGATTTGAGTTTATTGAGATGTTTTTGTTTTATAGATGAATTACTTCCTTTTATTTAAGAGGAGAGTTACCAAAAGCCGTGATAAATGAATAGGAAATACAGATGATAAATCAAAATGCAGTTTCAGAAAAAAATAGCTGTTTATTTGTAGATTTATAACTTAAGCACACTTATTGAACTTAATATATCCTGATTTGATAAGGAAGAAGACATTTGCTAATGTTGATTTAGCTGAGATCTATTCACATGTGTCTCTTCCTGAATGAGTTTAACATTTGGAAAATGAATTGATTTTTATCTGTATGTACAAAGATAATACCATTTATGCTTTCCAGGTCTGGAACATGACAGCCCTTGTACTCATCTAGAAAACAGAATATGGTTAGGATTCAGGGGTTAAATGTATCATTCTGCCATCAAAGTGGGTGGACGGGCCTCTGAAACAGTGTGTGCAGACCCATTGTAAATCACCCTCACTCAGGTTAGCTCTCACAGAAGATGAAACTCATCATTGTTTACTGCTGTCCAGAGCTGACTTATGCAGTCATCTTTGTTTCTATTTCATTATCTCACTGGCTGGCCCCTAGTACTCATAAGAAGGCTTGCCTTCCACTTTCTGGTTAGAGGTGAGCTGGAGCAGGGACTGGAGCTGATTCCTAGGGAAATGTGGCTTCTCCTGGCAGGTTGTGGATAGTTGGTAACCATTAACTATTAACAACATCCTCCTATCTTTTCACTTCCTCCCAGCTGGCCAGCGCCTTGATAGGTATCTGCAGAGCGGGAAACTGGCTTCTCCAGGGAGAAGGTTAGGGCCTCCTGAAGTCTTCATTTAAGTTCTATCTCTCAAGCCCAAGTTTCAGGAAGTTCCCAATTCCATGAACAGTTTGAGAATTTTCTTCTGCATCTTAATTTTTCTCTTACTTTCTTAAAAAAAATAATAAATATTCCTATGATGTGCATATGAATCAAATAATACAGAAAGAAAAACACAAGACGTCACATGATAAACACCCTTCTCTCCTTCATAAGCTTAAGAATTAGTATTTTATAAGAAAAATGAAGTCCCTGAGGAGATATTTGTAAGACCACATCTGCAGTACCCTGAAGAAATCCAGATCCAGTATTGGGACCCACCCTGTGGCAGGAAAGAGGGACAGCGTGCTCAGGGAGAGAGCATGTGTTTTCCTTTGTGGGTTTGTGTTTTTAACATTCCTAATTGCTAAACTTTAAGAAATGGCCAATATCCAATTAATTTTGAACTACAAACCAGTGAGAGTTTTGTGTGATTCAGCCTCATAGCAGAGAGACAAAAGTCCCTTGTATAATGCAGGAAAATTCAAAGTAAGCTCAGACCTTCTCTTGTCTGTCTGGCCCATGAGCTCAGTCAGCTTCAGCATTTGCTCCCTGCCTTCTTCCCCAACCCCTTCAATGCAGACCTCCACCCTCTTTCCACAACTGATTAACATTCAGTGGGGCTAAAAAGCTAAAAACAGTGATATACTTGTATCCCATAGAGTACCACCAAGACTCACAGAGATAGGATGAAGACATGGCATGTTCATTCCATCCCCTTCCTAAACTCCAAATCTCTCCGTGCCAGAACAAATCTGGACCAAAGGTTTGAAGCAGCACTAGCTCATGAGTTAGTGGCAAAAGATTAGGCAAGATAATACTAGCAAGACAGAGCACAGGGCTCCTGGTTCGTCCTTGATCATCCCCTGGCCCCTCCTCTCCTGGCCTGTTCTTGTCTCCCTTGTGCTTTTCAAGAGTGCTTAGCTGAGATGCTCCCAAAGGGGAAAGATCCAGCCTCTGTGCCGCCTTCTCTCATTTCCTGTGCCTGGCTGGGACTGTGTCCATCTCCACTGCAGCACTTCCCCTGTGTTTCCACCCCTGGGCATCGCTGCTTCCCCTATTGGACTCTTCCTGCAGGTGGACAACAGTGTGAAAAGTAAGCTTTGTGTCACTTTTCATCCTCCTAAGAAACCTTGAACTCACAGTGGTGAGTTCTGGACCTTGTGGCGCTGAGAGATCAACAATAAGGGGTCCCTTCTGGGAGAAAGGTTAGATGCAGTCAGTTATAGACGTTCATATTTGTTTAGGTCAAGAAAACAAAAGACAACCAAATTCTGAAAGCAAAAAAATATTGCAGTGTCTGCAGGGGGCAGAAATGACATGGTTTTATTAATGTTTGGTGTATATTTGAAGTACTTTTTTCTGAAAGTCTTTGCTGTATAATCATTGGCCATTTCTTTATATAACAATTCCGTGGCTCCCTATTAGACAGTGGTTCTTCCATGGCTATAAGGGGATGTGTTCCAAGACCTCAGAAAGTACTCAACTATACAGTACTTGATAGTGCCAAGCTGTATGTAAGTTGTCTTACTTTCTGCACTCCCATGATGAGGTTCAGTTTATAAATTAGGCACAGTAAGAAATTGGCAGCCATGACAAAGAATAAAACACAGACTTGTAACAGCATATTCTAATAAGTTGTTTAAAATGTAAATTGTTTATTAAGTGAAGGAGAGCTACTATAATGTCTTGTAAGTTGCTGTTATTGTTGTTATCGGACATGGGGCTTGAACTCTGGGCCTGGGCGCTGTCCCCCAGCTCTTCAGCTCAAGGCCAGTGCTCTATCACTTGAGCCACAGCGCCACTTCCGGTTTTCTGAGTGGTTTATCGTAGATAAGTGTCTCATGGTTTTTCCTGTCTGGGCTGGCTTTGAACCATGCTCCTTAGATCTCAGCCTCCTGGGTAGCTAGGATTACAGGCATGAGCCACAAGTGCCTAGCATCTCATAAGTTTTTAACAATGTTCTCAAATGAGAACGCATCTTCTTTCCATATATGAGTATTTGAAATTTTGTCCACACACAAAATTTTTCCTCTGCCCTCCAAACACCTCCAAGTGACAGATGTTTTTACCATGTACACAGTACAGCCCTGCACCTGCGTGTCCCAGCAGTAGAAGTGAGTGTCCTAGCCCAAGATGGCTAGCAATCATTCAACCACGCATGGACTGAATTGTATCCCACTACATCTAAAGTTGACTGTCCCTAAATTTGCTTTTATCCAGGTCCCCCAGTGCCCACATCCACACCCATGCCACACAGTAGAAAGAGACAGCAGTTACAATAATGTCTTGCAGCTTTGGGTTTTGTTTTTACAAATCTAATGAACAACTTAACCATGTGAACATACTGTTTGGGCCTCTTGCAGGGGCCCACACAAGTAAGGGATAAACAGAGACAAAGAAGCTGCATTTACTTCATGGGAGACTCATGCCAGGTTGCTCAACCAACAAGATAGAGTGATGGCCACTACTCAACATTTGCTACACACACACACACACACACACACACACACACACCAACAAGATAGAGTGATGGCCACTACTCAACATTTGCTACACACACACACACACACACACACACACACACACACACACACACACACACACACACACACACACACACACACACACACACACACACACACACACACAGAGGACATCAAAATCCTAAAACAAATTTGCATTATTCCTGACCACTATTGGGCCAGCATTAAGACTAGAATTTAACTTCTGTGGAAAATAAAGTTATCATGGGACAACACAGCAGAGAACCCTTCATTAAACAATACTTATTGTTTCTACTGCACCTACTTTCTAGAAACCCTGTTGTACCTCATCCCATACAGCTAGGAATGGTTCTCAGTCTGCCTCAGAGGGCTGATAAATATAGTACAGTCCTCTCAGCTTTATTCTGGTGTCACTCAGAGCCTTGGTTCAGAAGTAGTGGGACACTTAATGAGAGGGGGGGTGGGGAGGAAAGCCAGCAATGCGCCCTGTTCCCAGGGTTCTGGCACCTGTAGAAGAAAGGCTTTGTCTGATAAACCCTCCCATGTCAGTAGCCCTGGTTGCTCACAGGGCGGAACTCTCTCTCACAGAACAAGTGTGTTTGCCAAAACAGGGGTGAAGTATCTCGCAAGTCCACTTGTTCCAGAAGAAAGACAGGATAAGGGAAGTGGCAGAAGCAGCGATAGGAAAGGAGTTTTTCACGCTAATAAGCGTGAAGTGATAAACCTCACCTTGCAGGCAAATTGGAGGGTCCTAAGAAGCACCTCGTGAACCAAAATTAATCTAGCAAACTTGACTTGGCTCTCCATTTTATAATGGAAAAATGTCCTAGAGAGAAAGAAAAGTCAGTATTCACTGCTATCCTGAATAATGGATTTGATTTCTTATCTGCTAGACTTCTCTACTAGATGTCAGTGGAACTACTTTCCTCAAATTGAAGGTTGCTCGATAACAATATATATTAATCACAATTTCCCATTCTTACTATGCTTCAGTTCCTGGGCCGAGTATATTGACATTGCTTATTTCCTTTATTCCCCACAAGAACCCAATGTGGCTATTTCAACTTACAGATGAAGGAAATGAGGCTCTGAGAGATTTAACCAGTTGCCCAGTCCAGACACACAGACAAGTGGGAGGAAGCCAGATTTGAACCAAAGCATCCAGCCGTAGGAGCTTGTTCTCTACTTGATTCCTACAGAGAAACCCGCGTATGGCTTACCCCTATATCTTTCCTCAGGACCCCACTTCGCTTCCGGATTTCCCAAAAATGGGAACATTCCCTGAGATACTCTCTGGCTGTACCTCTGTGATGAATGTTAAGCAAACAAGGGCTATTTTTATCATCTGCCTAAGCACCCTTATTAGCTATCTCTGGTTTAATTTTTCTCTTAAGAAAAAAATGTAAAAAATATTATTAACAGAGTAAAATTAAATTTTGGGGGTTCCTAAAAGCCTTAGCATGGACTGTATTCTTCTCTGCTCTCTGCTTAGAGGTCTGAGTTAGGTGAAAAGTCCTTGAAGAGAAAAGAATGTAGCAAGCTCAGGCTGTCGCGAAGTAGCCTGCATCCTTGGACAGAAACAGGGTCCCCTGTGTGCTGCCCTTTAGAAGGCCTCCCAGGAGTGGTTGTCGGAGTCACACCACCCACATGGAGGGGGCAGTGGCAATCCGGTGCTCCCATCACAGATCCTGGGGCTTATAGATCAACATGGTACTGGCTCAGCCCATGAGAGGGAAGAATGTATGCTACAGCCTCTTATCTCATAGGTAAAGAAACTGAGCCCAGGAGAGAAAAGGGACTTGATGAAGAACTCTGCTAACTGGTGAGTATGGAGTAGGATTTCTGCCTGAGGACAGCATCACCCAAGCAAGCAGGTCCTCCTCCGCTCATCGACAAGCATCTAGACAATAACATGCACACCGGGTTAGTGCTCCAGTGATCAGACTTAGGATTGCATTTAACATTGTCCTGAGAAGACAGACTGCCAGAGAGGCTGCGCCTTTTTTTCCTCAGGTGGTTGGGTTCTCAGTGCAGAGCAATAAAAGCAATTTAAATTAACTTTACTTCAGTCGGACAGTTGGTGAGTCACCTACTATAATACAAGTTATGTTGCCTGAGCCAATCAGGCTTCCTCTAGACTTACATTACACAACAGCTTCAGGGAGGTTGCCCAACGAGTTCTTTATTCTGAAAGCAAGAAGTGCTCTAGGTGACTATGTAGATGCAGAACTATTTCACCTGCAAATGACATCTATTACTCTGAGGCACCTTGTTTCACTAAATCTACTTGGACAATATTGGGAAAATCAAGCTATTGTTTTTTTTATGTAAATCCCCCTTTGCCAGTAGATTATCTCCAGGGAAAATACTTTTATCTATTATGTTTTAAATATATCTTAATCTAACTCTTGTAGTTAATTAATTTGAAATTTTGGAAGCAGCCACTGTGTGACCCAATTGGCAAGTCTAGTCTTTATTGTCAAGTAAACCAGCCAAAGCAGACTCGTTTTTTGATGGAACAACTATAACGTCAGTTTTTTTTAACTTAAATAAAAGCGTTCATTCATGGTTCAAGTATGACTTTTGTTCCCTTCCTTTGGGAGGTGGGAAGCAAGGGAGGAGGTCAAGACTTGTGGATCAGGGAGCTTCAATACTCTACAAATTTGACATAGGAGATATGTCAAATTTGACCATCAGAACATGTCACTAACACCTTTGTCTCATAAGACTCTCAGAAAAACCACATTCTTGAAAATACATTAGGAGATGACAAGGTCATGAACAAGGTCATGACCCCACTGGAAGTTGAAAATATTATGTCAGAAACACACTAATGCACCTGCGTTAACATCACTTAGCCATATGGCTGTGGAATCGGTGTGGCTTTCCTCTTGTGACCATATGCTCAGCTCACTGATTAGAGAATAAGCAACTATGAATGGCCCGGGAAAAGATCAAAATTCAAAGTACTCTTTCTGCTAAATGTACATCACTTTCTCAACATTGTACAGTCAAAAATTCCTCTGTGGCACCATTATAAGTCAGGGACCATCTGTATATCTGAATGAAGACCACCCACAGGCTGAAAACCATGCTTTTCCCTTGCCTGAAATATCTGCAAGACATGGAGCAACTCAAAAGCTCTAGACCAGCTCTGAGGTCCTTGACTGCTTGCAGCAGTGGTTCATATCTTCTCTGCATTTGACTCTACAGAGGTGTTTATACCTTCAGGCAGAGCAACTTAGTCAAGTGAAGAAGGCACTTGAGGAATGAGAGGGTGAAAAACTTCTCGATGCCTGGAAGATAGATGTAGTCTCCAAAGACTGCTTTGAGCCAACAATACATATAAAAGCAAAGGATCTAGAAATTGATCCTCTTAAGCTTCTGCTGTACCCCAGTCTGAAGACCTCAAAAAAAAATCCTAAAGGCCCTCACAAGAGGCCATCCACAAGTACTTCCATAGCTACAGTGGAATAGCAGAGTTTTGGAAGCAACTTCCAGTGTTCATCAGTTCTGGGGAGAGTCACCCCAATAGAATACTATATAGAAGTTAAAATAATAAGCTATACACACACATGCACATCATGAAACTATTACATCGAAGGAAAAGCTGATTTTCAAAATGCTACATGGAGTGTATTATATGTGTTTACTGTCACATAAATATGTGGTAAAAGTATTAAAAACAGAGACAGAAACCAGCTTCAGGTTAGTGGTTTCCTGGAGGGAGAGATGAATAGGGAGAAGACAATCAACTGTATTTGTAGCATGTTGTCTTTTCAAAAGAGCAGCTCAGCCTCCATGCTATTAAATAGATTATTGTGTTTGGGGAGGAAACAAAGAGACTGATTTTGAAATACCTACCTTGTGCACAGTCCAGCAGGAAAAAGGGCTTCAGAGTTTCAGGCCAGGCTTTGGTAGGAGAATAGGGAAGTGTCCCTTTCTCTTGCTGCCCCAACTGGAGTTTCAGGAGCATTCCAGTGACATCTGGTTACCCCCTAAGACTCTACAAAGCCATCCCTGATTTTTTTTTAATGAAATTTGACAAAGTGTGTACATGAAGGCTCCTGTAAAATGCATTAATTTGTGCTTAGGAATGCATAATTTTATCAGGGTCTCTGTAATTCAATATTGTGCAATAGAATAAAAAGCAAATACTACTTCTTCCATGGCAACAATAGCCTTCAGTGCTTGGCTATCTTTGAGATAAGGGAGGTTTCCATAGACACACACATATCACGTGAGATTATTGAAATCCATATCCAAGAAGAAAATGAAAGTTCCCCAGTTGGTTTTCCCCTATGTTTAAGAGTCAGTGTATGAACATGTGTTTTGTTCTCTTCTTTTTCTATTGCTTCCTGGATTTGAGTTGTTTTCCTCTACCTTGTAACTGTTATTGTGGTTACTGCAAGTTTCATGGTTTTGCATAATAATATCAGTGTCTTCTTTGGTGCTGGGTGTAAAATACTTGTCTTTTGAGAGAAGTGAAAAATGAACTGATACTGTAGGCACCTTTCTGCTTGAGGACTGAAGAATTTATTGGGTATGTGGTTTGTGTTTCAGCAGAGAGAGCAGTGATAGGTTCTGCACAGAGAGCACCCTTCTAGAGGGAGTGGGCCTCGGTTACCTCAGACACCTCACCCAGCACTTCTAGGCACACAGTAGGGCTCAATAATGAGCCCTCTGCTGGTTAGCTATCAGAGGAAGAGCAATGTCCACTAACTACTAGGAAAAGAACCTACAAGAGACCTTTTCTTCTTGAGCCTCTAATCTTCCCGTTCCCAGATGCCTACAGAAGCCCCTGGCACATAGAAATGTACAGGGATGAGATCCGACATTGCAGGAAGTGGAGGACTATGCTTGGCCTATCATAAAGTACCCAACCGAAGCTTTTCAAAAGCACCCAATAGCCAAACAATACAATAATCTACATTTCTGCATAGGCTATGAGGAAAGCTAGTTCCAATACTGTTTTGTGTTTTTTTTTTTTTTCCAGACAGCTATTCCTACTAGGTACCCATTTGAAGAAGGACCTTAGGGCCAGACACAGTGGGGAGCACCTGTAATTCTAGCCACTTAGGAGGAGAAGGTTAGAAAGCTCACACTTCAAGGCAAAAAAAGTTAGTGAGACATGCCCCTTTCCCCACCCCAATCTCAATGAACAAGCCAGGGGTGATGGAGTGCATCTGTGATTCCAGCTTTCCAGCTATGCAGGATGCCATTGGTGGGAGGAATTCAGGCTGACACCAGCCCCAGGCAAAAACTGAGACCTTACTTGAAAAATAACATTGGTCTTTTTCTATGAAGTAGTCAGACTTTAAACCTAGCCAACTCTGTGTAGGATGCTAGAAGCACCATACTGTCTTTATTTCATAAGCATTGGTACCTGGTTACCGTCCACTGGTGAGGTCCAGCAAAGACAGCCTCAAAAAGAACCAGAGAACTCAGTGAAGTAGTCTTCACCTGAAGAGGAAGGTCTGGTGGAAGGCAAGAGCTTGTTGACTTGTGGGCTGGTGACAGGTGCATGAGCTTCTATCATTTTAAACAAAGGTGGTCTACAGAGTGTCTTCCATCCCATATGCTGCCTCTTTGAAGTCAGCCCTGCTTTCTGCTTAACTGTACCACCAAAAAGGTCTGAGTGATTGTCCATAATCATCTTTCATATAGGTCCTCTTAGTCACAAGACTGTGTGGCTTTAAGAACTATTAGCCCAAGTATGCCCTGTTGGAACTCATAGCCTCTGAAATTTATAGATGTTCTCCCCCAAGATACACCTAGGCCCAATTCAGAAAACTATTTATCTCATCCATTTCATTGATTGTAACTAGTAGTATGATTGTAGTTATTAGGCAAAATCTTACGGTTTTAATAATATTAGGTAATTTTTATGTGGCAGCAAGTTGTGCACCTTGAGAGAATATGAGAAACATTCTAAGAACTGAAGAGAGAAAATGATACCAACATGGTGACAAGAGCAGAGAAGCTAAGGTTAATTATCCTTAGGAATGCTGGGATTGTCCTTGTAGAAGCATAGGCTTCTCACCCTCCACATTCGCTTCTGAATAACTCAAGGGGCAGTTTGAGGTATGGTCTTGTTTCTTGTCACATTCCTGAGGGGGTGGGGGGACAATTGTAAAACAAATCAATTATTTTGCATTCCACTGGACTCTCAGGAAAGCCCTTAAAATATTATCTATTTCTTCTAAAAGACTTAATTTCTTTAGAAGTAATTAGAATCATCTTTGTAAGTAGGACCCATAAAAGGACTAGCACTGTATCTCTCCCATGGCATGAAGCAATAAAGGAAGAATCTGGGACTCCCCCGTGCATACCAGAGATTTTGCATTTTAGAACAGGGCAAAAAGCAAGTGCCAGGAAAGGGTGATTTTTTCATACCATGAAAAGGTGGGGTGCTGATTTGTAACTGCTCTCCTTGGTGACACAATCACTTTAGGTTTTTAACTTCTTTCAGAGAGTGGCCCTTATGCTCAAGGAAGCGTTTTCATGATGATAAGAAGACAATGATTGAGTAACAATCTCTAATGGGTACCAAGAAACATACTCTTATCCAATCAGGTACCAGGAAAATGACTACTAATGTCCAAAAGCATCTCTTCAACAGTAGAGTCCTTTTAGCCCAGAATTCAGAAAAGGCAAGCCTGTCTTTCTAAGTTGAAAAGAACAAAAGTCTGAGTGCATCCCATAACTATGCGTGGGCAACAGGTAACTATAAACCAGAAGCAGATATAGAAAAGCCATGGTGATTCCCCAGGAATGAGAAGGTTGCTGGTGTTGATTACCAGCCACTCCACACCGTGCTGCAGCAAACCCCACTGAAGGAGCCACCAGGACCAAGTCCAGTCCGGCTTCAGTCACAGCCTCCTCCTTTGTTGTCTCATTGTTGCCCTTTTCCCTGCTCCTCCTCCTCTGGGTCCTTTCTTCAGACCCCCTTTTGGGCCTCAAGTGCACTGCTTGGTAACACTATTGGCTACTCAGAGGTAGAGCTAATACTTAATCCTAAGGGAGTCTCTGTCTCACCTACCATAATTGCTAAAAGAATAATACCGATCTCATCCACTGCATATCTGTTGCTCTAGCACTTTCAGGCCTTTGTGCTAGTTGAGAAATCTTTGAAAACACCAACAGTGTGATTCTTGCTTTGGGAGAATCGCCCCTGCTGTGGCTATCAGAGTTTCATAAAAACCTATTTGCTTTTGGTAGCTAAACCATGCTTCAGACTCAGTGTCCCCTCCAGTCAGCAAGCCATTTGTCCTCTTTTGTGCCAGACTGTCCATGTACAGTAGTATCACTGTGCTGGGAAGGAGAACTTGGTACCTGCCTGGCGATCTGCTATTTATCTCCTTCAACCTTATTGCATGGGATTTTGATAGCTCAGCTGTTTGTCTTGCTTTTGGGGATAGCTCCGGCTCTTTGGTTTTTTCAGCTCACTCAAATGTGCTCTTTTTTCCCTCAATGATCTCTTTTTGTATGATAGAGATCTACAGTTTACAGATTCTGAAACCATGTGTTACATATCAAGTAAGACGTGGCCTGAATTACATGTATATTTTACATAAAATGTCTTAAATTGGATGTATTTAGACAGTGAGAAATGCACCTTTAAATAGCTTCTGCGGTAGCAAGAGGATGGTACATGGGCATTCTGCCTTAGCACGCCTAGAGTCGCAATGCATTATCCACTATTAGATTCAACAGTGTACCCATGAAAACAGAATACCTTTGCAAGGTTTATATATTAGAGAAGAAGTCAAGATACTTCTCTCTTTTGAATATAAAAATAAAGTGACCTTAACCCTCAAATAAGAAAGGACAGATGTCCATAGCTACTTTTCTCAACTGTGGAAAGACACTGAACTTGGGTTTTAGTTTTATTTTTTCCTCAAGCTATTGTTCTCAAAATGATAACTTTATGCAAATTCTAGGATGTTTATTCTGCTTAAAAAGGGGGCATCAGGGCCTGCCTGATATAGTGACATTAAGACGAAAGCAGGAAGATCACCTGAACCTACGAGTTCAAAACTAGCCTGTGCAACTTAGTGAGACTCCTCCCGTCTCAAAAAGAAAAAAAATGGGCATTTTCCCACTAGGATGATTTTTTTGCTCTTGAGACTAAACCTAGATTATTGTTATCTATAGGTCTTATACTACATTGTGTGGTATTTGCTAGGAACGTTTTCAAAATTTTTTTCACTGACCATTCAGAGGTATAAGATGGTGATGAAAAATGCCTTTTGTTCTCTTGGTATGGGAAAAGAAACTATGCAAAGGCAAAAATAGATATGCAAACACACACACACACACACACACACACACACACACACACACACACACACATACACACACAGATTTATGTTCTACCTTCAGAATAGGTGTAGCCAGAAGCAGCGTAGGATTATTCTCTGTGAATATATGTATGTGAAAAGAATTTTTTATTTCTTTCTCTCCATGGATGCAAAAGCCTCAGTTTCAGCCTATATCCATAACTTTGTGGGGCTTACAGAAGAGAGAAAAAATTCTCCCAGGAAGAAACCCTTTAGGTCAGAATGAATCAACCCTTCAGAGAATTTCCAAACATCTTTGCGGGGTCAAGTCTAAAACTGTAAGAAGAGCGTTGTAAAACTGCATGCAGGCAGGAGTATAGGGGCCAACAAGAGACCAGAGCACACACAGCCTGCTGTGATTGGATATGATTTCCCACCCACCCCCAGCCCCAGTCTTACAGAAATGGGTAAGCTGGACCACCGAGAAAATCAGATTGGAATTCTGTTTGGAACACTTGGATACAAGAAAACTTTGGGAAAACGTTGAGCCCAGAGCAAAAACATTAGACATTCCTAAAGAGGAACAACCACGGGGAAGGGACTATTTACTTCTCAGGAAGTTATGACATCTCATATGTAAAGCATGCTCATATTTTTGTTATTACTTGATTTAACACCCCAGGAACTTAGTCCAAGCCAGCTGTGATTCTCAAGTTGCCTTGCTCATTAAAATTCCCCTTTCAATTCCGAGTCCCTTCTACCATTACAGACGGTTGCTTGGCCTATTGTCCTTCACTGTTCTCTATATATTTCTGGAATGTGCCTGTTTAGTGCTCCCAGAAAGGTTCTTTTTAATGCATATTTTATACCTAAAAAAGTAAAAGTTCATTGTGAAATTTTAGAGAATTGTGAAAAGTACAAAGAAAAAAATACAAGGCACAACAATTCTGTCACCTGTACATTGTGCTACTGTGAACAATTCAGTGGTATGAAGCTACTGTTAGGTAACCATTCCAATTAATCCTGCAGACACCAAAGGCTACAAAAGCTCACCCAAGGCAGGGATCTGAGATGTCCAGACCCTGTCCTCAAGGACCAAGGCTACATATTCTTTGTCCCAGTGCCCTGGCAGCTGATCCAGGGCCTGGAATATAGGGGGTAGCCGGTGCACACAGCATTGAATAGGAGGAAGGCAACAATGTAGGATGACAGGTCTAAGAAAGAAGAAGTATGTTTGTATTTGTTTTTCAAATAGAAGCTATAAAATATATTTCTCAATTATGAGTTTCCTCGTAAAGTGTCAAAAATGTATGTATAAGATGATTTAAGGCCAGGCGCCAGTGGCTCATGCCTGTAATCCTAGCTACTCAGGAGGCTGAGATTGGAGGATCGAGGTTCAAAGCCAGCCCAGGCAGAAAAGTCCATAAGACTCTTGTCTTCAATTAACCATCAGAAAACTAGAAGTGGTGCTATGGCTCAAGTGGTAGAGCTGAGGGACAGCACCCAGACCCAGAGTTCAAGCCCCACTACCGACAAAAAAAAAAAGGATGATTTAAGGGTTGGGGCTCCAAGAGGTTTCATAGACACTGCTCAAAGGCTATGCTCACTTATCTTTGAGAAGAGGCCATCTTCAGCCAAGGGTGGGGCCTTTCGACCTGTACTTGATGCCAGTGGGGTGTGATGCAGAGTAAGAGTGTGGAGCCCAGCAGAGCTTGGCACCCAGGTCCTGCTGGTGCACTAGGCCTGTCCGTGGACCAAAGGTCCCTGCACAGAGCAGCGCCCATAAACAGATTATAGAGTTGCCATCCGTTAATCCCCGAACAGTTTTCTGTCATTTAATTAGAAAATTCATCATATTTTGCCTCCAGGCCCTGAAGCCTTATTGCATTTGCACATATTTCAAAATGTTTCAAGTACTGACCAGATAACATTAATAACTATATTAGATAGGCACATGCTTTTAAACAAAAATAATAAACATACGTGTGTGTGTGTGTGTGTGTGTGTGTGTGTGTGTGTGTGTGTGTGTGTGTGTGTGTGTGTGTGTGTGTGTGTGTGTGTGTGTGTGTGTGTGTGTGTGTGTGTGTGTGTGTGATGTTAATTCCGTCTGGAGCCAAACAGGTAATTTTCCCTTCAGCATTTTTTCAGTCAGCTAAGACAGGTTGGCCTGGGAGAGCAGTCAGCCTGTCTGCAGACTGGCTTGACTTGCATACCAGGGCCAGAGTTTCCTTCAGAAACAGACAGCGGGATGATCTGATTGGCTCATGGCCAGAGAGAGCATGCTCACAAGGGCCTCTTTGATGAAAGGGTTCTTAGCAAGTACTGTACCAAAAGCAGCCTGCCACCCTCCTTTTCAAAGATACCCATTTAGAGTCATTCCCAGAAAGGGAAAAAACAGCGAGAAAAAGAGAGAGGGAGGGAAATGAGGGAGAAGGAGCTGAACTGCAAGATTACCGCAAGAATAATTATGCTCCCTGGCCTAGAGAAAGGGGGCAGTTATTATAAGTAAACTGCTGGATGTTGAAGTAGCTGGTTGGCAACTCTGCAAGAACATAAGGAATGTGCAATTAAGCTCATTAAAACATCATCATTATGCTTATCAATCTTTTTCCAAAAGAGGTGGGGTGGAGCCGTGCGTTATGGCATGACGGCTTCTGCAGATAAAGATCCTGGGCTTACCTCGGTTGCTTCTCTCTGCAGACAGAATTGGCTATTCAGTTCCACACAGCATTTACAGTTAGGCAGGCTGGCTCCGACAAACCACTGGAGTGGTGCCTGAACCCTGGGGGAGGCATCCAGTTGGCTGTCTCTGCCTGGCGGGCATGCTTCCTTTTGACGTGATCCCCATCAGAAAAGTAAACCTTTATTAAACACCTATGATGCATCCAACATTGGTGTTCAGGAAAAATCAGAAACCCTGTATATGATGTGAGTCCTGCTTTCTCAGCACCGTTAGCCATTCATTCAAACTAACAAATACCTACTGAGAGGTAGCCAGGTGTAGGTGCCCCACTGGGTGATACAAGTACAGAAGGTCACAGCCCCACCCTCTCACCATCTACCTGTAATGTGGAATTGCTACCTGCTGGGGGGAGAAAGGACCCCAGCACAATGTGCCCAGAAAAGGAGCCTCTCCCTCTATCTCTCTTTGGCTCTTTTTTTTTGCTTTGTGCTTGTGACTCTTTAAATGACATTTTTAAGATGAAAATTATTTATGTTTCTTGTTGGAAATTACACAAAAGTTGTCAAAGCAAAACAAAAATCATCTGTGATCCAAACACACACCCCCCCCAAAAAAAAAAAAACACCCACGCTAGCATTTAGATGAATTTTCTTATAATCTTTTGTTCTTGGTTTTTACCACAAAAAAAAATCTAAAAGTAGAATTACTGTTTTCTTGTTCTTGTTAACATAATGCAAACATTTCTATATCATTAAATGTGCTTCAAATCATAGTTTGAAATGTCTGCACAGTTTGACCAATCTGGTTTTGTTTTGTTTTTATTTGTATGGTTTTTGTTTTTGTTTTTGTTTGGCATTGGAGGTAGAATCCAAGGCCTTACCCATACTAAGCATGTGCTAGTCAAAGAAGCCACTCTGTCAATCCAAGTTTAACCATCTTTTACAGTTGAAAGTTCTGTTTGTTTACAATTCTCATTATTAAAAATAACAATGTCCTCAGCATCAGTATATATGAAAATACTTATTTCATATCTTTATAGCTGCTTGTGAATACCATCTACATAATACTGTAAAATAAAGGAAATAAAGGAAAGTTTCATAATACAAAGCAGAGTAGGACATTGGGACCCACACTGTGGCTGAACAAATCTGGAGAACAGGAAGTTCCTTGGAAACCAACAGAATCATCCAAACTCCAGTCCTTAGAATCATGTTCCTCAGGTGTGCCCAAAGCTCCCAGCTTGCACTTGCTTTTGCACATCTCTATGGAGCATCATTTTCTCCACCAGCTCAATGCTGGCAGCCTCTTCACCCATGTCTACTGCACATCTCAGGTTCAAGTTCAGTGATCTGCAAAGGTTTCACCTGGGTGCCCATTAAAGAGACAGATTCCTGGCCCCCATCCCAGACCTGCTCAATCAGAACCCGTGAGGCCGGATCCAATAATCTACATTTTTAAAAATGCACCTCAAGGCAATTCTAGGGCAAAAGTGTGCAAGACCAGCATTGCAGGAGGAAGCACTAGCCGCAGCCACAGTGCTAAGCCCACAGCGGTCTGGAGCTCCAGCTCCTGGGAGAGTTGTATGTCCAACTCGGGTTTACCACTCTCCACTGTGTGGCCTTGGGAACATGGCTTTGCTTAATAAGTCTGCCTCCTCTAAGAGGAAAGACAGTACAAGAGCCCTACAAGGCCAGCTGTGAGGACTGAATGAGGTACCAACTCTCAATTAAGGCTTTTGTACTTGTTACCTTTCTATACATCATTTTTCTCTAAAACACCAGAGCATGGGTGATCTCCCACAGCCTTTCATCTGGGTGGCAGCTGAGCTCGCCATTGAGACCCTGCTTTGTAAAAGTGTCCTCTGAGATGCATCTCCTGCCCGGTCCCATCCCAGCACTCAGCTGGTGCCTCTCCTGCCTCCTCTGCCCTGCCAGCTACCAGAGGGGAACTGCAGGGTGGCATCTGATTGGTAGAAATGCATCCTTGGTTGGGAGCCAAGTTAAGCCAAGTTAAACCCAAGGCAGGCTGATGTGGAGAGGTGTGACTGGAGAAACTCCAGGACCCCAAGGGCTAGAGGAAGCAGCTTGAACTTTCATTCCTGGTTTGATCAGGTAGTGTAAAAATAGACCCATGGTCTTCAGATGCAAAATGCAGTCTTAGGTTTCACTTATTAGCTGTACTTAAAGCCAAAGGCTCATTCCACTCAAATTGTCTGGGTGGATTGTTTTCCTCCCACTGTTGAAGTATCATGTTTTGAGCTGCTAATAAACTTAATAAAATCCATTTCTTATTCCCCGAGTATATTAAGTTCACTCACTTGCACTTCTGAACCAACGTTCAGTACATTGCGTTAGAAAGTACTTTTTGTTGGAAACAGACAACAGACTAGTTCAGCTGCAAAACACTTCTTTTTTAAAAAATGACTCACACCAATATCCTAGCTATTCAAGTGGCTGAGAACTGAGGATCACATTTTGAAGCCACCTTGGGCAGGAAACACGATAGGATTCTTCCAACAAACTACCAAAAGAAGCTGGAAGTGGAGTTATAGATCAAGTGGTAGAGCACTCGCCTTGCACAGAAAAGCTCAGGGACAGAGTTCAGACCCTGAGTTCAAGCCCTAGTACCTTCTTATGTGTGCACATGTGCACGCGCACACACACACACACACACACACACACACACACACACACACACATGCATACATACCTCCAGTTTGCAAAGAGCCTTTTGCATTCAGGGAATCCTCCCACTGAGCCATAACACCTACACAAAGTATGAAGGAATTTGGATTGGTTGGTTGGAGAAGCAAATTCAAAGAAACTAGTGCTTTTCAACCCCCTTGGCTCTCACCTTCCTGCCCACCCCATCACAGCAAACAGCCCAGTCTCCTCCCTGTTCCAACATTCCAAGACTACCTGGATCCAAAGACTGGAGTCACATGGGGTCTGATTAACCCCAGAATTCTCAGCTCTTGGTGATTGTGGATACTGTAATCAAGCAAAACAAACAGAAATGCACTTCTGAGGAGAGACCGAGGAGCTTAACACAAGGAGAATGGTGTGGGCAATGTTGAATCAGCTCAGCCTAGTCCCAAAAGGCCAATAGAGACACAAGTGGGAGAAATATACAGAAATCTACAAGAAGAAATAGAATCTAGCAAGGAGGAAATAGATACCTGAACAATTTCAAACTGTCCTTGTTCTAAACTTTAAAAACATGGTGTTGAGACTCATCTCTTCGTGGAATGTTGATTACCGGTGTGTGTGAGTTGGGGTGGGGACCGTGATGAGATTTTCATTTTAAGAAAAGCAAGAAAGTTGGAAACAATCCAGATGTTTGTTGATCCGTGATATTAAGTTCACATAAGTTGACTTAAGAATGCAGAAATAATACATAGAACCTTGTCTGCCTGTTCTGTTTTAGTGATGGTTGAACCAAGTGTGCACGTGAACATTAAGGTTTGTATTTGTATTTTTAAGGTCAATTTAAACAAAAATGAAGGAAACCTCTCACTGAGACCCCTGCATACCATATGTCTGTCTTAAGGAATCTGCTGGCTTTTTCACAAAGTGGTTGTGAGATCTTTGCTCTTGTGTAAGGTGAACAGCTAGAAAATGACACTGCTTGGTCCGTGTTTGCTGAAGTAATCATGCTGTGATTGTGTGGGACTTATCTCCCGGTGCGATCAGCCTGACCCTCTTAAATAGAGCTGTCTTAAAAACACAGATCTATTGGCAAGATGTGTTTTAATTTAAGTCTAACAGCTTTAGGATTACCCTTCAAGACTGCATCGGCAGGCCTTTGTACAAACAAGGAGCTTACACAAAACTCCCATTATGGTAGTGGCTTGAGGGAGGGGAAAGTCTTGTTTGGTTGATTGAGTTATGATTGTTGGGGAACAAATAAAGGCTTTCTTTCCTTAAACATAACATTTATGTCTTGCTCTCACTAATAATGCCACATTTTCTTTAAAGAAAAAAATATTTGCACAGCCTGATGTTATTCTTACTGTCAGTGCAATGTGTTACCTCTCAGTTGAAATCCAGTTTTAATCCTATAAGCTAGAAAAATAAGTTCAGTTCTCCACAACTGAGTTTCAAAACTGTTGATTCTATTGCAGAATTTCTTACCAGTGTATGGTTTCTCTTTCTCTCCTGTCCTTCCTTCTATATGGATAGAGACTCTGTGTGTGTGTGTGTGTGTGTGTGTGTGTGTGTGTGTGTGTGTGTGTGTGTAAGTGTAACAATTTCACTGCTATAAGAAACAATATTACTTTGTTTCCTAAACACCTATTCAGTGAGCTCTATAAAGTGTTGCCATGAACTGATTTCCTTTTGATGGCCTGGACAGAATTGTACTTCTCCTGCCTTCTTGTCTAAAGAATGTAAATGGCTCTTCTATGACCACTATAGTAGTAAGGATTTTACAATGTTCAGATTTCATTTAGAGTTTCTCTTAAATAAAACGGATTGGAAAGTTTCTATGCTAGTAGAATGTGTGCTTTCAGCTGAAGGGTGACCAATCTCTTATCTTGTAGCTGCTGCAGGCCTGATTTCCTGTGGCTTCAAGGACCACAGACACCATTTTTGCAGTGGATCCAAAGAGATGCCGCAGCTGGTGGTCCAGATGTGGCTGCAGCTGCAGGGCATAAAGGGCGGATCCAGAAGGACCAGAACAATGAAATCGGAGGTGAAGGCAGACAAAAGTAGGCTGACAACTTCCCTCTCTCCTGAAGGGAAAGCTGAACGCTACCCAGAAACAGGAAGGCAAAAGGAGGGTCCTACAAATTGGAATAGGATCCAGAGTTAAGGCTTCTTAAAGTAAATTTGAAATTACTTTGGCCCTGTATTCATGTGAATGCTCTTTGAGTTTACCAAATCCATCTTTCAATGCAGTTAGGTTCTGCAAGTATATTTGAATTAGGATATTATAACTTCAACAGGACTCATTTGAATCATCTGATTTAGTATTTTAAAAATAATCATGGGTCACAGTAATTATGCAAGAGATATGCAGTCATTAGCTTCAGTATTCCAATTTCTCATTCTTATGTACCCAGAAGAGAGTTGTCAGACATGAGGCTATCACTGGTTGAAAGTGAACATTTTCACTTGAAATTGTGCCTGCCCCTTCCCCCAGGCCTCCAGAGTTCACATAGGTCTGGCAGGTGCAGGCAGCAGTTCCCTTTAGGGGTGGGGGTCATAGATAGTTTTTTTAAAAGTATAAGGATAGTTTTTTAAAAGTGTAAGTGACACAGCTAGAGGATATTTTTGTATAGCCTCAATTCCTGCCTTTAGGCACCAAAAACACAGTAGCCCTTACTACTTGGCAACAGGCATCTATTAGCAGTGCGCTTTAGTGAGTAGAGAATCAATGACTGAGGCACCGCTGGCCTTGATCACGAGCCTCATGCCAAGAGTAATTGTACATGCCCCACTTGCAGAAGGTGGTGAGGCTGAGTTCTTTTTGTGATATTTGTACTAAGAGCATTTTCCCCTGCTTTGTGGAAGCAAGAACTGAATTGAATGCCCTAATGCAGGTAGCACTTTGCATCTCTGAATTATGAGACTTTCCAGCCTTGTGTTTGGAGTTTTTTGCATAATATTCATGTAATCATAATTCATTTAGAATCTGTTTTATGCTTAAACGTCATCTCAGTGTAGTTCTCAGGTTTTGTTTTAGGAAAATGCACTACCAGGCCTCCAGCCTCATCCTATTACTCCATGTGATACCAACCAGATACTGGTGCTGTGGCCTGTCCATCCATCACCCATTCTACCTAGGCTTATCCACCTGATTCCTGCCTCAGCATTCTTTCTTTATGACAGCATGCCAAAAATGGGGATAATTTCAGGAAAAGCAAATAGGGAAGTGGAAGGAAAGATTTTTAAATAGTTGCTATGACAGTGTCGCCAGCACCCCAAGGAGTTACTTAGAGACTCGTTATTGAGTGAAGTCAGCCAGCTATGTTTGGTGCCTCTCTGCACCATCGGGTATGGCACCTCCTGGAATCCTTAGACTTGAGATCTTTCCTCTCCTTGGCCAGCGATTCTTGGATGGGGGTCTGCCATGTGTGCTCTCAGTCACCAGCCAAGTAATCCCAGTCTGTGCTTGCAGAACTTGATGTGTTGGTTATTGTAGTCAGCTGCAGGCAATTCCTGATTGTCTGCAGGATTCAAGATGACTTGTGGCAAGGCTAATCCAAGACAGTGAATAATGCAAGACTTATATTTTCAGAATTTTTGAGAATTGGTTTTGGTTTTACAAAAGTGCTTTACCTTACTAGTTGTAATTTGCTACACTTGGTATCTAACATGTTGTTTCCATTTTTTGTATCATATAGAATACAGTGTTGAAACGTACAATAATGTGGGGCATTACAAAGAAGATAAGATCATCTGTACTCACACTATTAATAGTCCTTTGGATGAATTTATATTTAGTCATTATATATACATATAAACATAGATTTTTAATTACGTTGAGGATTGTTCATTTTATCAGCTATTGTCATCATTGTTCCACATCAATTAATTTGTGTCACCAGTATCATTTTGGTTGACTGTGGAGTATTCAGTGTTGTGAGTGTACAAACACATTTTGCTCGTACAAAAACATGGTAAATATTTGCATCATTTTGAAATTATAATTACTAATAGTGTTAGAATGCACAATCTTTCTATGCATGTGTGTACATGTGCTAATCTGTCCTTATAGGTAATAAGTAAGGATTGCATTGCTTGATCACTTCGCATTTTCAAAATGATGCCAAGTTGCATTCCAAATGAACTACATAAAACATGCATTCCTACAGCAATGATTATTCCCAGCAGTCCTGGCTGGGTATGGTAATGCTCTCTCACCTTCCCTAACTTGGTGAGTGAGGGGGAAATGACATCACCTCCTTTTACCTGTTTGGGGTTTTTATTTTTGGTCTACTAGTTAAGATTGCCAAAATGTGAACCACTTCTATAGCTCACTTTGTAAATTACTAGTTCATACTAGTAATTTTTCTATCTCTGTCCTTTTAAATGTTACACTTGTTGATTTTTAATTCATTAAAAATACATATTTAGCACTTAATATGTGGTAATCACTTTTTGGTGCTAGGGAAACAATGGCAAGAGTAAAAGCAAACCACTACAGTTTCTGCCCTTAGCATTGTGAGGGAGATGACCTTAATCAGATAATCACACCAATTTGGAGAGTAATTGTGATGAATGCTGAGCTTTCATTGTGCAAAAGGACTGCATGCAAGTGATTCTTGAGCTTTAGTCAGAATCCTCTGAAGGACTTGTTAAAATAAAGCAGAGCTCCTGATTCCATAGGTGGGGCCAGGGGCTGAAAATGTCCGTTTCTGGCATGTTCCTGGATGGTGATGATCAGACGATCCCAGCACATCTGGGAGACCTCTGGGAGAAAGACTTCCCCTCCGCAGGGAGGCCATGGCAGGCTTCAGAAGAAGGGATGCTGAAGTTGGGCTGGGAGGACATCACCTAGATGCTCCTTTTCTGGCAAAGAGTTTGTGCAAGGGTGGGGGTGGAGGGGTATGCAGAGAACAAGACCGAAGTTGGCCAGTGTGTTGGAAACGCAAGAGAAGTGAGTGACGTAGGGCATGGAGTCAGGGTCAGACCTGAAGATGGAGTGGGGCATGCTAAGGAAACATTATTTTCTAAAAAGAAAAGGCTAAATGCCACTAAGAGCTGGTTTGTAAACTAGGCTCCAATATAAGTTTGCATTTAGGCCTTAGAGACTGTGGCTGCAAACAGCAGGTGTCTATCTCATACCTGGTAGTTGTTCCTGGGAACATCACCTGAAGAGGAAGCCATCGCATTCAAGTTAATAGTCAATGAAGAGATCAGGAACCAGATGCCCATTGGAAGGGCTTCAAAAGAAGAGAAAAACAATTCCTTCCAATTAACAAAAAATGCCCAAGAGATCCTCTAGGCCACATTTTGAGTCTTGCCTAAGAAAGAGAGGCAGTTCCTTCTCCTCCTTCTTTCTTAGCTGGGGAAAGGAAACAGCCTAAGTATGCTACTCTTCTTATGAGATGGAATAGTGCCAGGTGAAATGGATAAGAGTGTGGCCAAGAAAGGAGTGAGCTAAGATCCACAGCATTTGGGGTTGGCTGAGAAGATGAGACTGTTGCATTCATAGGTTGGTTCTTTAAACCCTGCTCCATGTATATGAAATATTCTTTTTTTATTCTTAAAAGCAGAATTTAATAGCTACTGATTTCTTGTCCTACAAGTTTTATTCTTTATGGGGAAATGATTGCCATCAGCTTCTGGATCTGTGGCTAAAACTTAACTTTCCAATCCATGTGAAAGTAATAAAAACAGTAACAATGGCTAGCACTTGAGTGTTCACCTGTTAAGTCAGGTACAGAGAGTTAGGCTCGCTGTAGGTCTTATCTCTGTTTACACAGCAACCCATAGGTATCTTCTTTCTTCATCTCCTGTTATAGGTGGTAAAGCCACAACTCACAGTCATGTAGATACTAATGAGGACTCTGGGATTTGAGTCCAGATGATCTGATCTCAAAACCCATACCCTTAGCCAACGGGCTATTTGCTTCCCAAGACCCTTCTTTACTTGGGCAGCAGGTAATTGCAGACTTAGTGCAGTAATAAGTATCCACTCAATACTACATATGACAGATTAAGAGCAAATATAGAGCCAGCATTGTGATACATGCTTGCAGTCCCAGAGCTCAACATATTGGGGCAGGAGGATTCTGAATTCAAGGTCAGCCTTAGCTTCCTAGTGAGAACCTGTCCCAAAACATAAAGGGCTGGAGTTGTAGCTTAGCAGTAGAGTACCCGCCGAGCATGTGTAAGACCCTCAGTCCAGTCCTCAGCACTGGGAAAAACCCCAGTCTATGTCATCCAAAATATATTTGCCCTTGTCCTTTAGACATAAGGCACTAATACCAATAGAATACACTAGAATGGAGGGAAATCCTCCTCATGTTGGCTTGAGGTTTTCTGCTAAAGGGGCTGGCTCTTTGTATTCTCCCAGTTGTCTTGTTATGATGGGGGGAGGGAGTAATAATTTTTAAAATTGAAGATCTGAAACACTTAAGCAGTTTATTTGAAACCCAAACTCCATACGAGACTCCAGGAGATGGTGTGAAGCCCAGAATGTTCTGAGCCCTCAGCCCCTTCCCCGGACTAGTCTTGTCATCTGGCGCCTTCTGGAACATGACCTGCAGGCGAGTGAGTGACTCCTGAGTCCTTGCTGAATCTAACAAAGGAGAAAGCAAATGGAGCAGCTGCAGTGTCTGATGGAAGGCATGGTGTCTGCTCCCCCAGCTGTCACCACGCCTTGTGTCATGTGATGGGGACACTTCACGCTTCCTCACAGCAGCAGGACCCTTCCTTCTTGCGTTTGTTCCCCTTGCCTGGGACTTCCCCTTCACCTCAACCCCGTGAGATGGCTGGCTCCCGGACAAGCCAGGCTTCCCTGGGCACCTCCGTCACTCTGGGGTATAGACACATCCCAGGGAGACCTTCAGTGGCTTGCAGCTCCCCAGCAGATATTTGAGAGGAGAATGAAGTTATTTACATAATTAAAACAAATTACTTGAGCCATTGTGATGGGCTAATGGGATGATTTAGATGCTTGTGAGACAGAGAGCAAATGAAGGTCCCGCCACCCCCGAGCTCTTTCTGGACAGATGAGGAAAGCGAGCAGGACATGGCAGTTGTCTCTGAAAGAAAACATGAGACCAAAATAGACAACTCTTCACAGCTCCACTGTCTCAACTTGTAAGTGTGTGATACAATCCCTGAAGCAACTGCTGGAGCACGGAGACCATTTGGTCCCCATGACTGTCTACGGTTTACCAGTGTAGGGGTTTTCTTCTGTGTGTTTCTACGCACTACCTGTGCTGGAGGCCACAGAGAAAGCATCTTACAAAAACAGTTCCAATTTCAGATTAAAAGGCACCAAAGAGATTTGAAATTAGTAATCTGAATGAAACTGGTGATCCTAGAGTAAATCCCAGATAGGACAAAGGTGAGAGAAAGCAATAAAAGTGGAACATTAGGAAGACCACCTACAGAAGTAGAATAGGATTTTGGATTTGGTGCTAGTGTTATCTCATTGTTAAATTCCCTGGTTGGGCAGATCTGTGATAGAATGCCAATGGACGCGAACTCTGCCTCCAGTTCTCAAATGGTCTGCAAGGCCATGTGCACTGATGCAGAGGGGTAGAATGCTACATTTAAGGAGCCAGTGAAACTAGTTCAGAGGACATATCTTGTGTGTGTGTGTATGTCTGTGTGTGTGTGCATGCGTGCATGCACACATGTGCACACAAGCATACATACCAGTCCTGGAGCTTGAACTCTGGACCTGGTCATGATTCCTGGGTTTTTTGCTCAAAGCTAGTACTCTATTACTTGACACAGCTCCACTTCTGCTTTTTGGTAGTTACTTAGAGATAAGAGTTGTATAGACTTTCCTGCTGGGGCTGGGTTTGAACCATGACGCTCGATCTCAGCCTCTTGTGTAGATACAATTACAGGCATGAGCCACCATCAGCTGGTTAAGAAACTTATTTAATTGTTTTTGCCACTTTCTTGTTAAGTTTCAAATTCATTCAAAACTAAGAAGTTTTAAAATGTTACATTGGGAAATTATTCTGCCTCATAAGACAATTACTCTTTTTTTTTTCAAATTTTTTATTTTGATTAAGTGGTTACATAATTTCCCAAGTTTCACAGTACTGTGGGATAGTGATGCTTAGTTAAAGTCACAAACACATTCTAACTTTCATGGAGCAAATTGTCTATCATGGTCTATAACATTTATGAGTTCTATGAACTTTGCGATACAGTTATTTCTTCCACATTGGGTGATATGTACATTTCTTTTGTTTTGCATTAAATACTCATTTTTTAAAGGAAAACTGGGAGGGATAGATAAGGGAAGTAACATGCACATTCCAAATGTGTGTGTGTGTGTGTGTGTGTGTGTGAAGTAGAGAGAGCTGAAATTTGCACTTATATCTGCACTAGATCAGCCCCCAGCCTGCCAACATTAGCGTGCAGAACACAGACCATGGCTGCCCCTCAAGCACAGGGTGTAGCCACCCAAGGCTTCATGGTAAGGCTGTCACAAGGGGGCAACAGGTTCTGCGTGTGCATGGGACAGCGGGACTGCGTTCAGGGAGATCAGGGAAAACTGTGTCATGTAATTTGCATGGTCTGTTCAACTCTCATGTACCTAAGGAGGAAAATGAGTTGACTTGAATTCAAGTCCACGTGGAATGTTGGAGGAAGCCCTGGAATTTCTCAGCCAGGCAGACATGCCAGCCCCAGCCTCCCAGTTCATACCCGGCGAGCTGGAAGCCCTGGGCAAGGCACAGTGGTAGAAGGTGAGTCCCCCTCAGATGTCCCCCTTAGGTTCTGCCGTGGGTACGATGTCAGTCAAGCTAGACTAGTGGTAGTTACAGACGCTTTTCTCAAGGAAAGACATCAGCACCGATGCCTGCATCCCATAGCGTTGCATGATATTTGCCCAGGCATATGGCAGAGGCAGGGTGTCTAGCCTCACTTTTACCTTGGAACACCACAAAGCCGAGAACATGGTCCCGGAGAGCAGGTGGGAATCTTAGAAAAGATCTGTCCAGGTGCAGGGTGCATCTTCAGATCCCTAGGAGTCTAGAGGTACCATGATTGTGTAAAGCAACCCAGGGAAGTAACACAGAAAACCGAAGCATGCATGTCCTGTTGAGGGAATTTCTCAGAAGCCCTCCCATTGTTGCCAGAGGTAACGTAGGCCTGCTGGGCTCAAGTCTGTGGGTTTTCTATGGCACCAGCATTCTACATGACAGATCTCCCCATTTGTAATGTTGGCAAGATTTTTTTTTTTTTATTTAAAACCGAGCAGGCCACACCAACGTATCTGCAGGCAGAGCCCCACCATGGACTGCCTCAGGACAGCCTCTGACCCAATCCATCCCACTTGTATTATTCACTTGGCAATTTCCCTCTACAAAGAACTATTAGACTCCAAGAAGATGTTGGCACCCAGAGAGGGCAAGTGACTGGCCTAAGATCACACAGCAAGTTAATGGCAAAGGAAAGCCCGTGAATGACAAAATGTTAACCTCTGACAGTGTTCTGTTTGACTTGAAAACAAGAATTTGGCTAAAAGACACAGCTTCGTGAGTAGGAACAATTAATTCCAAATGTGATTTTAAAAGGAAAGCAATCCCACCCATACCATGACACGCTGTGTCTGCCACCTGTTTATAGAAATACCTCCTTAAAACTCACCACACACTTCTCTTCTTAACCACAAATTGGTTTTCAGAAATAAATAGGTTTAAAGATGGGGCTCAGAGTGTCAACTGCAGGGAAAAAAACATGCCCCCTCCCTTTTTTTTTTTTTAAAAAAAAAAAGGCTTCTTTTAGAAATTAACTGGCCAGCATGGACTTCACTCAAGACTTTAGAGTTTATGTCTAAAGGTATTTATGGCTCTCCCAGGGAACATGGGTACCTTAGACTGAAGAGGACTTGGGAAAGCTGAGGGCCCTGAGCAAACACAGGAGGCTACTGAGCAAACACAGCCATGTGTCACCAAGGGTCACAGATGCCAGATCTTAGGGTCAGGCAGACCCAGGTTCAAATTCAGGCACTGTGGCTTCTCAGGTGGGAGACCTTGGAGAAGTCATGTGTCCCTTGCAGCTCCCTCCTGTGTCTGTGGTGGCTGCCCTGGAACACGCGTGCAGCAGCTTTTGTGCTGGAACCCTCGGTCACTCGAGGGATGGACGGAGGTGAGCAGCCTCGCCGTCTGAGGGCGCAGACGTCAGGACTGCGGAAGGCCGCATGCAGGAGCAGCTCCTGCAGCCCAGCTGTGTTTGGGTGTCACCTGTTTCGGGGTTGTGGTTGTCATTGGAAACAGCTTTGTTGATATGTAATCCGTGGACTCCACAATTCATCCATTTAACAGACATAGTTAAATGGAGTCTAATATTTTCAGAGAAGTGCAGCTAGCACCACAGTCAATTTTAGAATGTTGTCATCACCTCAGAAAGAAACCTTGTACCTTTTAGCAGTCACCCTCAATCTCTCCCTTCTTCCAGCCCTAAGCAGCCCCTAAGCTACTTTCTCTAGAGATATGCCTACTCTGAATATTCCTTATGAATGGAATCATGTAATATATGACCTTTTGTGTCAAGCTTCTTTCCCTTAATGTAATGATGTGGAAGTTTATCCATGTTGTGGCATGTCTCAGCACTTCATTCCTGTTTTAATGATTGAATAATACTCCATTATTATAGTACGCCATGTAATCATGTTCCATTTTCCACGGCTATGACACGCCACATTGGTTCATCTGAAATGGCTGCATTCTCTGATATTCCTACCAGCACTGCATGGGGGTTTAGACTTCTCCACGTTATGATTATGTGTCTTAGAGGTGAGGGGAAGTACCAGGGGTTTAATTTGGATCTTCACACTTGCTGGTTGGCCCTCTACCATTTGAGCCACGCCTCTAGCCCAGCTTTTTGCTGATCATTTGGAAATGGAGTGTAAGGGGCTTCTTACCTGTGCTAGCTTTGAATTGGAGTGCTCTGGCTCCTCTGAGTAGCCAGGATTACAGACAGGAGCCACCAGCACTCAGCTTCACGTGACTTTTTTATTCTAGCAACTTAGTGAATAAGAAGTAGTATCTCATTGTAGCTTTGGGGTTTGTTTCACTAGTGACTAATGATGTTGGCATGTTTTCATGTGCTTATTGGTCATTTGTATATCTTTGAAGAAATGTCTACTCAGATCCTTTGCCCACTTTTTAATTGGATTGTCTTTTTATTATTCAGTGAAAGACTTCCTTATTTAGTCTAGATACATGTCTCTAATCGGGTATGTGAGTTGCAAATATTTTCTCCACTCTCCAGTTTTTCTCACCTTCTTTGATAGTGTACTTACTTTGAAGCAGAAAAGTTTTAAATTTTGATGAAGTTCAATTTATCTTCGTTCGCTACTTGTGCTTTTAGTGTCATATCTAAGGATCTTTCTCTAAAGCCAGGTCACAAAAACTTCTCTCTGTGTTTTCTTCTAAAAGTTTCTAAGCTCTTTTACGTAAGTCTTTGATCCACTTCGAGTTAATATTTGTATATGGTGTGAGCTAAGAGCTCGACACTCATCTTCTGCATGTAGCTATTTACTTGCACAGCCATGTTTCTAGAGGAAGAAAAAGAACTGTGTAGCAGGTAGCACACCTATATAGTTCTGCCCACGATCCCACCATTACTTGAGCTAAAAGCTAACTATGCACCTGCCCCTGCTGATCACAGCAGTCAAAATCCTAGAGTCCCACACAACAGAACATTCCACAGCCATACACCTGCCCCCTAAACTATCTGGTGCTACCTCTGGTCATCCACCCAGGCCATTAACCACAGGAAGTCTCAGGCAACAATGCCAGTCAGCTGAGAGGAGACTTGGAGGGTACCCAGGCCTTGGTATGTTTGAGTCTGGAGTATGGCAAGAGACTATTGGTAAGAAGGAAGACTTGTAGCCAAGAGACTGGGTCAGTGCCCAGCCAGTGACAAGATCTCCCCCCACCCCACCCATCTGAACCTGAACCCAGGGCTGTTCTGCCTTCGGGTTAAGGCAGAGTGTCATTGCCAGGAAGTGCTGACTTGTAATGACAGCAGGGAGCCCGTGGGGGTGAGGATGCTGGAAAGAGTAGGGAGCTATGCCAGCAGGCCAGGGCACAACAGCCCGAGTAGCCACTCATGCCATGGGATGTTAATGCTTGAGAGGAAGACTCCTTCGGAATCTTCCCTCCTCTGGCAACAGAGTTTGGCCAGGGATCAGAGATTGAGTGACTTAGCCAAGACAAGAAGCAGCGAGGCCGGGTACCCAGCACACGCATCATTTGAACCCAAGGCCGCAGAGCCGAGCTGAAGCACTGATGTAAAGAAGGTTGATGACTCCAGGGGAAAAAAAATGTAGCTCCAAGGCTGTTTGGTGGAGGCAGAGACATAGCTCTGTGTTTTTGTCACAGGATCCTCCCATGGGCATGTCCCCTCTCCGCTGGACATGGAGGATGCCCGGGAGAGGTACAGGAAAGTCTGACGTAGGCCAGCTCCTGCTGCTGCCCACCCACACATTCCCCTTCTGAACTCTGCTCTTCTTGAAAATGCGATAGGACAAAGAGATGTGAATTCTAAGCTCTGGGCTTTGAGAGTATCCAGGCAGATGGCCAAGTGGTACTCAGGAGAGCAAGCCAATCTGAGGATGAACAGCTTTATGTGAACACATTTGGAAAGAAGGTTGGGGTGAGGACTTTAACTCACACTGTTATTTTTAATGTACCTATTCAGGTGACACATTTGACCTGATTAATAGCAAGTATATTAATAGCGAGTATGTGGAATCTTGGGAGCTCACTACAGTGCATGAAACTCTCCTGGGTCAATTAACTCCCATTACCTGGAAACCATTTATAAGAGGCAATAAATTATTGGGACAACACAATTAGCAGTCCCACAGTAAAATGGGTTTCACATGTTGCATATAGGAGCCCCTTCTTGGGGCCGGTCCAGTTGGAGGGTGTGTGTTTGAGGAGATTGCTTCGTCCTTTTGTGTTCACAAGGGTGCGTTAGCACGTGGCAAAGCTGACGTATCCCAGACTAGACGGGAGCAATGAAAGGAGCTTTCCACGCCTGAGAACAATGATGCCTGTGTCACCGCCACTCGACGGCTATGTCAGCACCTTGTACCTAAGAGGCGCTCACCAAATGTTGGTCAGTGGACCAAGTAGAGTGACCTGGACGTGAGGTTTCTGATTCAAGGCTCTCACCTCTGTCTGTCTGTCTCTGTCTCTGTCTCTCGCTCTCTCGCTCTCTCTCTCCGTATAAAACTTGAAGGTCTCAGCATTTAAAAAGAACTTTTCTCATCAAGTTAGAAAGCCTGAACTAGCAGGGATAGTTTGAATAAAGAAAACTGTTTGCATGAAGAGTCTAGAAGGTTCCATTATAGTAGCAAGTGGCCTCTACAAGTCCCATAGATCTCTCATGTTTGTCTTACATCCAGGGAAGAAGATGGCTTTTGTTCCTGAGCTGCCCAGGCTTAGTTCAGTGTCTTAAGCCTGACACCCTTTTCTTATCAAGCAGATAACTACCCCAGAATTCTCTTGCAAGGAGCTGAAGTAACCTGGCAGTTTACTTCCACCAATATTTTAGTCTTTCTATTACCTAAAGCATATTTTTTTTCCTCCATTGCTGCATTATGAGCAGGATTCAAATTCCTAACATCAGAGAAAGAAAAAAAAAAAATCCCAGAGCCCAACAAGGTTAATGATCAACATTTTCTTTTCATTGTTCACTATTTGAACGGCAAGCTTCATTGAAGCAGACTGCATTAGTCCAAACAAGCTGGAAATCGTAGACTGTCCAGAACCAGTGTTAAGGAAAGCAAATGCATACATCAAGTAATTAAAAATGTAACAAGGGAAGAAACCATTGTCTTAGGACGCAAGCTTTTCTCTTTTGTGTGTTCATCTGAACATGTGAGGTTCTCAGTGTCACCTGGTAATTTTGTGATAGACTATCTGTGCCTTCTTTGTTGATGACAAATGTGCGATCTGATCTTTTAGAAGGATAAACAGTTCCTTGTTAATTAATTTATACGGCTGTCAGTGCAGCTTTCCCCGTCTTCACACTCTTAGCGTTTCCCTGCCATAGATTTTCTTGCCGTTCCTGGCAAACCTCCAGTGAGAGCCTGGGATTTATTAGGCTGACTTGGTGCAAAGTCTATTGATTGTGGCCCCGAGGGTAATAACTAAATAGAGCCGGAGCAACAAGTCAATAACACCATTGTTGCTTCAGCCGGCATTCACTGGAGGAGTGAGATTGTTTTACAGCAGCCCAGGGTAATCATCAGCAGATCAGTGTGTTGAACACGCACCGCGCCGTGTTAGTGTTGAGGACTATTTGAAAGCTTTCAGCGGGGTCGCTGGAGAATCGGGGTGGGGTACTGGGATTATGAACTCTGTGAACTCCTTCATTACAGCTTAAAGGGTTCAACTTTAGTTTTTAACATCTGCAGCAACCTTGGGTTGTTCAGGGCAGGGCTGCTGGAAGGAAGTACAGGCTGTGGGTCTTAGCATCAGACAGTCTGTTCTGGTCTCTGGCCCAGAAACAAGATGGTTATATGAGCAGAGAGACTGCGTCACAACTGCTGTCTGTCATCCGTCCATGTCCCTGGCCATCCACCTGTGTGTGGAGTGCTAGCCTGTCCACTGTCACTGACTCCTCATTCCCCAAAATGCATTCCAGGTGAACTCTCTGAATGGAAGTCTCTCATCCATCCAAAGGAAATCAGAGCATTACAACTTTCTCACTTCCAAATCTTGAGATACACTGGCTTGACATTATAAGCTGTTTTCTTAAGGTTTCTACAGAAAGAGAAACCAAACCTTTCCACCGTCTTTTAAAGTTCTTCCCGGACGGGTAGAAGTTCAACATTCTCACTATAGATACCTCATCATTGGTTTCATAATTACAGGAAATAAAATCAAAGCCTGTGTCAATGCTTGTTGTTATTTTTCCTGTTGAAGAGTCATTGTTATGTCTCTCTATTGAATCCTGTGACTGTACATGTAAGACAAGAGAATAACAAGATAAATTCTCAGACAGGACTCGTGCTAAGCATCTCCCAGCCTCCTGTGCTCACACGGAGTGTGGGGATGGTTTCTAAGAATTCAAGCATTAAGTTGATCTTGGACAAATAAACGCCCTCTCTTCAGGTAAAGGATAGTCATAGGGCCAACCCTGGATTATACAGAAGATTTATCCTTGGAATCTCTGAAGTGATACAGCTTGGAAAAAACAAAACCAAACAAAAAATTCCATCCAGTCATGGTGACACATGCTTATAATTCCAGCTGCTTGCGAGGCTGAGGAAGAAGAGTAGAAGTTGAAGACCAGCCTGAGTGGTAAACTGCTTCAAAATTGAGCCCCCATGTCAAAGTAAAAATGAAAAAGGGATAGGCGTTGTCTAAAATACACAAGGCCCTAAGTTCAATTTCCAGCATGGCTGGCAAATAAAAGAAGTAAAACAAGACTGTACCAAATACATTTTATTCTGGACCACAATAAAGGCACCTTCCCCAGTGATCCTTGATGATGGTGGTGTTTTACTTATGCCTAACATTCATCCGTCAGAGATGTCCTCTTATAAGAAGCAGGATAAGCCATACTGGTCCAGAATTCTCAAGCTCTGGAATCCTTGCTCCCTCTCTTCACCCCCTATCTCTGTGCTGTTTGTCTTCCAGCTTCTTCCCTGGGAAGGAATAAGGGTAAATTAAATTCTGCCTTCTTGTTGTTTAAACTTCCAGTAAAGCAAACAGTCTGGATGATGGCAGATCTCACAATAGCTCTTCAATCTCACATTAATCTAGAAATGTGACCTCCTGAACATGTAACTTGGAATTAGAAGTTACCTTGGTTAGTATCACTTCATTTTTAACTTAATACCAAAGCCTTCATATTCATATGAAATGAAGAACCACAAAGTGGCTGTGAGCAGTTGTTTAGGTTCCTCTGCAGGGCCATACTTGTCTTTTCAAATAAGTGAGGGTGGTCCTTGTGAGTTAGACCCTTATGTGATCAAGAGAACCAATCCCTACCAAAGACAAAGACATTATATCTTTAAAGAATTGTTCTCTGCCAGGTTAAGGATTTTTTCCCCCACTCAATCCTCTATTTTACTGAAAGAATCTCTGGAAAATCTAGGGGGTAAAAGATAAAAAATGAGTCACCTTCATGAAAGATTCCAAAATACCATGGTGCAATTCTACCCTGGTATCAGTCATCTCGAAGAAAAAGCAAGTTGCTGGGCAGAGCGGGCTGCCTTCTCCTGCTGACGGGAGTCATGAGCCGCCCTTGCACCAGACGGGGCCTGAGTGAAGAAATTCCCATCCAGCCTGCTAAGGTTCAACTGTGGAATACAAGCATTTTGTGGCATAGCAGGCTGGCAAAGGTCCACAAGAATTTCTTCATGCAGAAGAAGAGGAGATAACTAAGAGAAAGCCAGATGATTTTTTTTTCTAATTTTCTTTTCCCTGGAATACTTACTAAGAATCTTCTTGAGGTTTTCTGAGTACTTGAAGGTATAAGTTAATCATTTCTTAGCCAGAAGATACTCTGTTTATATGGAAGGTAATATAAACACATTTGAAAGAAGGGGGAAAGAAGAAAACAATAGGAAGTTGCAGGTTTTACAATGACGTTTACATGGTGAATAGATAATCTGATCAGAAATGCGTTATACTAAGAGAACAGACCCAAAAAGCTAGTAGTGTGTGATTCCATTGATGTGAACTGATGATTTTCCATTGATATGACCTAATGGGATGGAGCAGCTCAGTGGTTGCTGAGGAGATGGGCAGTGGGAGGACTTGTCTTCAGAGGAGAAGCATGAAGAACTAATAGGCTGGTGGGTAGGGGAACGGATGTGCAACTAACCAAGTCTGTGTCTTGACTGCCTTGGGGTTACCTGACTAGATTCCAGATGTTTATATCCATGAAACTACACGCCAAGAGTGAAGTTTACTATCTGCAAATTTAAAAAAGAAAGCTAACTACTCAAAGGTACCTGATGTTTCCTCTCACCTCTGCTCCCACTAGTCTCCAAGCACTTGACCTCACCCTCCACCTACAACTCTCCACTCCTATTCCCCCTCTCTAACTCTTCCAAATAGGAGTTAGTTTCTATTAAACTCTCCTGGAATCTTTCTTTGGTTGTAGCAGAGTGGGGAAAGAAACAGCATACTATGTGCAGTGTCATGTAATCCCCATGTTTGCCTGGTCAAGCATGCATTATTGCTCCCATTTTAGAGATTAAGAAAGTAAGTATCAATGCATTATTGCTCCCATTTTAGAGATTAAGAAAGTAAGTATCAATGTAGTGATTTATTCAAAGCCTCATGGATGATAAATAGCAAACAGAGACCTCACAACCTGGCCTTTTTTCTCCTCCTAGACATAATGCCTTCCATCCCTCCACCTGCCTGCCACCCTAGATGAAGAATCTCATAGTGCTACCTGCCTGGGCTCCCTTTCCTAGCCTGCCCTTCCTTCTTCTTATGAACCAAGCACATGCTTCCAGTCCCCATTCCAGGTCATCGCTGCCTTCGGGGGGGGCGTGGGGGCACCCATCTGGACTCAACAAGCTCATTCTCTGGCAGGTGTAGAGTGTAGCCTCCAGCTGCAACCTGTGCCTTAGCTCTGGAGGATGGACCTTTGTCCCTCATCTAGAGTGTCTTGCTAAGTCTTTCTAAAGTGTTGTCTAGACTCTGACAGGCTCGTCTGCTTCTTTTCTAACAACTCCCCCAGACATACACACAGTTTGAAATGGTGTCTTGTGGCTGTTTTAAGTTACAGAAACTCCAGGAGAACAGGAACCTGACTGATTTTGCTTTTCCCCCCCACCAATCCAGGGCCACTTTGCCATGCTAATAATATCAGAGATTCACTGAGAACAGTACACTGGGCTGAAGAGTGAGGCAGGCTGGGAACGGACACTGCGATGACTCGTAGATGAGGCCACCCCTATGGAAGCCCCCTGGCTTCATCCTCCTGCTTGGAGGGGCAAGCCCTTTGTCTTTGAGCAGATAGGACTGCAGTGGCTCAAGGCCTTCTGAGTAAAAACCTCCATATCTGGTTTTCCCTATCACAATGCATTAGCCAAGTCCTGCTGAAGATCAACTTATAGCCAATGAGCTTTATCAGCAGGTGCCACAGCCATGGGCTGGAATCGTAGTGGGGCTGTTGGCACTGGTGCTCTGCCTAGATGCCAGCTGGGTAATTACATTTGGTCACCTAAATTCCCTCCAGACTTCTTGTGGGACAGTATTTTTCATTTCTGCCCTGAAGTGCCGAGAGTGTTTTCTAAGAGCCTTCCAACTGCTGTCAGAGTTTATTCCAAAAATGGGTGCATTCATGATGGCCCACTTGTCAAGGGGTGGCACTGGAAAGAGCCAGAGGGATTCCAGCTCAGAAGAGGGCTGATCTGGGAGACAGGCCCCAAGACTTTCCAAATCTATGATTCAGCAGCTGTCTGTCACTCTCAAAACACAGTGTTCATGGAATGATTAAGCACTGTACAAATTAAAATACTGCCAGATGAAACAGGCAGAACTTAGTAGGACAGATGTTTACATACACGCACACCAAAAGAATGTTGCCGGAATCTGGATATCCTGGGGACCCAAGGGCAGTCACGCTTGCGTTTCCTCTCTCAAGTAGATTCTGAAACCATAATTAAGTGAAGACAAAAACATATATATGTTGAATGAAAAGCGTGTAATCTTTGGGATAATTCTGATGTAATTAACACAGCCGAGCTGCATTAAGGCCAACCTGCAATGAGTGGAATTTTCCAACATTGATTAAGCTGGACTCCAAGAGAACCAAGTCTTTGTCTGAAAGCTGCCAAATGAAAACAACTTTGGGATATTTAAATTCAGCTTAGAAATTGGTTTGAGTAAAGGATATTGAAACCACAGCTGTTCACAGGCTCAAAACATATGAATATATGTGCAGCACACATACACGCGCACGCGCACACACACACACACACACACACACACACACACACACACACACACACACACACACACACACACACACACACACACACACACACACACACACACACACACGGTACCTCCTCTAAAAACAACTTAGCCCAAGGTGTACATTCCTCCTAGGTTCTCATGATCAACAGATGTAAATGTTCACAGTGTTCAGATGAATTATGGGCCCTAATGAGATTTCAATACTGAGCAAACAATAAAAATTTATGCATTGCATAGTTGCCGTGGCCTTTGACTCCACAGCTAGTGTTCCACCTTTTCAACGGCTTCGGTAATATAATATCCAGCTGGCTGTGGAAGTAAGGCAAATTCGAGGGCGAATTGAAATTGTGAGAAATAATTTGATGGATTACTTTGTCAGAGTAATGCATGGCCTTGGCATAATTACCGTGGCCACCTTAACCCTGGAGGCAGGTGGTGACAAAGGCCTGCAGGGCCTAGGTGCCGCTCGCTAGTTCCGGCATGTGCTCCTTGCTCTCCTGGTCCCCGGCCAGGGTCCTTGGAGTCTAGGCACTCCTGAACAAATGCCAAACAAGCACATTCCTGTCCTAGGCCAGCTAGTGAGCAGGACAGCCAAAGGCTGCCCTTTCCCGAGAGCTGTCATCTGTGTCACAGTGAGAGGAAGCAAACAAAAGGCAGACCAACCTTGAAATAAAATGGGGCGAAAACAGGGAAAGGCATGAATGATATCTTTTAAAGCAATGCGTTCAGACACAATGGCAGACTCAGATACACAAATCTTTTTTCTCTTCTTTTTTTTTTTTAAATCAAATCAGACCTTGAACTTAACTCTTGTCTGCCTTATACTTTACAATGTTCAAGTCTTAACATAGGATTCATAGCAGACTACTCATGGGTATGTATCAGAACTGAGCTCTGCCAATATAGTTCTTACCCTAGTTTTACTTTGGTGCCATAGAGTCCGTCCTGTTTTGAGAATGAGAATCAACCTTTTATGTACTAATATGGTTACACCCAGCATCTGTGCCATAAGACTGTTCAGATTTCAACACTGTGAAGGGCTTTTCACTGGGAACCTTCAGCAGTTAGAAACCACTCCCACCTTTTTCTCACTTGTATTATGATAACCTGAATATATTTGCAGGATGTTGACAAACTCTTTTGGGGTAAACAGAGTCCTCTTAATTGTAAGGTCTAATGTCTTAATGCTAAATTGGGTAATAAGTCAATGTTTCAGTTTGGCACAACCAGCCACATGTTCTCCAGAATTAGCCCTGGACACTTTTTTAAAGCAAGTCGGAGGTGTATTTAGGCTGTTCACAAAAGCTTCATTCTTGTCTACAAATGGAAACCCTCCCCTTCTTCCCAACAGTGCCCAGTTCCAGTGAGGTGGGAGAAAAATAGATGCTTCCCATGTTGAAAGGCATTTCTCCAGCTCTTCACCCTAGTCAAAGGAAAAGATTCAGGAATGGATGGGGAAAGCATGCCCAAGAAAGGTTATCTTGGCTTTCATTTAACACACTCTCCCCCTGGCTTTTTTAAAGGCCCATCCTAAGTATTTCTGCATAGCTGGAAACATAGATTCCACCCTGGAGAGCTCTCAGGGCTGTTCATGTTACACTCTGAAGCCATGTGTTCACACGTCATGGCAAAATCCAACTTGTAGGCCGATCCCTTGGCCCCTGTTGGCTTTAGACTTTAGTCTTTTCATTATTCTGTACTGTAAACTTATACAGAAAAAGACCTCTGTGCCCCTAAATAGAAGCCCAACCAGTACTGTTTTCCCACAGACGCCAGTGGCGTAGCTAAGCAAGACCCTGGGGTGGTGGACAGGGGAAGGAAGGAGGGCAGAGGTCTGTGAGGGCTGAAGGTGGGGATGAGAGGTTCCTCCAAGTGCCTTCAGATGCAACCCCTTCCCAACAAAGGCAGCTTTAGAGCCAGAAGCCCCCACTTCTGAGCCAGGCAAGGGGTGCCTATAGAAATTGCAGTCTAGCCAGTTACTTTTTTAGGGCTCATTTTGTGCCTAGTCCCTTCCCATGTTCCACCTGATTTCATCCTTAGTATGACCCTGTCAGATAGGTGCGGTTCTTAGCCCCATTTTTCAGAAGAGATATCTAAGACTCAGAGGTAGTAAATTTGTCCCAGTTCACCCAGCTGGATTTGATCCTAACTCTTCAGCTATACAACCTTGTCCAGCTCACACTCAGGTCATCTAGACCCTCTAGTATTATCTGGACATTACCCACTCCCGGCTGTTAGCATAGCTTAACCCACATTTTTCTTCCATATCATGGCCTTTTCTGCTATCAATATTAGTTACTAACATGAAATAAGTTACAGTTCTGTTTTGTTTGTTAAGTTGTTTGTTTGTTAAGTGTTGCATTAGTGCAATTCCGGCAGGCGGGGCCAATAGACTGCTGGAGTGTCCCCACGTGATCACAGCCCCCACTGCATTGTGAGGTTTGACCCAGCCCCGAGACGCAGGACTCCATCCTCCAGGAACTCTCCTGGGAGCTTATCCTGTGTACCTTCCAACCCACGTCAATGGATTTCATAGGTAAAATGCACAGTCTCCTCCCTCCCTGCCCTAGCACCTGGTCCCAGGTCCCTTTTGAATTCAACAATTGTTGGTATTTAGAGCACTTGCCTAGGCCCTAGCTTCCTTCCCTAGCACAGCAGGGAGGAAGAGAGGATGGGAGGGAGGGAGGGAAGAAAAAGATGATTGAGGGAAGAAGGGGAGGGAAAGGACTGAAGGAGAAGGGAAAACATTATTAACCTGAAAGAGTTCTTGTTTATGTGGATTAGATCCATCAGTGTTTGTCATACTAGAAATCAAAACAGAAAATTTAAATAGTAATTTATTTTTAAATCGTATTAGACTGTTACATATTTGCAAATGTTATTATTAAAACAACTACTTTTTCTAAACAACATTAGCAGGAAAGAGGACTGTTGTTTTGCTGCACCTCTCATTATGTCTGGCTCTGTCTGCTCTGTGCTTGCCCTTCGGTGATGCCACAAATCTTAGATGGCCTCTGAAAACCTCCACTGAACATCACGAAAGAAGGGGGGCAGAAAAGAAAAGTAACAGCTCCACGTTATTTGTGTGAAGAGTTGTCACCTTACAGATACCCTGAAAGGGTTTTAGGGACCACCCCCCCCAATATGGCTGGCATTTATAAGCAACACTGATCTAAATGGAGGATGAACAAGTTCCAAGTTCTGTTGTAATAATCAGGTGGGCTCCCGGGCTGATTTTACTTTCCAGCCATATCTCCTGTGCTCTTCCAGGCCCACGGGTTCTCTGCCTGGCTCCTCCAGACATGCAGCGGGTTGGGCCATGCCACACTTGCCCATCAGATGACAAAAGACTGCATCTCACTCCCCACCGTGCCACGGCCTCTTTCAGATCAAGCTCATAGTGCTCAACGTGCAGGCAATGGCTTGTGCTACTCTGAAGATAAATATTTTTATTCTGAATAAAAGTATCCAAATCATCAGAGCATATGAGTAGGGAAGGTTTTAATGAAAATCAAATGCTTATCTTTCTCTTTGTAAATCACTGATTCATCTTGTGTGTGTGTATGTGTGTGTGTGTGTGTGTGTGTGTGTGTGTGTGTGTGTGTCGGTCATGGGGCTTGAACTCTAGGCTTGGGCGCTATCCCTCAGTTCTACAGCTCAAAGCTAACACTCTACCACCTGAGCCACAGTGCCACTTCCGGTTTTCTGGTGATTTAGTGGAGATAAGAGTTTCATGGACTTGCCTGCCTGGGCTGGCTTTGAACCTCGATCCTCAAATCTCAGCCTCCTGAGTAGCTAGGATTACAGGCGTGAGCCACCAGCACCTGGCTTCATCAATTATTTATTGATCATTGATAAGCCAAGCACTAGAATAGGTACTTGGACATAACAAAGACCAAGGCAAACTTGAGGCTGCCTTTTTACATGATTCCATTTCATAGCAAGCAAGGAAAGAACTGTCTGAAGATTGAAAGAAATAAGTAGGTCGCCGCTACTGGAAGAGGAGGGACAAGGATGGGCAGCTTCTATCTGAAAGACAATATACCGCTTCATCCCTAGCACAGTTTCCCTTGGATCCGTCACACATTTGGAAGTCCAGCGTATTGAAGTGTTAATATACCATAAAATTGATTCACTGTAGTCATTCATTTTAATGACTTGTAGTAAGTTGGCAGAGCAGTAGAACCATCACAATGGCTCCATCATCCCCTAATACTTCCTACATATTTGCAGTGGAATCATACAAAAGTATAAGCTCTCTATAAAAAGGTTTCTTTGTGGGGGGGGGGGGCGGGGGTGGTGGTGGTGGAGGGGTCGGTCGTGGGGCTTGAACTCTGCCAGGGCATTGTCCCTGAGCTTTTTCACTCAAGGGTAGAGCTCTACCACTTTAAGCCACAACCACTTCTGGTTTTACAGTGGTTAATTGGAGATAAGAGTCTTAGCAGGGCGCAGGTGGCTCAAGCCTGTAATCCTAGCTACTGAGGAGGCTGAGATCTGAGGATCAAGGTTCAAATCCAGCCCAGGCAGAAAAGTTCATGAAACTCTCATCTTCAGTAAACCACCAGAAAACTGGAAGTGGCACGTGGCTCAAGTGGTAGAGCACTTACCTTGAGCTGAAGAGTTGAGAGACAGTGCCCAGGCCCAGAGTTCAAGCCTCACGACCTACAACAACAAAAACAACAAAAGTTTCCTGCCCCTGGTCTTCAGATCTCAGCCTCCTAAGTAGCTAGGATTACAGGAGTGAGCCGCCAGTGCCCAGCTTAAAAATGTAATTTTTTACTTCTGTCTTGTTAGTGTTTATCAATGATGTGATGTATTGCTTTTTATTGCTAAGTATTATTCCATTATATGGATGTACCACATCTTTATTCATTCAGCTGTCTATAGACCCTTCATTTTGCTTCCAATTTAGGGCTCTTATTAACATCTTTGCCATGTATGAACATTTGCACACAATTTTTAAAGAGCTAACATGTTTTCATTTCTCTCTTGGGAATCTATCCACCACTACCTAAGAGCAGAATGGTTGAGTCATGTGGTGTGTGGATGTTTAACTTTTCTGAAAATCTGCCAAGCACTTGCCCCACGTAGCTATGCCACTTTACATTTTCACAAGTGTACGTGCTCCTTGCGTGAATTGTCAGGCATTGGTACTATACCTATTTACTGGGTGTGTCTTCTTAGCTCATTTTAATTGGAATTTTCCTGTCAACTAAAAATTTAGTTGTATTTATATGCTTATTAGCCATCTTGCATGGGCTATACTGATATTTCTATTCAGTTCCTTTCTAATTTTACATTTTTTTAATTGAGCTGTTTCTTATTTTAGTATTAAATTTAGAGAGTTTGCATTTTTATGCTTCTGGATACAAACCTTTTATGGAATATATGAGGCGCAAACTTTCCTAGTAGTGAGTTTTGAGGCACATAGCTTTTAATTTTGATGGATCATGCCTTTAATGTCTAACTTAAGAAATCTCTATCTGTCCTTTATCTATCCTAAGGTAGGGATGATTTTCTTGTACAAATTTTGTTGTTTTGTATTTGGATCTGTGTTGCATTTTGAATTTCTCATATAGTAACAGGTGATAGTCTGAGTTTTTAATATGCATATGCATTGCTCCCTAAATCATTGAGTTGCCTTGGATCCTTTCTTAAATTTAAAGATCTACTTCTATAATTTCTGTTTTAATCTACTATTCTTTTTTTTTATTTTATTTTATTTTATTTGAGAACATACTATACAGAGGGGTTACAATTACATGGGCAGGATAATGCATACATTTCTTACCAAGCATTGCAGCCTCCTCCTTTGTTTACCCTTCACCTCCCTTCCCAGCCTCCCCCCTCCCCCCCACCCTCCCCCACAGTGTAACCCCCGCTTTCACTATATTTGATGTCAGTATAACATGTGGAGGAGATGGGGACAAACAAGTCGTTTAAGGATTCAGGTGGACCTGTTGCAACAATGAGAAGTACAAAATGTCATGTCAAAACCAGCTTTAATCTACTATTCTGTATGTCCGTCTGTGCGCTAATATTACCATCAATTATAATACTTTATAGTAAGTTAGAAATCATATAAATCTTCCAACTTGCTTCTTTTTCAAAATTAAATTGGCCATTGTAATATCTTTAATAGGAATGCCATTAGCATATAAAATTAAGGTTTCCCTTTTCAGTTTCCAGGAACAATGGGAAAGTTTGCTGATATTTTAATAAAGATTGCATGTAATTGTCATCCCCAAAATATTGTGTCTTCCAATCTATCGCCTTGATTGTTCTCCATTTATTTAGATGTTTAATTTTCTAAGAAATGTATTTTAGACTTTACCATATAAACCTCCTTCTTATTTTGTTGGTCATTCCTATGTTTTACATTCTCTTCTGAAGTTCTGTGAATCACGTTGGTTCTTTATTTACAGACTCTTTGTTGATAGTATGTAAACACACAACTGGTTTTACATGTTCTTGTATCAGTTAACCATTTAACCATGTTAAAGTCATCATGCATTGATGACTTCTAACAATTTTGTGGATACTTTAGGACTTTATACATACAGACGTGTATCATCTGTGAATGGTGAAAACTTTACTTCTTCTTTGACATTACAAATGTCTTCTATTTCTTTTTTGTGCCAGATTGTATCAGTAGAATCTCCAGTACAGTGTTGTACAGACATTCTTATTTCAGTTCTTCTTTCACAATTAAATAGTATGATACCTATAAGTAGTTTACTTGGTTTTTAGTGCTGGGACTCAAAACCAGGACCTCTCACATGCCACATAAGCATTCTACCACTGAGCTACATCCCCAGTCCCTGGGCATAGGTTTTTCATTAGATGCCCTTTATTTGGTTAAGAAGGCTCATTTTTAATCTGTTAGTTAACAGTTTCTATTTTAAGTAGGTATAGACTTTATAAAGTATTTTTCTTTGTCCAATGAAATGATCATGTAGTTATCCTTTATTCTATGAATGTTCTTGCTGTACTATATTAATTGCTGATATTTTTTCCTTTATTGTATTAGTGCATTATAGTATATTAACTGCTGCTGAGGTGTATATATGTTCATAATTGTCATATCTTCCTTATGCATTAACCTTTTTATTTATAAAATGTGTGACTTGGTCTTTAGAAATAGAGAGAGAGATATATATAATAGACCTAACAATGAAGAAGTTTAATTACTGCTTATACAGTTCAATGGCTTCTAAATAAAGGAAGATAAGAAAAAATATATTTATATAGGTTTTTACATTTGCCATCTCTGGTATTATTCTGTTGTTTTTTTTTTTTCTGTGAATTTGTATTACCATCTCCTGTCATTTCCTCTTTTCTCTTTCTGAGATTATTTCTACGTTTTCCTGCCACTTTTCTCCCTCTTCCTTTTTTGGACTCCCATTGTACATATGTTGACTTGCTAATATTTTCACATAGATCTTTGAGGCTGTCTTCATTTTTTTGTCATTTTTTTTCTTTTCCATATTAGATAATTCTTATTAATAAATTTTCAGGCCAATCCTTCTTCCTTACATATGTTGCGTTTTTCCACTCTAGCATTTCCTTTTAGCTCTTTTTTCATAGACATTCTTTCCCTGTTGAGATTCTCTGTTTGTTGAAATATTGTCATCATAATTTCTTTCAGTCCTAAGAGCATAATCTCCTGTAATTCTTTGTACATGTATATAAAAGGTGCATTGGAATCTCTGTGTACTAAATCCAGCCTTACAGTTACCCAGAATCAGTTTTTACTGACTCCTTTTCCACTGAATATGTTTTTCTTCTTTTCCTTTCCCTTTCTGTCTTTCCCTCCTCCTTCCATTATGTCTTAATTTTTGCTGAAAAATGGACAATTTAGATAATATATTGTGGTGAATCTGGATTCTTACTGTGTGTGTGTGTGTGTGTGTGTGTGTGTGTGTATGTATGTATGTACAAGTGTGCGCATGCCAGTGTGTGCCAGTCCTGGGGCTTGAAGTCGGGGCCTACGTGCTGTCCTTTTTTTGTTCAAAACTAGCGCTGCACCACTTGAGCTACTACCCTACTTCTGGCTTTTTGGTAGTTAATTGGAGATAAGAGCCTCATGGATTTTCCTGCCTGAGTTGGCACCATGATCCTCAGAACCTCAGCTTCCTGAGTATGAACCATTCAAAGCTTGGATTCTTATATTTTTACATCATTTGTCTAATAATTTGCAGGATCTATTTGTACGTCTTGCAGTTTGCTCACTTGTGGCTTTCTTCCTATCCTATGAGCCTGGCTTTCTCAGCGATATCTTTTTGTGTGCATAACTTAGTGGTTAACCAATCATTGGACAGAGCTTTTGCTCAAAAACCTCGATGCCATGGGGGGGAGGGGGGTATAATTGGGTGGGGGGAGGGGGGAGGCTGGGAAGGGAGATGAAGGGTAAACAAAGGAGGAGGCTGCAATGTATGCATTATCCTGCCCATGTAATTGTAGCCCTTCTGTACAGTATGTTCTCAAATAAAATTAAATTAAATTTAAAAAAAAAAACCTCGATGCCATAAGGCTTCTCTCTTCTGCCCAGGGTTCACTGTGTGGGTTGAGGAATACATTGAAAGTTTAGCCAGTTGTCAGCCTGCTTTGCCCGAGGCCCCTCGCTTGCCTCTCTCAGGCCTCCCCTCACTTCTCATTTCTTCCTGGTCCATGGGAGATGGGTAGACTATTTGTCTGGCAGGTCTATGACTGTCATCGCTAGGATCTCCCATTACAAGGCAAGTAGTCCTGCAACCTCAGGCTAGCAGACCCATGAGTCTCCCCATTCATTTCACCACTGGGTTTACTCTTTTCATTGACAGTGCAACCTCTTCTGGCAGGGCCCAACCCGGTGAACCCACCATTCTGGTCAGTTAAGCTAAGGGACAAGGGTAGAGCATTCTTACTCATGGTTCTGCCAGCGTCCTGTGAATAAACACTTTGCAATGGGATTCTGCCTTTGGCCATTCTGTAGGACCCTGAATGGTTATTTTAACACATGTTCAGTCTCTTACTTATTAGAGCGAGACATAAATATAATAGATAAAAATCTCCCCATGGGAAGATTTAGCCAGTCTACAGAATTATTTTTTGTGTTTAAGATATGGTTACTAGAAAGACCTCATTTTTTTTTCTTACATGGAATTGGGCTCCTTCCTTCTCATAGTTCCAAACACTCAAAGAGCTTTCAGAGCCTGAGGTGCCCCATGATGAGTAACACTAACTCCATGGGCCTGTGTTCACGCATTCCACCATCACAGCTGCCCTGTATGTTCCCGGCTGTGTACGTTCACATCGGCTTCCAGTCCCAGCCAGAGCTTTGCCCATTCGCTGATCCATGGCAACAGGTGGGACCTGTTTTTGGCAAAAGTCTGTAAGAAAAATGCCCTAGTCATCAGTTTGATTCACTTTCATTTATCTCTGTCATCTGGGAATATATTAGAGATAGTATCGAGCCCAACAAAAGGTACATTCTGATATTATTTTCAGTTTTTTGTCTAGACAGAGAAGACTAAGTACTTGGATATCAGAAAATACCTTCCATGAAAAATAAGAAAGAAGCACTCAGTGGAAGGCCAGAGGGGGTAAGAGTGCTTGTTCACTTTTTCCCTATATATTCTTAAAGAGAGAGAGGGAGAGACAGAAAGAGAGAGGGGGGAAAGTTTAAACCCCACCACCCACTCATCAGGTGATTGGAGACTCTAGTTGTAAAAATGTGCTGCAGGCAGAAGTTCTGAAAAATCCCAGAAAGTGTTGAAAACATCTCTAAACAAGGTATTTTTCTTCTGCACCTTTCTTGCTAAAGGTCCCAATTGCTGCCAAGAAAACTAGTGAGAATGTTAGCTGCCCAATAAAAAATTTATGACAGTGTTTGGCAAAGGACTATCTCACTCTTGTTTTATACATTTCCACAGGCATTTGAAGGCAGCCTCTTTTTTTCTCCTCCCCCCCCCCATCTCTCCCTCCAACTTTGGGTAGCAAACCTTACTGATCACTGTTCTGAGTCTGTTCTCTAATAAAAGAGCAAACTCGTATAAAGTAGGATTAAGCAATATAACTTTATCCCCCTCCATAACCTCTGAAAATGTGAGGAAACTGCTTTCAAATATGAGCTGTTACATGGAAGGGGAAAAAGAGATGCTAGGACTACTTGTTTAGAATAAACACATTTGTAAGAAAAGGAGTAAGCGTCTTGCCGGTTCACACGTGTTGGCACATCACAGTAAAAGGAATCTTACAAATCAAATTCCCTGAGCGATGCACACCCACCACGATTGCCACTGAATAAATGGGGGCCGAGGGGCAGCAGCTGTGGCCTTGGGTCACACAGCCAAGCAGCAGCCCACCAGGGACAGGAGCTCTCTCATCTGGGTACCACGCCATCTCCTGCTTTGTACCCCAATTCAGCAGGGTTGTATGTTGGGTTCTACCACATCCACTCACCTGTAGTGTGTTTTATGAACATTTGAATTCTGATCTCTTCTACTTTCCGAAAATAGAAAAGAGTTGCTTCTCTAAAACTGTTGCAGAAATGTAATGCGTTGAAACTGAACGGATCTCATTGCGGTGAGTATCAATGAGACCGCTTGGCTGGATCAAGAATGTTTACGTAAGTCTTTAGAAGGGGAGAGGGATGGGAGTGCTCGTTAGAAAAAGAGGATGTGGAAGTGAATTTGGATAATAAATAATTCCGCAGGCTGGTGAACACCCTGGAATATTTTGCCTGCCTGACTGAGAAAACAGCAATATCTATCTCTGTCTTTTCAAAACCATTTGCAGATTATGCCTTCCGTTGTGAATTTAGAGCTGTTTAGCACATATTTCATGGTTCTAACTTATTCAAAAGCCTACGTTGTACCCTATTTCTCGCCTGGCTTAGGGCCGTAGAACATCTGCCATCTTCGTCACACGCTCAGTGATATGGAGGCCCAGGGCTAGGCTGAGGCTGCCTTTGGCTGTGACTGTTTTAAAAACGTGAGCATTATTTGATATAAAGTATTGCAGACAGACCAGGAGTAAGCAGATTATTTCAGACAGCATTAGGACATAACCGAAGGAAGATTAGTTCGACATGAGGCAGATATCATAAGCAAATTAGAAAACCTCCCCAATTAGTAGAAGAAACCCAGATTTGGTCTGTTTGTGATCTTCTGCTGAAAGGCAAAGTAGGGATGTTAGGGGTTGCAGTCTTGATTTAAGTTGAAATGCTGGCATTTCCTATCAGTGCGTGTTCCCATCGGCTGCATACTGGCCTCAAAAATGAAGCAAATCTCTGTTCTCTTCCAAGCTGCGGAGTTCCCATTCTGAGGCTCTATACATCGGGTAATGTTTTACTTGGCCCTGGAATAATCTCCAGGGCATATTTTAATGTTTCTGTGCTGGGGATATACAACATGACTCCAGTGTACCAGACTTAATCTCTCTTTTGTTTGTTTGTCTTGCAAAACATGGATCATGTTGAAGTCATAAAAGTGAAGTGTGCAAAATGCCAGATGCTACAAATACAATCAGATACTTAAAAATAGCTTCGCTGGTGGCACTGCTTGAAATCTGAACTGGGCCTTGTTTTTACGAACAGGGTGGCACTTTTCCGCTAAGCTACCGGTGGTGTGCTCTGATCGGAGACACGCTCTGCTTCTGAGGCCACCGTGCAAGCAGTCTGGGTGTTGTGCTAACCCAGGCGACAAGGCCACACGACATTGCTGCAGCTGCACATGTGTTATTTTTCTCCAAGTGTGCTGTGTCTCCTGCTTCTTAACTTCACGTGGTTCACCGTTAAGTGGTAGGCAACAAAAAACCCTAGCCGATGGTACCCAACTTCTGTATGGAAGGGGAGGAGCTCTTCCTCCTCATTTGTTAAGATCTGAAATGCATTCCAAATAAACTTTTATTTCCCTCTAATTCAAGCAACTACAAGTAATCACAACGGCAGAATCTCTCTCTTTCTCTTTCAAATGTTATATTCCCTAGCCCCCTCCCCCTATCCATGTATAGTCTTATCTAAGGAAAAACGAACATTTCTGTGTTGACTTGAACTTTTTTTCTGATTATAAAAACACCATATTTTTATATTGATTATCCCAGAAAAGTTGCACAAATATCAGAAATCAAAGAAAAAATTTTGAATCACAATCCTGATACCTTAAACATAATCATTTTATCTTTTAATATATCTATTTTATATGTATATATGCATATACATATGGTTTTCTTTCAGCAACATTAAGATCATAAGATACATAATAATTTCAGCCTTAACTTTTTACCTAACAATATAGGCAAGAAGTAGGTTCTTAATGATGATCAGGATATGGACAGACCTTTTAAACTTTCTAAATCATCAAGAACAAGTCTGTTGCTGGACATGGTGATTTATGCCTCTAATCCCAGCACTTGGGAAACTGAGGCAGGAGACTCAAAGGCTAGACTAAGCTACACAGTAAGAGCTTGTAGAGGGTTGGTCTGGGTTTTACTTGAATTGTTTCTAGGCCACAGACTCTCTGTCTCTGTCTCTGTCTCTGTCTCTGTCTCTGTCTCTGTCTCTCTCTCTCTCTCTCTCTCTGTCTCTCTCTCTCTCTCACACACACACACACACACACACACACAATAAAAAATTTAAAAACTGCTCATTGTCATCTCAGTGTAGTTGACTTGTTTTTTTAATTATCAATACCCAAATGGCATTGGTGACAACTCTCAGCTCACTGATCTAAAGTAATCATCTCTGCCTAGCCCTTTGAGTAAAGCATTGAATTCTTTATTTTCACATGTGTGATTTCATTGTGTAGTAGAGGAAAAAGACAGATGTTATCTCTGACTGTAATCTCAAAGGCATTGACTCACCTGGCATGAGAGCCAATAGGAGCTACAGAGTGGGTCGCCCATGATGGCCTGGTACTGTAGCTTTTGAATCTCATTTTAGGTAGAAGCAGCTTGGCCACTGACGGGCCTTGTGATATTGGGCAAGTTCACTCCCTAAACCTCAGTTTTATCCTGTGAAAAATGGGAACATTAAGGCTCTGGTCAAAGCTTTATTATGAGCATAAAACAAAAGAATTTCTCAAGTTCTAGGTAGTAAGAGGCACAAAACATCTTTCTTCTAATTAGCAATTTTTCTTTCTCTTACCCTATAACATTGTCCTATAATATTTCCTTTTCCAATCTATTCTCACCAGTATTTTGAGTAATCATTATAATATATGTAGTAATACACAGTAGTTCAAACAAATGTAGACATGCATAAAGATGGACGGACACCCACGTCCAGAGAAAAGCACTGTTCACCCTGGCTTCTCCTTCCCATCTTCTTCCCTTCTTCTTCTGTACAGACTTGCCACTGCATGTTAGACATGCCAGCTAGAGATCTGAACAAATGGAGCATACATTCTATTAGCCTGTTCCCAAAACATCCATGCCTCCTTACCCCATTCCTGATTTCTGATCATGCAAGAGAACTGAACTTCTGTCACCAGAAGACAAGATGGAGGGCTGGGCAGGGCTCATGGCCATGACAAGGGGGAAGGAATATGAGAATGCCTCCAGAACCTGAGGTCTGAGCTATGGGTATAGCTCAGTGGAATGGCACTAGCACACACACACACACACACACTCACACACACAACCTGAGATATCCAGGTGTGATATTGAGCTCCTAACCCACCAGTCTGTGGCCTAGAAACAATTCAAGTAAAACCCAGCCCAACCCTTCACAAAACCAGCATCTCTACCAGGTCCTGAGTTGGCTTTGTCACCAGGAATGGTCACCTCCTTGGAAGAATTATTACACTGAATAACTTTAACCACTGGGAAGAAATGCTCTTCCTGGACCCTTAGAGGTTATTCTGTTCACATTAAAAGGGAAAATCTGACAGCCAAGCAGCTCCTGGCAGCTAATTTGATAGTTCTCTATCAAGTAAACCATTAGTGAATACATTGATCCTTTTTCTTTTCTTTCCATTTTTGCAGTTCTGCCTCAGCTACACCCAAGATTTCTCTGAACCAGTTGGGCAAAATTGATTTTTATTAGTTCCACTGGCCTTGTGGAAAATTATCTCATGAACTGGTTTTTTTTTTTTTTTATAGGAAGACTCAAAGCACCGCGCAGAGTAAAAAATAAGCCTATAGCAGTCAAAACTGTTGTCTGAAATGTCTTCAGACTGGAAGGCTGAATTTATTGCACAAAACAAGTGCTTGCAAGGCGGAGGTGTGCAATCCTGCTCATTATCACTGGAAAGGGGAACCAAAAAGACGAGTAAAAAATTAAATTTTAATAATGCCAGTGATATTTCCTAAATCTTTCCTGACAGAAAGATTCTCATTATTTTTATCTGTCTCCGAGTAGGTTTCTTTTAGAGCCTTCTCAGAGACGGGCTCAGCTATGATTGTTTTTCAGGCTTTAAAGCATCTGAAAAGCCAAATATATACAGAAAGAGAAATACACTTCAGATTGTTCAAGGAAGGACCGTGGCCATGCTAACATTTCAGAGAGCGTATTTGCAGCCAACATTTGCTGGGAACGCCTTCAGCCTTCACAAAGGGGGTCCTTGTTGTTAAAGACAATTGCTGTGAACCCCCAAACAAAGGGGATCCACTGCATGCTGCAGTTGGCTACAGAAAGAGGCCAGCCCCTGCTCCTCACGAGTCCCAAGTTTTAGTGGGTTTTCCAAGTATCTCCATGTGGGCCACAAAATGAGATTGGGGGGATGGGTGAAATAGGAGTAGAAACACCCTGTTTTCTTGATCAATGTGAAAACTCCCATTTCAAGTATTCTGTGGTACAGAATGGTCTTGGGAAATGAGGGGAACGAAGGCCTGAGCCATTAATGTAGCCAACACGTGAGGGTGGGAACTCCTAATAATTATTATTTCCTGAGTGTCTTGATCCCAAAAGGACTTAGAGGGACTCAATTCACCTAAATATATGCAGCCTGATACGGTTATTATATATATGAACATCTCCAGGCCACTACCCACTCTGTGGAACAGCCTGTGCATGTGAAGAAGTGGGTCACAAGTTTATCTTTACACACCTGGGAGCTGGCTTGAAGAAGGAGAGGGGTTCAGCTACACAAGTCAATATCGCCAAGATTTAAAAAAAAAAAAAAAAAAACCCACTATTTCTTTCCCTACCCTGACGAGAGAGAATGATTTCCCTTGGGGCCTCATCACAGGGACATGCACAGTAATGAACAGTGTACTCCAGTATCTTATGGGAGACACAATGAGTTTCACAGTGTGGCTTCCTACCGCCCATCTGGGAGCAGGGGGTGCTGGGCTAAGGTACCTGAGAGCGCATGTGCAAACCAAGATGGTACTGTGCACACACAGGTGTGGATTCTGGGCCCAGGAGGCAAGATGGACGCCATACCCTTAGGCTCTTCAGCCAACACTTTCTGTCAGCTGCATTTTTGACAAGTCTATAGCAAGAAGTTCCCTTAGTCTTCTACCTAGAGTAGAACCATCTTACAGTGATAATTAGGGGCCATCTTATCATCTGGTCCATGGAGAAAAAAGTCAGGAGGGCTAAGTGATGGTAAAGGATGGCTTCATTTGAAAACACAGGCTGCCTTTTGAAGCAACCCCTACTCCCTCCCCCCTTCTGACTTATCATTTATCTTCCTTCTCATTGCAGTAGATAAAAGACTCATGAGAGTGTTTGAAAGCCATTATGCATCTGTCTGCTTTTATTTTTATTTTTATCAATAATCGATCCTGGGCATCCATCTGCGAGGTTGCCTGTATCTCATATGTTTACAACCATTTTAAACGTAGAGAAACTGAGGCACATTTACTTGCTTTCCCCAGAATCCACCAATAGATTGTGGGTAGACACAGTCTTACAGCTCGCTCTTTACCATCCGCTCTGGTAGAGCTATCTTGACTTCCTAGTCTAGAATCCTTTCACTGTTAACACGTTGCCTATAAATGTGTACCACCTTGGAAGTGGCAAGGCAGGCTTCTCCAGTTGTAGACTGAGGGGGGAGCAGGGGATCGGCCTACAGATGTGCAGTGAGGCACTGCCCTGTATTTGTGCACATCTAAAAAGGTGCGTACATGGGGCTGGGAAGGTGGCTCAGTGGTAGAGCGCTTGCCTTGCATGCCTGAGGCCCTGGGTTCGATTCCTCAGCACCACATAAGAAAAAAGTCAGAAGTGGCACTGTGGCTCAAATGGTAGAGCACTAGCCTTGAGCTGAAGAGCTGAGGGACAGTGCCCAGGCCCAGAGTTCAGGCCCCACGACCGGACCAAACATAAAAATAAAAAATAAAAAGGTGGGTACAACCTGGCTTGTGACTTATATTGACCCCTCCCCAGCCTTTGACTCCATAGTTAGGAAAAGATTCTGGGCTAAACTGAATGCTATCTGTGTGGACCTGGTCACTGATGCCCTTGTAAAGGTTGCACCGCAGACTTCTGAGAGCCACCAGGTCAGGAAGGCTGGGCTTGGGCAGGAGCGCAAGGAAGGAATGCCACAAACTTCACCCCCTCTCTTTTTTATGCCACTCCTGCGGCTTGAACTCGGAGCCTAAGAACTGTTTCTGAGTTTATTTTGTTTTTGTGTTTGTTTTTTCTTAAGGCTAGCATTCTACCACTTGAGCCACAGCTCCACTTTCAGCCTTTTTGGTACTTAATTGGAGACAAGACAAACTTTCCTACAGAGTGTGGCTTCAAACCACTGTCCTCAGATCTCAGCCTCCTGAGTAACTAGAATTACAGGTATGAGCCACTAGCACCCAGCTCTTTTCTATTTTTAATTTATTCTCAGTATTAGTCAGAGGTCCAGACAGGGCCTAAAGACTGGATCTGCCTTGCAGATGTGTCTTGCTTAGCCACCCAGTATTTTGGATAGCTTGGACTTTGTTGCACAGTATTTCAAGCATGGTAGGTTTCAGAGAGAAGAATCCCTAGCTTGTCCTGGTAGATCCTATCTTGAGCTCTGAGTGTACTGGGTCCCAGCAGCAGTCCGGAGCACTTAGGGAAAGGACTCTCCTAGCTCTCTGAAGCTGCTCTGTTACTCCAGCTCTCTGAAACTGCTCTCCTGTTAACTCAGCCCTGGAGCCGGATCTTTCCACCCTCCCAGGACTTCCCTCCTCTGTTATGTGGCAGAGCCTGGGCTTGAACCCAGGCAGTCTAGCTCTCCAAATAAAGTCCTGGGCTTCTCCGGTGGCTAAAGGGCTTGAGAGGTCCTCCACCAGGGATGAACACACAAGTAGCTAGTTCAGGAGGGCAGGAAGACTATTTTGTAGTAAAAAGGTCAGGACCCAGCTTGGATAAAGAGATCTTCCGGGACACCCAGCAGCTTGGGGACAGAGAGACCCTAGGGGAATAGAACAAGAATTACCTAAAGTCCATAGGGAATGGCTCCTCTTGGCCCAGCCACCAATGCCTACTCCAGGCTGACAGCTTTGCCAGGGCCACCATGATGGAGAGCCTTGCCTTCTCTTTTCTTTTCTGTCTAGCATTCTGTTCCAGCAGATTCATTACACGAGTCTCTAGCAGTCCTGAAATCTCCCAATAACATCTGCTCACCTTTGTAAATTAGGCAGCAGTAGTTTTAAAAATGTATGCTACAAGGTCATTGGTTGTCCCCAGATGATACCTGCCATTCTCTCCGTCCCCTGCTCTTAGATCAATTAAGCTCTTTAAAATGCTGAAAGGATGTAGCCAATGTGCTAGTGATTGAAAAAGAGTTGATAAAACATTCTATGGAATGAAAGTATGCTGTGGAGTATCATCTTAATAATTTACGGTGTATTTACATTAGCCACAAAGTAAAGGGTTGATTGGCTTTGGTTAACTAATGTGCCATGCTATAAGCTGAGCATCCCTAATCTCTGAAACACTGTGCAACACTGAAAAGTTTCAGACTAAACAACATTTGGGATTTTCCAATTAGGGCTGCTCTACTGGTAAGAAATCTATGCAAATATTCCAAAATCTGAAACGCTTGCAGTCCCAATCATTAGACATAAGAGGTACTCATCCTGTTCCGATAGCAATAAACTGTGTGCCCAATTACTGTGCTGTGGAAAGAAATATAAAAATGAAGATGTCAAAGACTCACCGTTTAATGAACCGAAGAGCAGTCTAGTAGAGAATGTTAAGACTGGACAGATACATGAATCGTGATCATGTGTCCTACAGCGGGAAGATGATGCTGAGGTTGCAGGTCTGGACCATGTCTAAAAAGATTCTTTAAAAAAAAAAAAAAAAGTGGAAGCACTGGGCATAAAATACAGGTCCGAACAGGGCCCAGAACGGAGCCCAAGTGAAAGGAGCTGCAGCTGCAGCCACCATCACCGCAGCTGAGCTTGCTGCTGCTACCGTCACAGGCACCGCGCTGGAGGGACCCTGAGGTCTCACCAAAGAGTAGAACCAGGTAGAATTTCTAGCTCCGTGGTTCAGAAACCTTCAGAGTTCTTGCATTTGGACCTTTTGTTGTTGTTCTGTTTCATATTCTTCTTTGAAACCGGAGCATGTTATGGATCGTAGGCTGGCCTTGAATTCTCTGTCGAGCCCAGCCTTTTCTACAAGGCACTATCCTCTGGGGCCTCCCCTCTCTAGCACTGGGATTTAGGTCTGCATCACCATGCAGACTTGGGGCTTCATTTTTTTCAGATAGGAGACTAATGGCAAATTATTCATGTGTTACTCAGATAAGAGAAAGTAATTTCCAAGGAAATAGTAGATTTGTCATCTTCAAGTAAGAACATTGGAGGAAAAAACAAACCTGCCATCTCCTTTCCCCATCATTCCATAAAATACAGGACATTTTGACACAAAAGCAGTAAGAAGGATGTCATCCTTCACCTTCCCTGTTTCTCCACTTTTCTTCCTCAGCTTTGGCCTGGAATTGGGGGCCACTATCCCTGGTCATCCTGGGCCCCCTTTCCGTGGTCTATAGAGACTCCAGTGAGGAGCACAGACTGCTAAGAGACCTCAGGTTGCCAACATAGACCAACGCCGTGCTTGGCACCGTGAAGGTACTGAAGGCACTACGACTGTGTGAGCCTGGCTCCAGCAGACCTGGCTGAGCCCAGAACAATTGGCCTTGACACACCCTTCACCTCTCAGGGTATCAGGGTCCTCAACTCTATAACAGGAAGAATCTAGACTTGGGCCTGAAGACCTTTTCCCATCTTTACAGTCAGCAAGCCTGTGAGGGATTAAGTCTACCTTGCATTTCTAGAGCATCGTTATTTAATTCTCTTCAAGTTCTTTCCAAGTCCTTTGATGGAGGCGAGCTGCCCTTGATCCTATCTGAAAGTGGTAGCCAGCAAAGCTGCTCTCTGGGCCCCCTGCTGCCACCGAGTCCATATTTAAGAATGGCAGTGGCCATGGTACCCAGGCTGCAGTCTGATGTACACATTTGGCAACGCAGAGTGCAATGTAGCTACACATCACTGATCAAAACCCCTTGGACTTATCAGTGGGTCTGACAGGTACTTGTTGGCTGCTTTCCCAGGCTGGGGAGGGATCCCTGAGCCAGCCAATGGGACGCCCTCCCTTCCCTTTTGATGTGGATGTTCCCACCTTGGAGGGAAAGCTCAGCCCTGCTGGGGAGACTGTCAATGAGAAGCCCTGAGAGAGAACAAGCATCCTGGCAGGGTCCAGGAAGGCAGCAGCTCCCTGGACTCCCGCCTCCACCTTTCCCACCAACCCTGGGAGCTCCCCAGGCATCTTTGCAGCCTCTGATGATGGGTGTCTCTCACCCTCCGTGAAAAGCCACCTCCTTTCACAGAATTGCTTTTCACCTCTACACACAAGAAGGACTTCACTCCTGAAAGTCTTTAATGATCCAGCCCTTCCTCCCTGGTGTGGTTGGTGAGTTGGATGGTGTTGTTAGGGAAGAAACTGGAACTCAGGTGCCATGGTGTGACTTGCTGCAGGTCACCCCAGGCAAACCCAGAACTACGGGTGCACAACCAATTGTCCCGGTCCTGCCCTTACTCTAATGACAACTTTCCTTCATTGATTGCTCATTGTGCCACCGCCAGCTCTCACAAGGCAGGAACCCTGGGCTTCCTTCTTAATCCAGAGGCACCTAGCCAGACCTGCCAGTACCATTCCGTGCCACTTTCGTAATGTTTGTAGCATTTAGGCTCAGGATGGATAAACCGAAACCATGGCACCATCTCCTATGTATACCCTGTGCCTGCAAAGTAAAAAAAAAAAAAAAAACCTTTGGTTTTTAGATGGCTGCAAAGCATTTAAAAGAATTTTTGTTAACACCTGAAAAATCTTTAGATTCTCTCTCCTTTTTTTTTTTTTTTTTTTTTTGCCAGTCTGGGCCTGAACTCTGGGCCTGGGTGCTGTCCCTCAGCTCTTCAGCTCAAGACAAGTGCTCTACCACTTGAGCCACAGTGCCACTTCTGGCTTTTTCTGTTTATGTGGTGCTGAGGAAGCGAACCCAGGGCCTCATGCATGCAAGGCAAGCACTCTACCACTGAGCCACTTTCCCAGCCCAAAATCTTTATTTAAATAGTTTTATTGGAACCCAGCCATGTTCATTTACATATCACCCAGGCAACCCAAAGTTTATGATTTGCAAACAGAGATGATATGGTGTCTCCCCACCCACTTCAGTTCAGATATTAAAATCCTATCCTCCAGCATCTCAGAATGTGACTGTATTTGAAAAGGGGGTCTTGTTAAGATGAGGGGGATTGGTTTCCTTCAGAAAAGAAGGAGGATTAGAACACAGGTGCGTAGAACACAGGTACCTTCACTAGAGAGTTTCCCTAGGTCTTCCAGTGGCTAGTTTTACTGCTCTGACACACCCCAAGGAGGGGCATCATTATTGAGGGCTAAGGAAGAAGGCAGTAGGAGGTGTGGCACTAAACTGCCAAGCACCCCAACTGCCAGCATCTGTCATGACAGCATGGCTGGTAGTGAGCAGAAATGTGGAAATTAGAACCAACTATGGGATGAGCCTTCAGACAAGCCTGTGCTAGTAGTTGTAACTCTGCATTCGGCAAGATTTTCCTCTGGTTTTAAATGTTTCCTTTTGTTTATTTTTGTTATTGCTGTTATTTTAACCTGGGTCTCATTATATCACCCAGGCTGGTCTCAATCTTCCTGGATGCAAATTATCTGTAGCCTCCATCTCCCAATGCTGCTAGCAGTGGGATATTCATTTTTAAAGAGTATCTGTGCCAAGCTCTGTAGATACAAAAGACAAAAGAGAGTCAGGCTCTAGAAAGTTCACTGTGTCCTTGAGGGGCGTGGACAAGAAGTTTTTGGTGGAAGTGAGGGAGTGTGTCATAGATCAAAGATTGGGTTTGGGAATCAGGATGACTCCAATCTAAAAATGCTTTTTGATCACAATAGAAGACCTAAATCAAACAGTGTAGTTTATTTATTTTTTCATATGAGTCAAAGTTGAAAGGAAGTGTAGCTTTCTACCGAAGGCCCTGTGTTGTGCCAAACATATATGTGTGTGTGTGTGTGTGTGTGTCTGTATATGTATGTATGTATATACATATAAATATATGCATGCTTGAGTTTCACTGGGCCTGGTTGCTCATGCCTATATCCCTAGCTATTCAGAAGGCAGAGATCAGGAGGATCAAGTTCAAGGCCAGTCTAGACCAAAAAAAAAAAAAAAATTAGTAAGACTTCATCTCTTCCAACAAGTACCTGTGATCCCAGCTATACAAAATGATAATGGTCTGAGATAATGGTCTGAGGCCCACCCTCCACAAAATCTGGAGGTACCATCTGGAAAACCAAGCAAAAAATGTAAGGCTAGGGCATGGCTCAAGTGGTAGAAAGTGCCCCCATAGGAAGTATGAGCCCTGAGTTCAAATCCCAACTTTGCCAAAAGAAGAAAAAGAAAGAAAAGAACAGAAGGAGGAGGAGGAGGAGGAGGAGGAGGAGGCAGCGGCGGCGAAAGTTGTTCACCATGTCTTCAGAGACCTGGGTTCCATTTCTCCGCTCTCTGCTGGCCAGCTCTTTGGCTCAGGCTGACTTCCCTCAGGGAGATGAAATGGCAGCAGATCTGGGCTTAGCATCCATATTCCAAACAGTCCAGATGACCTGCAAAGGTGGAGAGTCTCTCTGTTGGCTCAGCATAAGTCGCAAGGCTGCTCAGGATCCAGTCATGGTGGCTAGGCGTGGAGACCATCTTCATCTAGCTCACAGCTCTACGTGGCATCAGATGTTTGGAATTGAGAGTTGAACGCGGCCAACACAATACATACTTCACACAGGAAGCAAGGGCCTCACGGGGTATCTGGCACCTCAGCCGGATCCCATGGTTCATCGGGAAACAGTGTCATTGGTCTCAGCTGAAAAAGCTCCTGTGTGAGAAGAATTATGACCAAGCAGATAGAAAAGGTACCCTGCTTTTCATCTGTCAAGAAAGAAGTTTCTGCCCTCATCATATCTTGGCTTCTGGGATGCATTAGCTCTGTCCATCTTGTTTGATCATATGTGTCCTCTTGTCTGTGGAGAGGGGCAGTTGTGTAAGACGGGATCATTTAGGTCATGTGCGGTAACAAGCAGCCCCCATCTTACTGTGAGAGCAGGTGAGCGCAGGGACAGGTTCTACAGGCGGTGACTAGGATTCAGTTAGAGTCTCACCAGCCTCTAACTACACTCAGTGCGGCTGAAGCCCTCCTGATCAGAACAGCAGGGAAGACCCAGCAGGAGGCGAGATCCGGGCAAGTCACTGCATGGGAGTGACCCTGAGCACTTTCACCCACACTTCATCTGCCAAAGCAAGCCCCCCGGCCACCCTAACCTCAAAGTCAACTCAGCGTGTGCAAGAAGTTGAAGAGAACTGGTATTGGGGGCCGTGGAATCCTCCAGCAGGAATGGAAAACCATGTCAGGTGGCGCGGGCTGCCTCCCTCGCTTGAACCAGCCTTCTATGATTCCGGCTGCCACACGCAGGAGCATGTTTCCAGAAGGGGAGGAGACTGGCAATGGCGAGATTAACCGCTCCCTGGGTTCCACTCGGGGATCAGTACTTTCAATAGTACTTTGTGAGTTCAGCCTCAAAGTAAATGGTTAATTCATCTTATATCAACAGCACTGTGATTCATAATGTAAACTTGGGAGAATTTTTGATGTTTCGGGCCTACATTCCTTTTAATTTGGCTCTGCATTCTTTTAAAGCCACAGTGTGCTCACTTAATAGAATGCAGCATGCAAATGCACAAGTTTCTGCCTGGAGGCAATTTAGCCTGGCTGTTTCAATGGACGTCTTCTTTCAAGTGTATACTCTTTCTTAAATTATTTACTGGGTAAACACACTTTGCATTTTCAAAAGGGAGATTAAGACTGCTTGCTGCAGACCTAGCTGAACATCTAGGCCCCTTTCTGGCCTAGAGTTAGGAGCAACTTAACTTTGGGCTACCCCAAAAGTTCCTTCTCTGGCTTGCTAGCTAGAGCCTCTCGGCCTGGCTTGCTTTTCCGATTCTCTTTCCTGAGATCCTTTCTGCTTTGCCCAGAGCAACACAGGCCAGCAGCGGCTTGGTTGACTGTATTCCAGGCCTCTTCACAGATGGGGCCGGCCACTGCCAGCCTGCTTTCCCCTCCCAGCTGGCTCAGTCCTGTCCATTCAAGGGCCCTGGTGACTCTCTTTTCTATTCCTTAGAGAGCCTGTGTTTGCCCATCTCCTCTGAGGTCCTAAATTGGGTTGATGTCCTCACCAGCCAAACTTACTCAACAACCACAGGGTTGTAACTGCAGACTTAGCAACCTCTGTTCCAATTCTTTCTGCCCTTCTGTTCCCTTAGTTCCCAATACTGGGTAGCCCTTGGAAGCAAATTCCCTTTTCCTGCCAACCTCCTCCGGCAGCACACACTTCCAGTCCTGGGGGACCGGGCCTGCTCTCAGCCCCTGGGAGGAGACACTAGGGGTCGGGGGGCTCTGGAAAGCCCTGCGGAGCACGTCTGCGTCTGTGTCTGTGAGGGATGTGCTCAGCTTTCAGCTCCAGCCTTTTCCATGCAGACCTCTTGACGTGTTTCTGCACATGAATCTGCCCAGATTTCTTCTCCATTCTCTCTTGAATGGAGTCATGCCAAGTTACCGGGGGCCGGGCTGGGTGGCCCTCCTTCTTTGGACTTTCTCTTTGGACTCCCTGAGCACCCCTGGTGGTGTCAGGCCTTCAGAGGCGGCTTCCACGTGGGCCTCACAGGTAGTTCCACTAAAGCCGCAGAGGGGTGGTGACAGGAAAGCCAGTGGGCTCTGGGTGTACTGAGAGTGGGGAGCCCAACTAGGAAAGCCAGGAAGAGCTGAGGATATAGGGGTGCCTGAACATTCACTTTTCCAACCAGACTTCAGTACCATCCATGGTTTATCCTACATGAACATCATGCATGCCCTGGGGTCCTCAGCTCACACATACAATAGTCGCCACCCAGGCTGTACAAGAGACATCCTAGACATCCTACCACAGATCACATAAGACCGAACTTTAAAAATGTTTCCAGGCTTTGTTGTTGTTTTGGGGTGGGTTTTTGTTTGTTTGTTTGTTTTTGTCAACTGTGGGGCTTGAACTCTGGGCCTGGGCGCTGTCCCTCAGCTCTTCAGCTCAAGGCGAGAGCTCTACCGCTTGAGCTACAGCGCCACTTCTGGTTTTCTAGTGGTGTATTGGAGATAAGAGTCTCACAGATTTTCCTTCCCAGGCTGGCTTTGAATCACAATCCCCAGATCTCAGCCTCCTGAGTAGCTAGGATTACAGGCATGAGCCACCGGCGCCCAGCTGTTTCCAGGCTTTTAATGTGTTTTACAACCATGTTTCCATTATGCCGATAGCCTTTGCAAGTCGTGTGGGTAACTATGGTAAACAGAGTTGTTGTTGTTGTTTTGACTGTGGCGTGGCTTGGCTTGGGGGTAGAAGCGGGGAGGGGGACAAAGGGGTAAAAAATCAATTTGAGTTTTAAATGGAGCCACCAAGTAGCACCAACCAGTGTCCACCATTACCCTTACTTTAATAAGTGTTGAAAGTCCTGTTTTTTTATTCACTTTACTTTTTTTGTTGGGGGGGGGTCTGCCTCCTGACTAATTATGGCCTGTTAAGTCTGAATTAGTTGTCATGGCAGAAGAATTAATGACAGGCACGGACTTTTTAGTGGGAAAGGGAAGAAATAAACGAGACAGATCTTAGCCAAGCCCTGAGTGATAAATGAGGACCAAGTAGACCATTCATCTCCTGCAAGGAAAGTGGACACGGGTACTCAGGCAGTTTTGCGGAAGATGTGTCAGCAAATGCGATCATTTTGTAACCTGTCAGGAGGAGAGGGAGTTGGTCCTGTTAGGGGCCACCGGGGAGTGAGCTGCTCTGACGTGACAGCTTCCATCCATCCGTGTAGGGGTAGAAGGGAGGGCGGATGAGGAGGTCTACAGCCAAACCACTGCCTGATGTCATCCTCCTTCCAAGAAACAGATACCCAGATGCTTTAGAAACCGCCCCAAATACCTGTGCAGGTCTCTTTGTGAGATACAAAGCAGTAGCAGGTCCCCGCTCAGTTGGATGCTAGCTTCGTCCCCCCTGGCTCCTCCCTGCGGAAGACCCCACGTCCCACGTCCAGAGCAGTGCAGAGACCTCCTCCCACCTGCATCTGCAGAATGGTGGGATGCAGAGTGGGGGGTGTTTAAGCCAGGGGGCAGCCGGCGAGACGGCCAGCCAGCCAGTCACTTCTAGGTTCTATTTCTGTGTGCTCTGAAAGCGAGCAAGCGAGTGAGCGAGCAAGCGAGCGTGGGCGAGGCTGGTGACCTAGGCTTCCTTTGAAAGTCTCAACAAAGCATTCTGATGTGCGACCTCCTTTCTCCGAATGAGGTAACAAATTATGAAACAGCTTCATCGGAAGCTCTCTGCAGGCATCTGGAGCGCATTTCTCCTCTGTTCTCCTCTGAGGTCGCCTTCAGCAGGGCCACACCGAGGCGCTGAGCATGCCTGAAGCCGTGGGCCCACCTCCCAACCCACGCCAGGCCCCCTGAGGACTTGATTTCTCATTTCCATCTTGCCCCAATATGCAGCTCCTGGCCTGATGGAGGGATGGCGCGTGAGCCCTAGTGACAGGTGACAGCTTCGCAGCTGAGGCTGGAAGTTTGACACTTGCTTCTTAATCCTGCCCTCCTCTTGCTAAGTCTCTCTTTTACTTTTCCCCAGGTATTTTTATATAGGTAAGTTCCTTACTGACATATGTTTCCTTGGAGTCTCACTTTCACAGGAAACACTGGCAAAAAAAAAAAAAAAGAAAAAAAATCAGGCTTGTCTCACATTTTAAATTAAAAAGAGAAGCTCACATGAGGCCCTTGATCACTTAAAGGGACTACATGGTACTCGGAGCCGGGAAAGCCATTGATTCGTCTGAGTACAGCATGACAAGCACTATAGAGCTGTTCCTACAGCCAGAAGCTGCCTGATTCTGTGTGTGTGTGTGTGTGTGTGTGCGCGCGCGCGCACACACACGCGCTTCTCTATCTATATGTCTCTGTCTCTTGCTCTGTCTCTCTCTGACACACACACACACACACACACACACACACACACACACACACACACACACACACACACACACACTCTGGGCTTCCCCCCCACCTGGCTGGCTGTGGTTTCATTCGTCAACTTGGCCTTGGATGATCTTTGTCAGAATGACCTCCGTTTATCTATGTGCTGTGTCTCTCTTCTCTCTCTCCCAGAATCATCCAGAACCGCATCCTGCTTGTCATCCTCGGGATCATCGTGGTCATCACCATCCTGACGGCCATCACTTTTTTTGTCAGAAGACACTGATGTATCTGCTCTCCCTTGATAAACAGCAACCGCCGCTTGTTCTGAGTAATTAAGACAAAATGGTCACATGAATCATTCTTCGGCACTGACAGGCCCTGGGTGACCCCTTCTCTCCTTCCCCCACTGTTCAGCTAAAGTGCAAAGAGTGTAAAAATATTTTCTATTCCTGTTTGCATGTGGGTTGGTTTCCTTCGTTGTTGTTGGTTTTTTTTTTTAATAGGTGAAGGTAAATGTTTGCCTTTTGGTAATTTCATCTACTGTCCAAAATAGCATTGGTGACATTCTTTCTTACCCTGCAGCCATGTCAGGGGTCAGGGTTTGGGAGAGGGTATGATGAGTCACTCACATCTGTTGTCACATACCTCTCATCACCAAAATGTCCTTCTGTGATGTCCAAGGGTGGAAATGCATAGACAACCAGGGACCAGAGCCAGTAGCACGCACAGGCCAGCCCTGGCCCTTCTCAGCACAGTGAATATAGTCAACCTGCCCACGTGCTTTTGTTGCTAGGGAGAGTATTTAATGTCACTTGTACAGGAAATTGACTTAGCACTTTCCATGTTTTTCTATTGCGTAATTGTTTTTAACCCAAGAATATTTTTGCTGAACCTGCACCGATGCCCACTTTTTCACAATTTTGGTTACCGGCTCCAAGAAACATTTTCTTGCTTTCCCCAATCCCCATACTCCTCAGAATTTTACTGGTAATGGGAGCCCTGGCTCAGTATTTTAAATGTGACCTCATCATCCCTGACCTATGTAAGCATCTCTGTATCCTTTCACTTGGAATATTTGCTCTGCCAAAAGCAGCCCTCATACATGGAGAAGGTCTGACGAGGTCCTCTCCACATCCATCCCAGTATGTAAAGAGAACATGAATATTTCAGTAAGAGCAAGAACATGACTCCATCAATGAGAAATTTCCACTGTCCTCATGAATAGGGGAGAGTCCAATAGGATGGTCCACTAGAAATCAACTTTCTGGGGGGAAAAAATGTCCACCAACTTCTCGAAGAATAGGGCATTCCAGCAGAGGGTTACACAGGAGTGGGTTTATTTTGTTTTCACCCCCACCCCCACCCCCCGCAAACAAATGGATTCCTGAATTCACTGTGTATTCAACCTCTAATGTGCTTTGTGTTTTTTCTTTTATTCTTTCTGAGATTACTGGGAATCATGTTCAAAATGAGTTCATTGTGATCCAGTTTAGAGGCTGCCCAAGCTGAGGTCATTTTCCTCCAAGTCATAAAGTAAAATATGTTTTTCTTAAGACTTCATGTGCACTTATGGGTTCTGTACTGTCTTTTGAATATGATTGGAAGGTTTGAATTCTTGAAAAGCAAACCTGTTCCCTTCATAAAACAAATGCTAACCACCAATGCAGAACTTCATTTTTTCCCTCCTTCCCAGAAGAGGTATGAGAGGGAATGTAAAATGCACAATCCACTGGAGAAATCAGACCTATAGAAGCAGGCCAGAGCTTACTTGTGTTCCGCTAAATCATTTAGTATTGTGTAAATAAAACCACATACTTTATGTCAGAAGGATGGTATGGGATTTTGGTGGAGCGAAGCAGAGCAGCTGTGCTAATTTTCCTGTCAGCACAAGGAATCCAGGGCCGTGAGAACCTTTTATTTTGACAATGGAATTCTGGATGTGCTAAACACAGACACCATCAAAAACAAAAACAAAAACACAAGCAAGCAAACAGTCCCCTTCTCCGTCTGGGACACAAATAGTCCCAAAGTATGCCAACCCCTCTGGAGGCTTCCTGCACAATTGTTGACCCTAGCTTAGGGCCTCATGCCTCCCATCTACCTCTCAGCAGTCTTCCCAAGGATGATCTAATTACCAATGCTTCCTGGCTCCTCAATATTCTGCTAAGATCTGTGTCCATGCTGAAGCCATGGAATGAGAAAGAAGGGATGTTCATTGCTCACCTCTCCAGTGGCTTGTTCTGCCAACTTTATGTTTTCACCAGTTCATCATACCTACAATTTTGCCCCAGCTCAACCCCTGCTTGGGAGTAAGAATTGGAACATCAACATCCCCGGAGAGCGACCACCTAGACCAGACCAGGGAGCTGGTCTGAGTGTCCCTCCTGGATGCCACGGGCAGGACTCAAGCAAGCTCTGGAGAAAGCCAAATGGCTCATCCTTCTGCTCTCCTCATCCCTCTACTCTCCTACTGGGGAAGGAAGAGAGTCTACAAACTTGAAGCAGGTCATAGATTTGTGAAAGGTTCTAGGTACTTAATATGTAGACTTCCATTATTGTTGGATAAGCCTAAAATTGGGAGGTTTTGTTTGAAGAACAAGAAGGAGGAGGAGGAGGAGGAGGAGAGGAAGAAGAAGAAGAAGAAGAAGAAGAAGAAGAAGAAGAAGAAGAAGAAGAAGAAGAAGAAGAAGAAGAAGAAGAAGAAGAAGAAGAAGAGGAGGAGGGGGAGGAGGAGGGGGAGGAGGGGGGAGGAGGAGGAGGGAGGGAGGGAGAAAGGGAAGGAGGAGGGGGAAGAGGAGGAAGAAGAGGAGGAGAAAGGAGAAGAAGTTGTTTGCTAGAAGGGTGGGGGAGGGGAGGGGTGAAGATGAAGACATGGAAGAGGAAGAAGAGAAGGAACCCCTCCACATATAAAATTCATGCAGACTAAACAGTTTCCCTAACAGAATAAATAAAGCGGATGGTACCCTGCTCCAGAATCAAAAGCAATTCAATTAAAGTCTCTGAAGTTGTAAAGAGTTTTAAATGCTCCACGTTGAAGGGGAATGACTGCAAATGCAGTGGGCTTGACGTCAGCTGCCGGGCCTGAGCCGGGAGGCCATTTGCTATTCTGTTTCAGGCAGGCTGGATTGTCTTATTTTGGAACCAGCTTGGTGGGGGGTTTGCTTTGCTACTGCTTCTGAGCCCTGAGCTTCAAAGGCTGAAATTAATAGTGAACAAAATTGTGCAGCTCTGGCCGTCCCATGCGGGGCAGGCCCATTGAGAGTTATCATTAAGTAAAGAAATAAAGAGGGGAAAAAAGCCTGCCTGTTCCAAAAACCTCATCAGATAATGACCTCAGTGATTGGGTTTTCATTACCAAACAGCATCCAGAGATTATCAACCCATCGAAGAGGGGAGGGAAAGAAAGAAAGAAAGGGAGGGGGGAGAAAAAGCCACTGTCTCTCTCTTCCTCTCTTTCTCCTCTTTTTTTTTTTTTTTTTTGCACATCTTTTCTTTAAAACTGTCAGATCATTTCAGTATTTCAAATCCGAGGAAAACAGCCTGCCTGCTGCTGTATTTGAAGTTGTAATGGTGTCAAAAAGTCACGACTGACTGACAGCCGTCAGTCCCAGAGGGGCTCATTAAATCATAAAAACTTGACAAGGAAATAATTGCGCATCGCCAGCAACTTGGCGCCTGTTTAGACGTTTTTATTTTCTTTCATTATTAGTCCCCACCATTACGTTCATTAACAAATTGCATTAAACAACTGTTAAGAGCTAATGATTTGTTTATCGCTTTTTTTATTATTATTATTTAAACATTAGCTGTGTCATGTGGTACCTCAGCAGACTCTTGCCGTCGTCTGACTGAATATTTTTCCACTCCGAGCTCTGGGTACTGTTGGAATATGAAATAGATTATTCATTACTCTCCTTTTTGCCACTGATTTGGTTTCATGTAGTGTCTTGCACAGAGAAAGATGAAAACTTGTCAAAAATAGGTTATATCTTATTCGAAGGGGCAACAATAGCAGCAGGTACAGGCACACTTTAATATTTAATTAAGCTTGATGTTAACCCCTTTAAATGACTTTAGCTGTAAGTTATATTTAAATGCAGAGGAGAAAAATAATTGTTCTTAATTTGCAACCTGTTCAGCAGGCATTCTTTGTGGAGTTAGCTGGAATTTTAGAGCTGAATGTTGTGTGTGTGTGTGTGTTTAATTATGAAATTTCCCACTATAAATATTTATCACCGTTTGTCTACGTAGCTGAGAATTAAGTACAAGTGATGATTTCCTTGTCGCTTTGGTTTGAACTCCTGGCCTCATGGGGCACTCTGCCTGGGGAGTGGAGGTGGCTTTCCCAGGAGGAATGTGTGCAGGAAGGGATGACTCCAAAGACGGCTGGCTCGTTGTGGCTAGTGCTGGTTTCAAAGGAGCTGCTGTGAGTCCCCAGGCTGCCGGCCACTTGCCTTCCCCTTCAGCTGAGTGTGTGGTTGGAAGACTGTGGTCTGTCTACAGAGAGAGTCATAAAGGGAAACCTATGTGTCCGGAGGACTGGTTAGGGGAGGGTGTCGTGGGATGTCTTGGGTGCCCCTGGGCAGCTCATTACCAACACAGCTTCCCTAATGGGCAACAGGAAGCACTGTGTGGGGATTGACCTTCCACCCTTTTTGCCTTTTCCGGGACTTGCCATTGGAGAATTGATCCGCTTTTCCATGGGCTGCAACTTGAAGGGCCAGCGAGGACAAAGCCTCATGACCAGCCTAAATGGGAAGTCAGGGGCACACTTCAGCCATATCTGCTGTGTTCACCTGCTCACTGGTTTGCTGGATTCGTTTACGTGTCCGAGGAAGCTTCCCTCAGAGGTCTGGTCTGTGGCACTTCAGGGCTGGGATGTTACGGGTACAGCCAGGCCCAGGGAGAACACTGCAGCCATCCCACCCTCCCATCCCCAAAGGTACCAAACTCATCAGGTAGCTCCACCATGGGTGTGGGGGAAGGAGACAGACGAGTCCCTTGCTCAGAGGAGCAGACCCTAGGGCCACTCTTCCAGGACAGGTGGTCCTGAAGACGCCAATGGTCCAGCCCTGCAGGTATGAGCCAGGCAAAGGCTGGTTTCAGGCCTCATTGGTCACTATAGACATGGACTTGTGGACAGGCCATGGTCTGGAGGGCTTCATGGCTCCATTTCCATCCAGCCCAGATTATTCATGTGACAGTTCACCTCCCTTGGGTGATAACCCAAGAAGAAAGGAAGGCTTTGTGGTGAGCTGTCCCCACTGACCCCCAGTGACTCTGGCTGAGGCTGCTACTTGAGACTATAAACCAACCCTTACCTTTGACCTTACCCTGTGTTGGAACTCACTCACTTAAACCTGAGCCCAAGAAATAGTTTTGCTTGTGAGTGTATTGAGTTCAGACTCGTAGTATCTATCTGTCCAGCAGAGGCTGTCCATATAATGTGATCAGTCATCTGACTAAAAGACCAGATGCCATTCTTTTTAAGTGGAACAGGTGACTGAACAGCTCAGAAAAGATATTGAAGCAACCAAGTCCAGGCAGTACAGGAGTGTGAGGAGCCAGAGCATCCTGGAGTAGGTGATGGAGTGAGGGACAGCATTCACCTCGAGTGAAGGTTGAGACACAGTGCTGAAAGGCTACCATCTTCTTGGGATTTCAGGTGAAAGCCAGCTTACTAGTCACAAGTGGGTGAAATCAAGGTGGCCAGACAGGTGGGGTGGGAATGTAGGGGGAGGGAGGACCACATGATTAGTGTACTGGACTCATCCCAGGGACAAGCAAAGAGGGGCAGGGGCAGACAAGGAGGCCTTCCTCTCTAGCACTCTGAGCCCATCACTGCCCTTCATCAAGAGGAGCTCACAAAGGGGACGACAGGGCCCCATGCCCAAGTTGTGCACCACTGTCTGCAGCTTCAGACTGCTGTGGGGAAAGCACTTCCTCTTTTGAATCTCCTCGTTACTTGTGCTACATAAATACCCAAGGCATCCCAGTGAGGGGGGAATGGCAGGAAGCAGAGCTCGGACTGTGAGAGGACTGTGATTCTGTGAACTCATGCGCCCTCCTTCCCTTCATCCACACAAGGCCCTTTGGCGTGAATAATAGCTCCACAGCCCGTATTGATCGGCTGCCCGTGCAGCCCCGCAGAGAGCCTGGGCTTTTCCTGGGGGCAGGATGGAAGAAGCTGAGCAGTGCAGCCACCTCCCCACTCCCCAGGCCTTCCCCAGGTATATTCAGGAGGGGACAGTGCCTGGGAGGAGGGGAGGGGATTCTCCAGCTCAGCTTCGTTGCTGTAACTTTTTTTATTTTTAACTTATTTTGCCAAGAAAAGTATATAAGTTAAGAGAGAAATGGGGGAGAAAGGGCCTGGTTTTGTTTTGTTTTTTTCTGGTCAGGCCCCACAGATTTGAAAATGAACATATATAGCTTCTTCAGGCTCCAGCCTTTCTCTAGACAGTTCTGCCATTGTATACCCAGCATTTGACTAAATAGCATACCATACTGCATTTTTCTGTTAATTTTTACTCTCTTGTACCACCAGAAAGTAAAGGTGAGAAGGTGGCTAGAAACCCTCACTATAGGGACAGGGCTTGTTACTAAATTCAGTGGACAAGTGTCCTCCACAGATGGGTAACTGCTGGAATGAAGCTTGCCAGCCTCATGATGACAAAACTGTGCCTGGTTTGTCCCCTGTCCTGATCTGCATCTCTGCTCAACCTAGGAAAAGTTGTCAAGGTCTTGGCCCCATGAGAGAGTCTCAGTTGTGCATCTCTAAAGATTCTGACCTTCTGACCTTCAATGCTATGGCATAGGCTCAGTCTTCCATAGGAAGCTTCAGTTCTGCTGGCCACAGACTTCTCTGGGTGACAGTGTCTGTCTCTTTCCTGGGAGCCCATGTGGAGTTTGTGAGAGGAGAGACCTTGCCTGTGTAGGAGCATATTATTGGACTTAGAAAGAAGAAAAAAGGTCAGTTCTGTGGAAGTTTCTCTGCATTGCTGCCTAATGGTAATGACAGGTCTGGACACAGCGTTGTTCCTCAGGCCTCTACAGTGCCTGACCAGGTCCCGGAGCTTCAAGGCCTGTGTCCTGATGAGGGCCACACAGAAGGCTCTGCCAGGGAGCAGTAGGGGTCAGGGATCCCCTGGCAGGTCCATGGTGATTACTGCAAATCAGGATGGAGAAGCAGAAGACAGGACTGGTCCTGAACTTCAGCACATGACTTTCCTCTGTCAGCTGTTTTCAGCTGCATCCATTCATTTCTGGTTAATTGGAGATACACATTTCAAGGACTTTTCTGCTGGGCTGGCTTCAAACCTTGATCCTCAGATCTCATCCTCCTGAGTAGCTAGGATTGTAGATGGAAGCCACCAGTGCAGGGGAAGAGAAGTAGGTGTCTTACACTCTAAACCAGACCCTACACTGGGGCGGGGGGAAAGGGGAGAAGGAGAAGGGACACGTAAGGGGAGAAGGACAATGTAACCATGTGACCATCCGAACCTCTCTGTGTCAATCATCCAGTCACTCAGTGTCTGTGTATTCACCCCACGCACCCCTCCTCAACTCTAGCTACATTTCTAAAGAAAGGGCAGAGGAGCTGGGGGAGGGGAGAACCAGATGGCCCCAGTGAGCTCATTATTGTCCCCCAGACCTCTAAATAATCAAACCTTTCCCCTTTTGAAGGAGGAGAAGTGTAATCAGATTTATTCATTTGGCCCATGAATATTTACTGAGCATCTACTATATTCCAGGCCCCGAAGGCATGCAGTGATGAAAATAGATTAGAAGTCAGGGAGTCTTGCCACACTGGGCGGAGGTCAGAAAGCTTTTTCACTCCCAACTTGCTTTCTGATTTCAGGCACAAGTCACTCTCAGGCCCCCTGAAACCATGAGACCTCCTGCTACCACCTCCCACTGCTCTTTCCCGCATCAGTACCCCGTCACCAAGGCTTACTCAGCAAAGTCCCTGCAGACCCAGAGCAGTGTTCCTGCTGGACCTGCATTCAGACTGGGCAGAGGAGGGGCAGGGCAGGAGTAGGTTCTGCTTGGACCAGCACCAGCTTAAAGGGCTTTTCTTTTTCCCTTTTGCCTATTGTTAAATGAGAAAGGTTTGAACTTAAAAATACAATTGGAAACCCAAAATATCATAAAAGAAAAAAAGCTGGCTAGTGGGTAAGAGGCGTATGACAGTAGTGTGGCTGTCTCCACAGAGCCGTGAGCCGTACATGGAGGAAATGGAGTAAGAGACATTCTCAAAAGCCAGTCTCTCCTTCTCTTCCCTGCCCACCTCCCAACCTGGAAAGGAGAAACAGAATCAGGATCCAGATCTGGAAGTGGGGTTGTTGTCTTCAACCCCCCTCCCCTAGACAGTTGAGAAACTGACGTCAGAGTGGGTACCTGGCCTCAGGAGAGAGAGAAGCTGGTTGTCACAGCAAATACGGCAGCAGTCTAGCTTCCATTGGCCTTTCAGAGACCCATCACCCCCTGAGCATAGTAGGGTTTGAAAGAAGCAAACGTGGATCCCACCCCTGCAGCCGGGAGCTGTCTACCCTGGCAACAGCTTGTGTGTCATGTTGGAGGAGTTCAGATTCACAGAGCCTTTGAGCTCTGCAGGCTACAGAGCCCATATTAGCCATTTTCAGATGGGGAAATGGGGCTCCAAGAGGAAATGTAACTTGCTGAAGATGTCCCAGTCAAATGGTGATGAACTAGGAGGGGACTCCAGACCTTCGTCCTCCAGCGCAGCCTCTTCCCTCTGCACAGGGAGGTTGCCTCTTCCCGCCGCATCACCTGCTAGAAATTTTGTCGTGTGGCCTTCCACTCCCTTTCCCAGCCAGCTGGTGACCCCAGTCAAGCCTTTTACTCTAGTGGAGCTCAAAAGGGCCACAGAGATGGTGGCCTGGTAGTGTTGACCTTCACACCAAATTTATGAAAGGCAATTAGAAAATAGTGCATGATGTGAATCCTGCAGAGTCATAGCCTCCCTCACACCCTTTTTGGAGACAGTGTTTCACTATGTAACCCAGGCTAGCCTACTAAATATGCTCCGCTAAGTAGAAGGAGAACTGACAGGTAGACTGGCATCCAGAGAAAGTTCAGCTACTTCATGTAGGTCTAACCACTGCCCTGCCTGCAGTCACCCATGGTTGTTACAACCTGGAACAGAAGCTCCAGTCTAACTCTCTGGGAGATACAGAACAGCAAGCTACACACCCAGAGAGATTTCATTTCGAATCCAAGCAGGAGGTGAAATAGGGAGACTTCCAAAGCTGAAGCCTTGCAGTGTGCACTGCTCAGCCCTTGGCTTCCCATTCACCCATTTGATGTTCAGGCCCAGCCTAGCGTATAGAAGCTCAATCCAAAGTACCAGCACCAAGGAAGGGGGTGTCAGCCAGGATGCAATGAGAGGAGTCTCCCTCTTGGGAATAGCAAAAATCTGGAGTGTGTGTCCTAAGAGAACAAGACCCACTCTGAAGTTGTCTGAGGTTTCTCTCAATGATTTTTTTTCTTTTGGGGTGTGTGTGTGTGTGTGTGTGTGTGTGTGTGTGTGTTTACCTTTGAGGGTGTAACAATAAAGGGTTAAATGAGTCTAAAGAGAGTACCTGTTTTTCTGTTACCCTGCTGGGCACTGATGACTCACACTTATAATCCTAGCTACTCAGCAGGCTGAGGAAGAAAAGTCCAGGAGGCTCTTATCTCCAATTAGCCAGCAAGAAGCCGGAATTGGAGGTATAGCACCCTCCTTGAAAGAAAAAGTGAAGTACAAACAGGAGGTCCAGAGTTCATGCCCCACTATTGGCACCCAAAAGAGCTTGGTTTGTCTTTTTTCAAGTGCTGTCACTTTAAGAAGCAGGTTAGTGAGTGCATTGCCTTAGATGGAGCACCTCCAACAGAGTGCACGAAGGAATCGCATACATACAAGGTCATTTGGGAGGTCAGAAAAAACATCGGATGCTCTCTCATTTGATTTTCCCCACAATTTCTCAGTAGTTGGTGGTATCCTCTTCTCGTGTGAAAGTTCTGGCGGTTTTTGTCCTATCTCTGGTATGGCATCTCAAACGATATCTTCTGGCCCCAGCTCAGCTACCTCGAGGTGATTCATTAGGCCCTAGAGCTGCTCCAGCGTGGGATTAGAACTCATGTAGTACACAGTCACATTAAACTGAGATCTGCTAATTAATCGCTGTGCCCTGTAAGTGCGCGATAGCACTCCCTCCCAGAGGAATTACAATTTTCATGGTTCCTAATGATGTTTCGATTACATTATGTGGATCACTTAGGCAGGGGGTGTCAGGAGCAGGGCTGGGAGCCTGTCTTGGGATACAGAGGAAAAAGCTCCAAAACCCAGGGTGGGGGGAGGGAGGCAGAATGGCTGGCACTGGTTTGCATTACTATGCGGCTGATTATACATCTTATTCAGATAGGAGTTCCAAGGCCCATGGTCGCCAACTCCCTGTGCTGCTTTTCCCAGAACCCTGACAGCTTGTTTTGTTTTCTTGGTGGTGGTGTTTTGTTTTGTTTTGTTTTCTAATAATCACAGGGTGGTTGTTTATTTGTGTGTAATCGATTTATTTGCTGTAATCTATAATTTATTTCAAGATTTTTTTTCATTAGGTTTCTTGGAAATGTTCTACCTGTCATTCGTACAGTAATACATTTTGATAGTTGTTTCCTGGGCTAACTTGTATTATTGGTTGAGTTCAATAAATGCCTAATTCCATACGCGTTGTTCTCATCTTTTGCATTTGAATTATTTATCTTGTTTCCATCCCTTTACTTGAAAAGGTAATTATACATCTTCATGGGTGCTTTAGCATTCTGCCACAGCTCAAATATAGACACCATCACTTTCATAAATGATGAAACTTGAAAGAATCATGCTCAATATGGTTTTGTTATTATTATCATGATCACTATCATCATTTATTATTATCATTATGATGGTGACATGGGATGCTATGTGGCCCACTTGGTCCTCAAATGATCCTCCTACCTCAGTTGTTTTCTACACCTTATTCCAAGGCCAGGGATCCAACCCAGGTCCTCAGGCACTCAAGGCAAGCATTGGGCTTTACTCCCAGTCCCCTAAGGTTGTTTTTGAACATGGTTTTGTTCATTTTCCTTTCACTCTAGCTGGTACCCGAGTGGTAGCAGGCCTGACTTTGAGCTCTGCTTCCCTCACCAGTGAGCTTGGCTAATCTACTCTAGTGCAAGAAACTCTGGCACTAGAAAGAGAGTATGTCCCACAACCCAAAGACAAATATGAAAGGTAGAGCCCACTGGAAACTCCACGAAGGAGCTTCCTGTCCCAATCATGGGCAGCATGAGAAAATGCGTTGTTCTGCAACATAGCAGACAAGTATTGTTGGGGGAGGAGGGGCATGTAGGTGTTTGAGGATTTTTTTTCTGTACAGGTTACTTATGATTGTGGGCTTACAGTACTAATGGAAGGTCAATACTATAATAATGGAGGGAAAATACTCCAATAGAAAGAAAATCCCTGTTTGAAAGGCAGAGATCATAGGTTCAAGGCCAGCCTGGACTATATAGCCAGACTGCTTCAATTGAAAAAAAGTGCTAGGGGTGTAGTGTAGTGGTAGAGTGCTTGCCAAATGCTAGGAGTGATCTCCAAACACTGAAGAAAAACAAATACTCATTCTTTTATACATTGAAAAACAATTCTAAGAATCCCTACTATTTTTCACACTAAGTGGCATATGTATCACGAAGGATCATGACAGTAACACAAGCAGAAAACAACATCTCTGCCTGCCCCAAGGCTTCTGAGGAGAAATGGGCAGTTGGCTACGCCTTACCTGCCCTAAGAATCTGGCCACAGAGGCCTGGTGGAAGGCTGTCTGGTTTGCTTGGCTTGGCTAGTACCAAATGCCAAACTTGAAAAAAAATTAAAGACACACTTGAAAAACTTGCAAAAATCTACTGACAGAGACTATGAGCAATGCTGTAACGAAACAGTCATCAGTGAATTTAGGACAATAGCGTCCACAGAAATTTGAAAAGTGAGATATCCAAAATAAAGTGTTATTCAGTCTGTACATAGTACTTGGCTCCATGTGGAATCATGGGCCCCTAGGTAACTGGGTGGTTCATAAGTAACCCATTACCATGATGGGTAGTAAGGAAGACATAGAGTCTATAGAGATTCTAATGAGAAGAGACCAGGGAATTAAAAAAAAAAGGTGCCTAGTTTAGTTGGGCATAGTAACCCACTCCTGTAACTCCAGCCCTCAGGAGGCTGAGGTAGGAGAATCATGAGTTCAAGGCCAACCTGTACTAGATATCAAGAACCTGTCTTTAAAAAAGGGTTGGGAGAGCCGGGCGCTGGTGGCTCACGCCTGTAATCCTAGCTACTCAGGAGGCTGAGATCTGAGGATCGCGGTTCAAAGCCAGCCCGGGCAGGAGAGACCGTGAGACTCCTATCTCCAATAAACCACCAGAAAACCGGAAGTGGCGCTGTAGCTCAAGTGGTAGAGCGCTCGCCTTGAGCTGAAGAGCTGAGGGACAGCGCCCAGGCCCAGAGTTCAAGCCCCACGGCCGACAAAAAAAAAAAAAAAGGGTTGGGAGGTAAGGTGCCTAGTGCTCCCAATCTCTTACCGAGTGACCGTGTAGAAGGAATGATGACTTCTGTGCTCTCTAACTGGAACAATGTGAAGTCCCGCCCCTGCCCCATTTTCTCCATTCTTACCTAAGTCCAAGTCCCCACTTCTGCTTAGGAATTAGGGTGATGACTTGAAATGGAGATCATAGGATCTTCTGGTTCAAAATTCTTCAACTTGCCTTAGATTTTCTTTTTTTTTTTTTTGGGGGGGGGTCCGGTCGTGGGGCCTGAACTCTGGGCTTGGGCGCTGTCCCTCAGCTCTTCCGCTCAAGGCTAGCGCCCTACCACTTGAGCCACAGCACCACTTCTGGCTTTTTTCTTATGTGGTGCTGAGGAATCGAACCCAGGGCCTCATGCATGCAAGGCAAGTGCTCTACCACTGAGCCACCTTCCCAGCCCCTTGCCTTAGATTTTCTAAGCAGAATTCCTGCCTCCTCCCCTCCCCCCCCCCCCACCCATGGCCCACGCTGCCCAGCCCTGAGTGACCAGCACTTCTCTCAGTGTCTGGTCCTAATTCTTATCTCTCCTTTCTTTCCCCAACATTCCCAAGCTCTTTCCCCGCTCAGAGCTTCTGCATGGGAGGTTCACACTGCCTCTGCCTTCTCCCTGACTGACCCTTGTCTGTCCTTGGGTCCAGGGTGAAGGACACCATCAGAAAAGCCTTGTCTAGATTCCCCACCAACCTGATGGAGGTCATGTGACCGTTTCTCAGCCTACTGTTTTCTTTATCACAACACACTCTCAATTGTTTATTTCTGGATTTATTTACTTTTTAATGTCTTGCTAGTCTGTGTGTTCTAGGCGGGCTAGAAGAAGACCTATGTTCCTTGATTATTTGAGGCTCAGAATTAACCATGGCTCACAGTGGGTACTCAGATGATTGATGTAGAATAAATAGATGAATGAAAATGTTTGGGATCTGGTGGCTCACACCTGTAATCCTAGCTACTCAAGAGGCTGAGATCTGAGGATTACAGTTCAAAGCCAACCCGGGCAGGAAAGTCCATGAGACTCTTATCTCCCAATTAACCACCAGAAAACCAGAAGTGTGGTTGTGTCTCAAAGTGGTGGAATGCTAGCCTTGAGCAAAAATACTCAGCCACAGTTCCCAGTTCAAGTCCCATGACCAACGAAAAGTAAAGAAAAAAATAGATGAATGAGATGGATGGATGGATGGATGGATGGATGACTGAATGAGATATTCTGGGCAAACTGCTCAGCCAAACTTTTTTTGTGTGGGTCATGGGGCTTGAACTCAGAGTCTGGGTGCTGTCCCTGAGCTCTTTTGCTCAAGGCACCACCTCCAGTTTTCCAGTGGTTAATTGGAAATAAGAGTCTGACGGACTTTCTTGGCTGAGCTGGCTTTGGACTTTGATCCTCAGATGTCAACCTCCGAGTAGCTAGGATTAGCAGTGTGAGCCTCCAGCACCCAGCTTTCAGCCAAACTTCAACCACTAGATTTATGTTGAATTATTGTTCATTTCCATTCAAAGGCAAGGGCACTGGATTGCATTGGAGAAGCCACTGGCACAGATATGCAGATACTTCCTGCTTCTCAGGTGTTTGTAGCAGACCCTTGTCTGCTCACCCTCACCAGGAGTCCCTTTTTATAGTCTAATTTGCTCACCAGATCCTCCCGGATTCTTGGAGGGAGTGGAGCAGCTTCCAGAGCTCACCTCGTTTGAATGCACAGCACCACGAACCAGTACCCGCCAAGCTCCAGCGCTGATATTTCAAAACCTACAGTACACTAAACGTGAAACTTTTGTTCAAATTTCAAGGATTTTGATAGCCCAAGTGAATAGACACTGCCTATTGATTTTTCCCTTACAATGACTCTTGGATAACCTATTTTCTCATTTATTTTTAAAGACAGCTCATGAGATTTCATAGCAATTCTGCCCAACGTCCTAATATCAAAATCCCTCCTTGACCCTGAAAATTGTAATTCTGCTATAGATCACAGCTGCTGAATATTACCTTTTACTAAGCTGGTTAAATAAAATATGTCCAAATCACTAGATCCCACAAGCCACGGCCTGAAAGTCTAATGATCCAGGTGCTGAGGTTTCTGCTGCTGCCCGCTGCCCGCTGGCCGGCCCAGCGCTCTCACTGGCTACTGCCAAAGTATGAGAATTGAGAATATCGGCTCAGGGTGGAAATTGGAGGAGGAGAAGGAGGAGGAGGAGGAGGAGAGGAAAAGGATAGCCCGGCTGGTCTTCAATGATTTTCTTGTAAAACTTTTACAAGGCAGACTTAGGCTGTTTGATGTGTTCTAGACAATCAAATGCCTGCCCAGTCTGCGGCAGAGTGGCTGGAGTTTCTCCCTAGTGGAGGAGGGGGGTGTATTTGATGTAGGGAAAGTTCAAAACCCCCAAAGTCTTGCATGCTGCTAGGTCAGATTACACTCACAAGCAGAGGAAAGGATACAATACGTAAATCTATAAAAGGACATCCATTCACCCGGCAAGACAGGTCCTGTCACCAGCTGGCTCGGGCCCTCCATTTGCCCCTAGGGTTGGCTAGAGAAGGCCTAAGTGGAATTTTGACATGGGCTCCTGCTTTCCCTGTGCCCAGTGGGCCTTGTGCATTTCTGCCCTCACCTGTGCTCCATCTACAGTTGCCTAAGGGTTGCATGACCTCCGCGCCTGCCAGGCTGCCAGAGGCTGGGAAGGAAGAAGGACCCAGGACAGCACTGACCCACATCGGTTCCAAGGGAGTTTTGAATATTTCAAAGCCGGTGCTTAGATGAGAACTCCCAAGCTCTGACTTCTCTATTGTTCTCTCTCCCTTACCTGCACTGTTTTCCATGGCCAGTGTGGTCACGTGGTGCCTGGAGAGGTTGGCTCACTCCCAGTGGTGATCAGAATGGCAGAGTCAGCAGATCCATGGCTGCCCCCTCGGTGGCCATTGGAGCCATTTGACATGGCAGAGACCAGAAGGTCCTCTGTGAACCTATGTTGGAACTTTGCAAGGTCCTGGCCCCACTCTGCCTGCACAGGACGAACACCTGAGCCTTGGCAGAGGATGGGTCCCAAGGAACAGATGCACAGCTGTTGGCACCAAGTAAGTCTGGATGAGCAGGAAACATGAAACATCCATGGAAAGCAAAGGAATAAATAGCAGCATTTCGCACCCTCAACAGAGGTGGGCAGTTGGTGAAAGGGAGGCCCTTCATGCCAGCCATATCAGCACACCACCTCCCTCCCCTTCTCTCCTGACAGACATTGCTCACTGAGCGTGGCTCTTGTTCCCTCTCAGAATCCTTTTCTACACACATCCCCACTTGCCACCTGACCCATGTCCCCTCTGCTCTGCTTGCCAGTGTCTCTCTTAGAAGCCATTTCTGCTCCTCCACCCAAGTCCTGATTCCCTGACGGGCTACCATTTTGCCTTGCTACTAGGGCAGCCACTAGGGCTGCTGAGGACTGCGTAAGAGTCCACAGGTATGGAGACCTCCAAGCTCAAGTCTCACTCTGCCCTTGCTTGAACTTGCAGGATAACTTTGGCCACATGCTTTCCCCACTCTCTGCCTCAGAGAGGAACTCCAAGCCTCTGTGCTGGCTGGGATGCAAATTCCTTTGTAATTATCCCATCCCTTGAACCAGTTAAAACACAGGAGCCCCTAAAGGGCAGGAATGCTGCCTGGAGCTGCTGCGTGTCTCCTGGGGTCATCCACGCACTGAGGGCAGGGGACTCAGCACATACCAGGGCTGTGTGCATTCAGGAGGGGAATCTTTATCTCTGGAGAGAAGAGTGAACCTAGAAAAATGCCCAGACTCCAAGTCAAGCATTGTGCCCAAGAGCCAAGTGGAGCTTCTATTGTCTCCTCCCCCCAGGGACTTTGAGCCAGTGGTTAGCTCAGGATTATGAGCCATCTCGAGGTAGAGCTAGGGTCTAGCATTCAGGCCAAGGCTCAGACACACAAGCTAGACAACCACCGTGCTCACTAGCTGTGAGAGCCTCCACATTAACAACCTCTCTGTACCCCAAACCTCCTTCCCTGCCGGATTCCAGTGGTAGCTCCAGGACTCAGTGAGCAACAACTTGTGGATGGGACCCTGGCTACCCAGAAGTGCTTGGTTAATGGGAGCAGTTACCCCCATTCTTGCTGAGGCAGTGGCTTGAGACTGCTGGGGTCTTTTCACAAGACTATGACCCATAGGGTTGATTGTCTCCATTCAAAGGACCTGGTGCCTACTAGGTAGCAATCATTGGAGCAGGAGTTGAAGAAGTCAAGAAAATAAGGAGCAGAACTGAACACGGCCAGACGATGAAGGCCAAATTCTGACAATCAAGTGGGATGTGTCCCCAAACCAGATGCCGCCCCACCCCTGGCCAACTGGTGTGACTCTAGGCAAGAAAAATCCCCAAGGCAGGCCTGCTGAAGGGGACCCCCACCTAATGCCCAGTGCCACCTGCTTCTGGGGAGAATGTGAATCTCGAGGCAATAAATCTCAGCTCTTATTACTCCCTGGTCTCCTCCATACAGGCTCTTGATCTTCCCCTCCCCGCTGACAACAAGCTATGGTCGGCATCCAGTTGAGGATTTGAAACTAAGGTAACTATCCTTCCCTCCAGACTGGACACTCACTGCCCGGCTCTCCAGAGCTCCCAGAAGCAGCTCCTGAAATCGGAAGGGGCCTGCATTGTTGGACCAAAATAGCAAATGTGCAACCTGAGTCTCTTGTGGGGCCTTCCATGGCCTGGCAGCTTCCGGTGGGTGTTCAACACAAGCCAGCCCATGAAGGCCAACCAGAGTGACAGTGTCTGTGTTCTAGGTTCATGATGGCTCTATTTGCAAATGCATTTCAGGAAGGTTAAAAAAAAAAAATGATTGCCTATCCAGGTCAAATAAACCAAGCTTGTGCACATGGCCCATGAGCTTCCTGACTGATATAAATCTTCTCTGGCTGCTACCCCTAGATCTTCCAGGATGAAAGAGACCTCCCAGACCCAGAAGGACAACCAATCCCTTTGGCATGGATGGCAGCCATACTGTCTCCCCACCACCCATCAAGCGGAGGAATGCTGAATTCCAGATTGTCGCTGCTCTTCCCCGGTGGCGCCCAATTGATTACTTGTCAGCTTCCAAAATGTTTTCATCTCGGGAAGAAACAATGCATGAAAAAAGCAGTTCTGAAAGCGGAATTAAGAGCTTGTTAGACACGGGCCTTGGGTCAGGGTAGGTGGCCTGTCTGGGGGGGGGGGGGGGAGGGAGTTTTGAGGAGGCATGCTGGGATTTTTTTTTAAGCCAGCCCTCTCCCCTGCAGCTCCTGCTTAATGAAGCCATTGTAGCAGCCCCTTGCAGAACTCATATGCTCCAAAGTAATACCGAGTGTCCCGTTACTGTAAACGGCCTTTTATTTTTAAACTAATGCTATATTTGGAAAGCAGTAATCCTGGGGAAATGATACTGGGACTAATGGGGAACATATTACCTTTCATGTGATTTTTTTTTAATATTTAAGGCTTCTTTGTTATTATCTGAATGGTGAAGATCTACATACACTCTTGGGCAAAAGAAGAAATCAAAATAAGCCTTAAAGCAATAATATTTTAATAAGCATCAAATGTCTTCAATGAGATAAAAGTATTATATGGTGTTTTGATATTGAGCTTTAGTTAAAACCTCATTAAAAAAAAAGAAAATTTCTCAGATGAATTGAGCAGGGGGAGGGGAAGGCAGTGATGTATTTTTAAATTCAGGTAGAGGAGAAAAGTTCCAGTTCGGGTCAATTATGCTAATTAAATGACACAAACGACTGGAGTTGCCAGCAAATGGACTTCTTATTTGTTGCTTTCACTGTTGCTCATTGATCAAAAACAGAGGCTAATGACATTGGAGCTCTCAAAGGCTGGAGCTGAGGTCTGAATAAACATCAGATGCCAGGCCCCAATCACAGCCTCCTCCGCCCACATCCTGCCCTGTCCTCCACTTCTTGGTGAAGTTTCTGACAGCCCCTGCTGCTGGCCACCTCCTTGGAACTCCCATTTGCTTCATCTGTGAATACTGGTCCTGTTCTCAGCCCCAACTGGGAAGTGCTGAGGGGCCCAGCTTATGAAATGAAACCAAGCCTTAGATTTCTTCACCCAGAGCCCACATCCCAGTTAGAATCGCCGGCTCTTTAGAACTGAAAGGGAAAAAAAAGCTTTGAAGATTCTGCATGTGGTTATATAGCAAATGAGAAAACGGATGCTCAGAGAGGGGAAGTGACCTGCCCAAACACACACAGCAAGCCAACTGCAGGGCTAACAATAGAAGGGCCATCTCCTGACTCCTTGTCTCGTGCCTCACGTGCTCCCCACCCCAAAGATGATAAAACAGAACTTCAGCCTTCCTCCCCACTACCCTCTCGGTTGGGGCTGCATTGGGACAAAGTAGGACAGCCGAGACTGAAATGGGGTCACTGATACGAAGGCCTGAATCTGTCTTTTCCTCCAAAAATAAGAGTGGAATTTTGGTTGCTGCATGAAACGCCCGTCACTCTGTGGTTGCAAGCTGAACACGGAGGAGTGAGCGGTCCCTGGACAAACGCCAGCAGAATGTGTCATGAAGACACGGGTCCATGTCTGTCTCCCAAGGCCATGAACCCCACTTCTCCACGGCCCCATTCCCTGGGAATGCTGGGTGGAAGCATCTACCTCCAAATCAGCGCCAGCCTGAAGATAGAAAGATACACACACACACACACACACACACACACACACACACACACAGAGGGACACTAAGAAGCCGCTTTCCCTTGGGGCTTCAGTTTGCTGCCCAGTGGGAGGTCTTGGCCTGGAAGGGGCAGGCGCTGGGTCTGGGGGCTTTGGGGTGGGTATTGTCCCTAGAGTCATGTTGATGATTCCTGCCACAAATAACACTGAGGCCTTATTTGGGGCCGAAGGGTTGTCCCACGGGGAACTGAAGGGTTTGGGGTTGTGTGGGGGATTGAGAGCTGGTGTCACGGTGTATAGCCCAGGCCGGCCTCCATCTTGGGACTCTCCTGCCTCCTGGGTTTTGTCCTTGAAGCAGTGGAGTGGACTGCTACATTGCAAGTTGAAACCACCTGAGCGTGGTGCAGGCTGAAGGGAAGGGGGCACCTGGAAGCAGAGGGGGATGGGCAGGCAGCCCAGCCAGGCCCAGCCTGAGGATCTGACCCCCACCCTCTCCTTGATCTTCAAGGCGCAACTCCTACTGCTCCCATTTTCAGATGGGGAAACAGAGGCCAGGACACTGACGTCATGCCACTATAAGAACAGATCCCATACTCCCAGCTAAAGCAATCTCCACTGAGCCCCTTACATGCTGTGAGCTTCGGAGAAGTCCCGTAAGCCCCTTTCAGCAACTATGGTATGGGAAGGGAGCATACTCGCTGTAAGGGTTGCCACCAGCGTCTTCCCAGGTCCAGTAAGCTACCCGGCTGTCTACTCTGCACCTGAGCCTGGCGACTTCCGGCCCCTGCAGACAGACGCGCCCCACTTCCTCCCGCGGGCTGCACACATTTCCCAGCCACTCCTAGGAAGAAGACTCAGGCTGACTTAGAAGAAGGAGCTGGACCCCTCCAGTGGGGGAACAGGAAGTCCGGACTCACACCTCAACAGGTAAGCAATCCTCATCCTACAGGGGAGGCAGGATTCCACAGTCTGCTGATTGCCTTCCTTGGTTTGGACTCTGAGCTGGAGCCTGGGCTGGAGGTGAAGGTCACAGGGTCAGAGGGGCTCCTGGCCTGCAAGGGCAGCTGATAAATGGAAGGAGGTGACACCGGAGCTGAGTCCTGCGTCAGCTAATTCAGACCTCTCATCTAGGTCTGTAAGGATCACTGGCCGCAGCTGAGGGTGGGTGACCCCATCCTCAGGATGACCCCAAAGGCTCCTTCTGACCCACAGGGCAGTCCTGAGATCAGAGCCTAGTGCTGGTGGCAGGCCCAGAAGGCTTTCTCCCCGCCCCCCCTCAAAAATTCTCACCATCATACTGTGGGGTGTGATGTGTGCATGGGGACCATGTTGCTAGTCTCTTGGCTGGGGGAGGGGAAGGAGGGAGAACGTGCAGGAGATGAGGACTGGGAGTGAGGGAAAGAAAGCTTGGTATGGGATGGGGCAGGCCTGGCTTTACATATTCAATCCAGCTGAGGACTTTCAGGCCCATGGTGTGATTTCTATGGGCCTCAGCTGTTTCACCTGTAAAATGGGCTGCCATGTAGATTGAGTCTGGAGGAATGGAACATCCCAACAGACAAGGGCCAGAGCATATATAAATAGACACTCTTATCTACAATAAACAACCCAGGAAGCCACTCACAGGAGGCCAGTTTGCCACCTCTAGTGAATGTCCAGGAAGCCAAAACATTCAGCAACCTATTGTCTGTAACAATGGGCCCAGAATAGCCACGACTTGATCCAGAGCTGACAGTTCCCCTCATTTTTGTCACTACTTCCAATTGTGCCAAATATGGTCACATAACCAATCTCGTGGGTCCCCAGATCTAGATGGCCCACCCACAACTCCCTGTCCAACAGCCACTGGTCAGGACGTACCTGAGGCTCCCTTTTCTCCACCTGAAGCTTCCTGACTCCTCTGCCTGCCTTTGAGTGTTTGCCAAGCACAAATGCCGGTGGCCAATTCCTTCCTAAAGTGAGCTCTGAATGACTAGCCCTTGCTATTTGTTGTTCAGTCTTCATGGATTTCCACAGTGCCAGGGTAACATCTAATCTAACATCTAATCCAGACACTTGGGTTGTGTCTCTCCCTCTCTACCCTTGGAGAGCCCCTCAGGGTAGCTGCCCTTTGCTTGCTTGTCCAGGACTATCAGATACTGAGTGGTCAGCTGGGCATACAGTCCTAAGAATTAGTACGTTTTCAGGACATTTGGGTCCAAGGGAAAAGTAAGCCTGCAACCTCTATGAATTTCCATAAGTCACTCAAATTTGTCTGCCTAAACTCAATCCTCAGATCTCAGCCTCCTGAGTCGTTAGAATTACAGGTGTGAACCATCAGCACCCTGCTTATTCTTTATCTTCTAATACAAGGCAAAGACCTAAGTCTACAGAAAGCCTACTAAAGTGGGTATTGGGGCATTTGACAGAGAGAAGAGAGCTCAGAACCATGTCAGCAAGATGGCATCTGCAATAGATATTGGTCATGTGACAGCCAAGCATCAGAGCCCAATGATAGAAAATCCTCTGGCTGGGGCTGGAAAGGTGGCTCAGTGGTAGAGCACTTGCCTTGCATGCATGAGGCCCTGGGTTCGATTCCCCAGCACCACATAAGCAAAAAGAAAAAAAAGCCGGAAGTGGCGCTGTGGCTCAAGTGGTAGAGCGCTAGCCTTGAGCTGAAGACCTGAGGGACAGCGCCCAGGCCCAGAGATCAGGCCCCACGACCGGACCCAAAAAAAAAAAAAAAATCCTCTGGCTCCCAGGAATCAGGGAAAGTGGCATTTGGTCTCTGGATGGTCCAGGCAGATGATAGGGGGTGAAGAAGTCTCTTTGGCAGTGCCCCCTGGCAGCCACAGCCACTTCCTGGGGCAGTAACACCAGAAGAGAGGTTACCATCCAGTACCATAGTAGGCCTCCAGGTTTGACAGCCACCCTGGGGGCATTTATACTACTGTCCAGAGCACAGCACCCAAGTGTCATTCTCCAGCCTGCCTATAATTCTGAAGTCCTTAAACTGCCTTGCAGTAAGTCCCTTCCCTTCCAAACCAGTGGCTTGCTGCTACAAATCTGCTCAGATAGAGTAGACAGCCCCAAGGCCAGAGACACAAGAGCACCATTCCAATAAGAAAGCTGCACTGTTGATTTTAATTCCATGACATGTTTTCCAACAACTGACTACAGAAACAAGGATTTAAGATGAGTAGCCTGTTACCAGAGGGAGAAGTGACAGGGTTTCCATTATAAAGTCAGGATTAGGGCAATGTGGTTTTTATATTGTTCTGAGACAGGGTCCACGGTGCTTCCCCTATAAAGCTCATATCCGTGGCTCTGCTCACCTTGGCCACCCTCTGTGGACAGGTGTTTACTACCTCACAGCAAAGTGGTCAGCCTATGATTGGGACAGATTTGGGGTGTTTTGTTTTGTCTTGTTAATACTGGGGTTTAAACCCAGCATCACCTTTCCTGAGCCTTGCCTCAGTTCTTACGGAATACATTTTGATTCACTTAAAGGCTCACTTGAATCCTCCTATCTGAGACCCTGGAATCCAAGAAGGCAAATAGATTCAGGTCAGAGGCCTGGCTTCTAACTCTGAGACTGGCCACTCAGTAGTACCACCACAGCCATAAGAAGAACCAATATTTTTTTTGTACAATGAGCCACCCAGCTCCAGACTTTGTTCCATTCTTTGGACTCTTTAGAAATCTCCCCGCCATACACACTGCTTGCTTCCTGGTCCACACCATATAGAAGTAAATGGAACACAGAAAACAAAGGCAGTGAGAAGCCCCTTCACATTTGACAAGGTGGGGAATATTTATTTTGCAGCCAAGCGCCTTCTCTCCCCTAACAAGTGGATGTCACTCTAACCATTACAATTGGTCAAGAAGCTGTTCAGGCACCTTGAAGGAAGGGTCTGATACAGAGAACTAGACACTTATATGATTGACTGAAGAGCTGGGGAGTAAAATGCAGGCTGGAAGTGAATGGAATATAGGAGCCCAATTGGAAGGTGCAGAGGACCTGGAGCTTCAGCTGTGGCTAAAGCCACGAGCCTTCAGTCAGAAGCACCAGCGTATAATTCTCACCAGCTTGAGTTTTGCCCAAGCACTGAGCAGCAGCTATTCCTCCTCCCCTCCATCTCCTGGTATTCTCAGCAATGCCTCTCATTGGTAGACTCTTGCTTAGAGCTGTACAGGGAAAGGGATTCTGGGAAATTCAGTTCCAGGTTATTCCTCTAAGGTAAAGGTTATAGAAGTAGGTAGCTGTGGTGCCAAGGGAGAATAGAAAATCGGCTTGACCACAAAGTACGAAGAGCCAATAGGTTTTCTATGAAGGATCTGCTCTTAATTAATGGATCTGGCTACCCATAGCACTGTGTTGAAAATTATTTTGAGGCTCTATCTAGGCTCAGCAGGAAAAAAGTGCCACAATTGATCAGCAATGTCTGTCTTGGATTTGGGATGTAAGTGGGAATGGTATGCAAAGATTTGCATTTGTGCTCTAAGCTGGTGCTTGGAAGGCTTTTAAAGTGATTGACATTTGTGTTTGTTCCTTTTGCTCCACAGCCCAAGGTGTCAGTTGTACCCATCTGTTTATTCCCATAAGGTTTACGCTAAAGAATGGCCTCAAAATCAGAGGAACTGGTTAGGATCAGTAAGGAACAGTGGGGAACCTGTGGGGTCCAATGGAGCTATGCCCTTCGCCAGCCACACACATCCTCAAGGTCATCTCAGGGTCAGCTCTTTCACAGCCACTTCATCATCAGCTACCTCTCATCTCATTTTACTTCCCAGTTTCTGGACCCATGTGCCCAGCCATATCATGTGACCTTGGAGAAACCTCCCCTTCTCCAGTGAATGTGCTTCCCCTTTCTGGACCTTGGTTTCCTCAGTGGTGTATTGGGGAGTTGGGTTAGATCTGTGGTTTAGGCTATTGGGAGGAGGTCCAGAGAAGCAACTTTAGAGGAATGCCAAAGCATGGAGCTCTGGGAAGTATCACATCTATCTGTACTAGAAAGTACGCTTCTATTCCATGAGTCACTGGAAGAAAGAGGGGTAAACGCTGCTTCTACAGTCCTGATAACACCTCACCTAAGGATGGCTCCACTTCAAGTTTTTCCAATTTAGAGTGCGGTGAAAAAGATGTGTATTCCATAGAAAGCATGCTTTGAATTTTGAGTTTTGATCTTTTTCTGGGACAGCAATGCACAGGAGGTCAGATGTCATGACAGGCCTATAGTCCAGCTCATCAGGAGGCTGAGGCAGGAGGATCATCTGAACCTAGGACTTTGAGACCAGCCTAGGTCACAGAAGAGAAATTCTCTCTCTCTCTCTCTCTCTCTCTCTCTCTCTCTCTCTCTCTCTCTCTCTCTCTCTCTCTCTCTCTCTCTCTCTCTCTCTCTCTTCTTCTTCTTCTTCTTCTTCTTCTTCTTCCTCTTCTTCTTCTTCTTCTTCTTCTTCTTCTTCTTCTTCTTCTTCTTCTTCTTCTTCTTCTTCTTCTTCTTCTTCTTCTTCTTCTTCTTCTTCCCTCTCCTTCCCTCCCACCCTCTTCTTTCCTTCCTTCCCTCCTACTTTCTCTCTCTCCATCCCCCTCTCCTCCCCTTCTTTCCCCCCTCCCTCCCTCCCTCCCTCTCTCTCTCTCCACCTTCTTTCCTCTTACCTTTCCCCATCCTGTCTTCAAAAGCAATGAATTACAGTCTCCACCCTTAACATCCCAACTAGGACTAGACTTTACCATCTAATTTGAGGCCTGGTTCTTGTCTTTACGTGGTGTGTGGGGTCATACAAAGGAGAAGGAGAAAGTAAACTTAATATATAAGTCTCCCATCCCCCGCCCAATCCTGTATTATTGGCTTTAGGATTGAAAAACACATTGACCCATAGGAAATGTAGAGCTTGCCATTCTGGAGCTGAGGCATTCACGAGTTGAGGAATGAGAACAGAGGCTTTGAGCCGTTTTGTTGTTGCTTTGAATGACACTGCAATGGCTATGATTTTATTGTTCTTTTTTTAAAAGACAGAGGAACTGTGCAAGTAGGTTTTTCTGCTCGAAATGTACTTTGGAGTTCCACCTTGGGAAATCAGCATACTTCTGTTCCTCTTCCTGATGCCATTCACTTGGTTCCTATTAACACTAGCTCCAGAAGACTCTGAGTCAGCCAGAAAATATGTCCATTCAGGAAAATGACAAGTTCACTTTCATCATCCCTGCAGGAGGGAAAGGGACAATTTTGAGAGCCCTGGAGGGCATGTTTGTAGAATAGAGGTCAGACTCTGCCATTCTTCTCCTGCTCTGTAGGGGCCTCCCTGGCCATGGGGCTCAGTTTGAGGCGGAAGTGGCTGGAACTCTGCCCACATACCATGAACCTTTGCCCAGGGGAGGCCTGGGCACAGTAGGCTAAGATCAGCCTAAGGTTTGAACCTAAACTGAGGCCCTTCAGTACTGTGTCTACCCAGAAAAGCCTCGGCCAGGCTAGGACAGAGCATATGCAGATCTTACTTGATGATTGGCTGAAGTGTAGGGGTGGAGCCTTTTCCCATTGACCAATCCAGATTGGAAAAAGGCGGCTGGAGAGCATGAAGTTTGTGGCTAGCAAATCCACCAGTCTTACCTGTTCTCTGGTTCTCAAGTTCCCCCACTAGAGAAAAAAAAGTCTGCCTGAACTTTCCCCAGTGCCTAGAGAAATGCTTTCAGAATTGGCGCACGCTTCACTTCATTGTGCCTCTTCCTAGGAGGCAGAGTGACCCGTGCATAGGAGAGGGGTGACCCCTCCCCTTTCTTGAGAGCTGCTTGGTTTCTGGACACTTGACAGCTGGCTCGGTGATGTCTCCAAAGCAAGAGAAGGAAAGGCAGGACCGTTTTGCTCAGGACAGACACTGTCCCCTGCCCCCCCAGGACAGGACACCCAGGGTGCAGCTCCCCAGAGGACAGAAGCAGAGATCAAATGTCCTTTCTAAAGGAGATAAGAGCTCCAGGCAGAGGCTGGCATGATGGGAGCTTACCTCACACCCAGGAGCATTTACCCCAAAATAAACAAGACATTTTCCATCCTGTCTTCGGTTTCCATTAGGGCCTTTCCCCAGGCACTGAGTTCTGAGTGCTATTACAAGAACCACATTGTTCATATTCTGTTGATATAACTCTCTCTTTTTTTCATCTTTAAGTAGTTGTACAAAGAAGGTGCCGAAATGGCAAAACTGTTTATGAATACATCTTGATCGGTGTCACCCCCTTCGATATTCTCATTCCCCTCAACCCACACCTTCTCCTACTTAATTCTGTGGTCTATACAATGCATTCTTTTTTCTTTCTTTTTTTTTTTTTTTGTCGGTCGTGGGGCTTGAACTCTGGGCCTGGGCGCTGTCCCTCAGCTCTTCAGCTCAAGGCGAGCGCTCTACCACTTGAGCTACAGCGCCACTTCCGGTTTTCTGGTGGTTTATTGAAGATAGGAGTCTCACCGTCTCTCCTGCCCGGGCTGGCTTTGAACTGCGATCCTCAGATCTCAGCCTCCTGAGTAGCTAGGATTACAGGCATGAGCCACCAGCGCCCGGCTTACAATGCATTCTTGACTGCATCCCCCCTTCCCTCCTTCACTCATCTACCCCTCTCCCCTTGCCCACCCCCATTCATGTACCTATTTCCTGGTGCTTATTTTGTTGGATTTCTTTTTTCTTTTTTTTGGGGGGGGGGTCCTGTCGTGGGGCCTGAACTCTGGGCCTGGGCACTGTCCCTCAGCTCTTCAGTTCAAGGCTAGCGCTCTACCACTTGAGCCACAGCGCCACTTCCGGCTTTTTTTCTTTTTGCTTATATGGTGCTGAGGAATCGAACACAGGGCCTCAGGCATGCAAGGCAAGTGCTCTACCACTGAGCCACCTTCCCAGCCCCTTATTTTGTTGGATTTCAACCTAGTCTTTCTGAAAACTTAGACTATTTGAGAGTCTATTATACTTTAGTTCATTCATTTGTAACCACTTGCATGGTTACCACCCAACATGTTTACTTATAACTCTTAACAGACAATTTCTTTGGGACAGCTCCCGGCAAGTAACCTCTTTCAGATATGGTTACCTCAGGACCTGAGGGGTAGAGGACTCATATATTCACAAGATGGACAGTCAGGAGGGTATGCTAAACACAACCTAGTGGGATTAGGACAGCACTGATCAATGGAACTTCTTGTGGGAACGTGTTCTCAAACTAATTTGCACTGTGAGCCACAATTGATTACCACTGCATGGCAATCAAACACATGTAACAGCTAGTATGACCAAAGAAGTATATGCTTAGATTGAAATCCTGGCTAGTGGCTACCCTATTGAGCAGGGCACTTCAAGAAATTATAAAGAAGAGACCCTAGTCAGAGGGTTAGAGTTTTGTGTTCATCAACAGTAACAAAAACCTTTGTAATACCACCTTGCCCTCCTCAGTGACAGGCTGCATTCCAGAGAGATCCAGCGACTGCCTCAAATCGCACAGAGGCACTGAGGTCTTTAGAGTGGCCTCTGTTCTCATTGCAGCTAGCTGGGAAAGAGGGCATCAGCCAGCTAACAGGCTCCTGAACACACCGTCGATCCTCCCAGGTCACAGCAGCCTTAGGTATGTGGAAATACATGGGCACTGATGAGAAGATCAGCTAATCTGAATGTTGTTCCTGCAGCTTAGAACTTCACCCTGGGTCTTCTCAAGGTCCTATGGGTGTCTGTTACTCACAATCCTCCCTGGAGGATTGGCTTTTCAGTGCTGAGATAGCCATCTTGCTTTCATGTTGCTGTGCAGACAGAAGGATGGCTCTCCAAAATGTTCACATCCAGAGTCCTGAAACCAGTGACTATTGTACCTTCCAAGTTAAGAGGAACTTGGCAGGTACAACTGAAGTGGGGATCCTGATTTGAGGAGACCACCTGGGACAGCCCAGGATAATCACAGGTCCTTCTGAGAGGGAAGCATGAATGTGAGAGGCAGGCGGATGAGAGGCAAGGATGGAAGCCAGAAGTTAGAGGAACTCAAGGAAGGGGACATGAGCCAAGGTAGGCGGTCACAAGAAACAGAGAAAGATAAAGAAACAAATTCTTCCTTGAAGCCACTATCTAAGTTTCCTGTTCTCTTCTTCCTCTCCATTCTCGTCCCTTTATACCTTAAAAGTTAGACAAGCTAAACCAGAATGCAAGCAAGAATAGGAATCAGGGTCTGTCTTATCAGAAGGAGGACCAACTCCCTCTGGTGCCTGGGAAGACAAGAGCCACTGGATCACAGTAGCCTTCCTGTCTCTATTGTCTGAGCAGGCCCCAGAGGACCCAGGCCATATCTAGACATCCTCAGGGAATATCTTCCCCTACTTCTCCTGAGAAACTTCTCAGCCACACAGCTTGAGCCAACATTCACCAGCTCAGGAACCCACACATTCCATGGGTAAGTTAGCTGTTCTCAAAAGCCAGGCTTCCATGGACATTCAGGTACATATTCTACCACTCTACATTTCCCTAGAATCTCCTCAGAGCTGGACACCGAGCCTAGTTACTGGAGAAACATGTATCTTAGCTTAGGCACAGATGATGGAGTCTACGTAGCCATCTTGAGATACCAGCACACATCAGGCAGACTGGAAGAACCTCCAGCTAAGCCCAGTCTAGACAGCTGAATCATGAGGAAAGCCCACAACAACTGTTGTTGTCGTTGTAGATGACTTCTGTCTGGGGTAATCTTTTGCACAATAAATATCACAACATTCCCAGGCACAGCCTCCATCTGAAAGTGGAGGAACTGTCTTTCCTTTCTTTCAGGTTCTTCTTGATCTCTTGGCCCAGCCCTCCAATCCCTTCCCCATGGTTACTTGTAGCTCCAGAACTGGCAGTGGTGCTGGGAACACCTGTCCAACCAGTTCTCTGTGTGGCCAAGTATAATTAATTAACCATTGTGAGTCACAGAAAAGGGATGCCAATGACCTTCAGCCTTCTCCTTCACTTAATGCTGGGGCATTGAGTAGGGATGACCAGGGCAATTCCTGACATCAGAGCCCCGCCTTCTGCTGTCAGTTATAGGAGATGCCCTGATGGCAGGGTTACCATGACAACAGAGCCTAACTAGGCATGTAGGTCAAGCAATCTTTTCACACCCCTTATATTCCACGGAGCAAAGGCCTCAACACTGCAGTGGAAGGGAGGGAGGAAGAACAGAAGCTTCCATGTGAGCAGAGTTCTCTGACACAGGAGCAGTAGTTCTGTGAGGGCAGGGGCCAGACTCGCCTCAGATGAAGTCATGGAGGGAGTTACAGACATCTCCAGGTGTTTGGGTGATTGCACATGGTGAACACAAAAAGCCCTGTTGGGGCAAGACTTGCAATTCCCGGGAGAACTACCTGAAGGGCATATGACAGGGAAGCAGCTGTTCACTATCCGCCAAGGGGAAGCTTTCTCCTCTCATTCCTGTTGGCATGCACAGCTGATTGCTGGGTGACAAAGGCAAATGTGTACAAGAACCAAGGAACTAAAAGCTGGTGGCTTGCACCTGTGATCCTAGCAACTCAGGAGGCTGAGATCTGAGGGTCCCGGTTCAAAGCCAGCCTGGGCAGGTGAGTCCCAGTGAGACTATTACCTCCACTCAAAACCTAGAAGTGGCATTGTGGCTCAAGTGGTAGAGCACTAGCCTTGAACACAGAGAGGTTCAGGGACAATGCCCAGGCCCTGAGTTCAAGCCCCAGAACCAACAACAACAACAACAACAACAACAAAAGACCCAGGAACTTTGAGGAAGAAACGGGCCTAGACTCCAGCCATTTCCCTTTTGAAGACAGCCTTCCCTGTGGAGTGCACTTTGCTGAGGTTCTCAAGAGTTCCAGGTAAATCGGTAGTTCAGAAAAGCAGCAAAAAACACTGCGTCCTGGGAGATATTTGCACACCTGACCTGGTCCCATCATGTTTTTATTAATTTACTGTATTGTTATTATAGAGGTAATATACAACTACTTGAGTCAGGTAATGAGTACACTTCCTTTCACACAGCATCTTCTGCTCCCTCGCTCTCTCCCAGTCCCTTCCTCCTGTCTTCATCCATGAGTTGTGCAGTTCACTTTCACTAGTGTCCACTGAGCTCCCCTGCTGCATGTTCACCCTTTTTCTCTTGAGTTCTGTACCTTTCCCCCAGCCTTCTGAAGATGTACAGCTGAATACATTATAATAAGGTAAAGAAGAAAGAATCATCCAAAACTAAAAAAGAAGAAAGAGAAAAGAAAAAGAGATCTCGTTTCCATATCTTAAAGCTCATTTCAATATGTATATTATATAAATATGAAGAGGCACTTAGGCATTTCAACTTTGCTTTTCTTTCCTAAGAGTATCCTCTTTTGGTCTCACTGTGTGTGAGTCTCTAGAATCCTGTATAACATATCATATCCCAGTGTATTTTAGATCCAATTTCCACATATTAGAGAGAACATGCACCATTTGTCTCTCTGAGCTTGGCTGGCCTCTCCTAACATGATATGTTCTAGTTCCATCCATTTCCCTGCAAATGACATTATTTTATTCTTTCTAATGGCTGCGTAAAATTCCATTGTGTATAGGTCCCACAGTTTTTGGCCCCACTTACCCATTGTGGAGCGTCTGGGCTGTTTCCAAATCTTGGCTAGTGTGAATAGTGCGGTAACGAACATGGATGTACAGGTGTCTTTATCATGTCCTGGTTCATGATGTTCAAGGGTAGATGCTGAGCCCGATCTTGAGGAAGGGGAGGTGTAAAGGAAACTCACAATGTATGGGGTCTCAAGAGAAACTAGAGCTGTATGTATCACCTTTAGCACCATAAGTGGGAGAAACGGATCATGGCGATTCTAAGAAGGCATACCTTGTCTGTAGATGTGGTCATGGGCACTATTACCTCACTATTACCTTATTCAATAAACAATTTAGTGAACTTTTGTTAAACTGGAAAGGGAAATGAGAGACGCAAAAAAAAAGTGTTAATGATTATGAAGAATATCCAGCCCTGGAGAGGAAGAGACGGACAGTTTCCGGAGATGTTAAAGAATGCTTCCATGGGGCTGGGAAGGTGGCTCAGTGGTAGAGCGCTTGCCTTGCATGCCTGAGGCCCTGGGTTCAATTCCTCAGCCCCACATAAGCAAAAAGAAAAAAAAGCCGGAAGTGGTGCTGTGGCTCAAGTGGTAGAGCACTGGCCTTGAGCTGAAGAGCTGAGGGACAGCGCCCAGGCCCAGAGTTCAGGCCCCATGACCAGACCCCCAAAAAAAGAATGCTTCCAGGAGAGGGGAGCTATGAGGTCAGTCTTGATGAGTAAGTAGGAGTTTCCTCAACCCCCACAAAGTTAGAGCTCATCTTCAGTGGCTGAACTTGCTGTGTGCAGTTTCTGACAGCAGCCATGTTGATCAGTGGAGGAGAGACATGAACTCTTGGGCTCGTGTAGGTCTGGCAATGCTGACGTGACCTGGGGGCCTGGCATGGAGCCAGTGTAATTAACTAGCCACAGGTAAACATGGTAGAGCAAGATACAGAAAGAATCGAAGAAGAGCAAATTTTAAAAAAAGAACTTATCAATAGTAAAAGGAGCCAGTGCTGGCTGGGGGGCCCTCAACCTTCTGGAGAAGCTTTTATATTTCTCTCTACCCATGATCCCCGGAGTCCTGAGGCAGGAAGGCCAACTCAAGAACCTCACTGGAGCTGATAGGCATGGCCACCTTTTCCCTTCCTCAGTGATTAATAGGTCTCCAGTAGTGAACACTGCACTAGGACTGCAGGTCCTTCTGTAGATGATACTGGGAGACATTACCCCTTTGCAAAGAGCTGAGGTCATTCCCAGCCTCTCTCAATTAACTTTGGCTCAGAGGGACTGACAACAATGTGGGTCTGGGTGAACTCTATCTGACTGATATTCTGTCAACTATCACCCAGGGTTGTGATCCACAAGTTTTGCCATCTGCTGCTGCAGTTGGAGTCGGTGAATTCACAATGGCATCATTACCATATTTTGTTTGGATTGCCCTCCATTTCATCCTCGCCTGTGAATGTGACACTAACTACAAAAAGGGAGAGGGGAGAGCAGGGAGCCCTGATAGGATGGATATAAGGACCAGTTCTCCCCCAGGGGAGAGCTGGAAGAGGGGGGGCTGCCAGGAAAGGTGGCCCAGCCCTGGTCCCCGGAAGCTACATATCCCAGGAACAAAGAGGAAGGTGGTAGGCTGGGAGTAAGAGTGGGATTAAGATCACACAAACCTGCAGCCTTAGAAACTGGCTTAATCCACTTATAAAGAGTTGGGAGGGTTGTTCTCTCCGTGAATATAATACGTCGCACATCTCATCAGCTTTTTTTCCCAGAACATTTCAAAGCTCTCTGCAAATACAGTAGAGTCTCTCCTTAGATTAGCGCACAGCCTATTATTATTACCTGGCTGTGGAGACACCCCAGGTCAGCGGGTCACCAGGGGCCCTCTGAAATATAGACAGTTCCCTGCAACAAAAAGCCCGCTGTGCTGTGGTTTGCCTAACTAGTGGTTTCCAAATGATGTGAGTCATGGGACCCTTAAAAAAAATTCTAATTCAGAGCAAAGTAGACTTCCCTGGTTAAGATACAGGTCAGAGGTGAGGGAGCACAGAGAGGGGTCAAGTTGACATCCCATCTACCTCCCTCCCAGGACCCCAAGACCATAGGTTGAGGACCACTGTGGAGGCCAAGGGGACCCCAAAGCCTACGCCAAGCCAGATTTCTCCAGGGGCTGTGTACTGTGGTTTCAGCTTCATATTTGGTTTTATTTCTATCTTTTTTTTTAAATGGAAGATCTTCAAAGGACATCCATTCATATAGGATCATCTACAGATTCTATGTAGTCAAAAACAGAGTAAGAACTTGGGGCCCTTGTTATTTTTTTAATTAAAATTGTAATTTATTGACATTAATGTATTAATGTCTTTATTAGTAAATACAGAAAAGACAAAAAATGATTTCTCTAGAGGATTCATCCTGGAATATAGTCACTTCACAGGCTGACACTATCTGCCTTACATTTCAACCACATGCTGTTGTTGAGTGCAATCTTGTTTTAGCTCTACTCAAGAGTCACAAGGCTCATCTTGGATTCTGTTACAGAAATCACAAAGCACATACCGACACTACAAGTTTTTGAATATCGGAAATGATCTATTGTATGGTCCCAACAATAACTCAAGTCCATAACAAATAGGGACTTCAATGTTTTTATCATCTTAAATAGTTGTGTAAAGGGATTACAATTCAACAAATAGGGACTTTTTAAGTTTATAAAGATTTTTAGGTACAGTTACAGTGAAACACATGCATTTGAACCCATCAAAAAGTTTTTGTGATATTCAAAAGGTGCTTGTTATTATTTACCACTTCGATCAAATGCTGTGTTGAAGCACTTGCTATACAAGTGTAGCAGCTGCGCCTTACCATTTATTAAGGACTTTATGCAGCTGATTTCAACTTCTACTCTTTCTTGACCATGATCAACAATTCTTTTGGTACTGACTTTCCTGCTGGTAACCCTTTTTTTTAAATTGTGAAAATATCGTAGAGAGGGGTTACAATTACATGAACAGGTAATGAGTACATTTCTTATCAAGCATTGTTGCCTCCTCTTTTGTTTTCCCCTTCCCATCCCTTCCCATCTCCCCCCTTCTGCCCCCCCACTCCCCCATCCCTACCCTGCGCCAAAGTTGTAAAGTTCATTTTTCGACAGAACATCTTGTACAACTCATTGTTGCAATGGGTCCACCTGTATCCCTATTTAAAAATTTTGTTTTTTCCCTTCCCCTCCCCAAATTATACCAACATCAAGTACAGTGAAAACAGGGGTTATACCATGGGGGAGGGACATACAAAGCAACAAAGAAATATCTTATAAATATGTTAGAAACAATAGCAAGAAAGAAAAAAATTTGAATCCTTATCTTGGAGTTCATTTTGCCTAATATCAACTTATCTGACCTTTTCTGCTTGTCTCAGACATATACTAGTTATTGCAAATAAGGGAAACCATGGGACCTATGTTTCTTTGGGCCTGGCTTACTTCACTTAATATAATTTTTTCCAAGTCTTTCCATTTCCTAACAAATGGGGCAATGTCATTCTTTCTGATGGAGGCATATAATTCCATTGTGTATATATACCACATTTTCTTGATCCATTCATCTACTGAGGGCCATCTGGGTTGGTTCCATATCTTAGCTATGGTAAATAATGCTGTGATAAACATAGTTGTGCTGGTAGCTTTAGTGTGGTCTTGTTTTGATCATTCAGGTAAATACCCAAAAGTGAGATTGCTGGGTCATAGGGGAGCTCTATGTGGAGTCTTTTGAGGAACCTCCATACTACTTTCCAAAGTGGTTGCACAAGTTTGCACTCCCACCAACAATGCAGTAGGGTTCCCTTCTGTCCACATCCCCTCCTCTGGTGGTAACTCTTATGGAAGTGGATATACCTGGGGAGTGCCCACCTCTCCCCAACCACATAGTGTGGAAGAGAAGAGCTGCCATGATCCAGTGACTCCTAAATAGTGAAGACTGAATGAAAGGAAATAAATGCATGTGCAAATGATGAAAATCCATAGAAAGTAGAGAAAACATCTGGCACCTTGCTTCTGCCTCCTGACATCCATTCCTATAGGGTCATCTACAGACTATATGTAGTCAAAAACAGAGTAAGAACTTGGGACCCTTTAGAACAAAAAATAAGAATTTCAAGATGGCAACATTGAGTTACTAAACCAAGCCAAGAGTCCTTTTCAAGCAGGGCTCTAGGCCCCAGCCCAGCTCACAGGCCCAGGAAGCCAGCCCTGATTTCACGGCTCCACAAGTGAGTCTTCCTCTCCTCTCCAACCTGAAAAGAGATACCAGTGCATTCAGATAAACCTCTGCCTCTTCTGACCATGTTCTGGCATCCTGATTGGTCAGGCTATGCAACCTGAGGTCCTCTGCTTTCAACCAAAGCATGACTTTAAGTTGAATGATTGCATTTGCAAGCAGAGACTACAGCAGACAACAGAATCCAATTCTGATGGGAGTAGCTGTAGATCTTAAAAGTCCCAAGTAATTTGATAGAGCCATGCCAAGGTGCTTCTGGCAAGCCTGGACCACCGCCCACCCCCACTTCTTCTATCCATCCTTCATGACAGTAGGCTTTGGTAAGAGCTAAAAACATGTCCATTGAGTAAACACAGCCTCTCCTCCAACTAGACAATACCTTTGTGGTTCTCTGATCTTGCCATACTCGTTGCAAATGGCAAACCTTCAAAGGCTTCTTCCCCTGCCCAGAAAGCTCTTCTTGGTTCACTCTTCCATCTCATTCCCATCTAGCTTTCCTGCTGAAGTGATACTTCAGATGGCTCTGCCTCTGAAAGGAAATAGGTGACTGGGAGATGAAGCCCGTTCCTGGGGCTGTGAGTTGAGGCTGCATGGCAGTTAGGGAGCGTATCAGGCAAAGTCTACCCAGGAGACAGAAGCCACCTGTGTATTGATAACAGAGGGAAATGAATGCAGGAATGGGTTGTTTTAGGAAATAGAAGAGCTGAGAAGGCAAATAGGAGCATCAAGTGAACCTTCTGGTGGACAATGTAGGAAATCACCAGCTCAATGTAGGAAATCACCAGCTCCCTCAGCTCAAGGGACAGAGGGAAGAGGTGAGAGGGAGCCGAGGGCCACAGCAAATCTGGTTCCACAAGGGTTTGTCAAAAAAAGGTGGGGGGAAGCCAGGGAAGAAACAAGATGCCCAAGGCAGAATGGGATGAAGAGAGATCTCAGCATCCATTTCCCCTCACTATCTCCTCATCTCTCAGTTGATGTACTGGTGCAAGCCAGCTGGAAGTCAGTGGACAGGGGGTCTGAGAGAAGAGCGCAGGATTGATCTCAGAGCTAACAGGCCACATTCTATAACACATGGGTGCTGAGGAAGCGAGGCGTAGGCAGAAAGGAGCTGATAGATCCTCCTACACGCGCACGTGCTAATGGCCTTAGACACAGTATTTCTCATGCTCAGTAAAATGACAGTGCAAAGTCTTCCCATTGGCTACTTAACGTCCTTGTAGAACCGATTTATTTGATAACTTAGGAGAAAAGTTCTACTGAGTTGCAGATTCACTTCCTCTTGTGAAACGATGAAAATTATATAATCTGGGGCTAGGGATGTAGCTCAGTTGTACAGCGCCTGCCAAGCATGCAAAAGGCGCTAGGTTCAATTCCCAATAAGGAAAAAAATTATATAACTCATCAAAAGTTAATTCAAACTTCCCATTATGGATTTTGTTGTAGTTGGTAGTGGTCATAGGGTTTGAATTCAAGGCCTGGGTGCTGTCCCTGAGCTCCATTTGCTCAAGGCTAATGCTCTACCACTTTGAGCCACAGCACACTTCTGGTTTTCTGGTAATTAACTGGAGATAAGGGTCTCGTGGAGTTGGGCTCTGGTGGCTCACACCTGTAGTTCTAGCTACTCCAGAGGCTGAGATCTGAGGATCACAGTTCAAAGCCAGCCCAAGCAGAAAAGTCTCTGTGAGACTTTCATCTCCAGTTAACCATTCAGAAGCTGGAAATAGAGCTGTGGCTCAAAGTGTTAGAGTGCTAACCTTGAGCAAAAGAGTTCAGGGACAATACCCAGGCCTTGAGTTCAAGCCCCATGACTGATGAGAATATAAAATGAAAAAAAAAATCTCACAGACTTTCCTGCCTGGGCTGGCTTTGAACAATGATCCTCAGATTGCAACTCCTGAGTAGCTGGGATTCTGGGCATGAGCCACCACTGCCCAGCACACTGTGAACTTGCAATTATATACCATCCCATCTACATTCTCTCTCTCTCTCTCTCTCTCTCTCTCTCTCTCTCTCACTCTCTCTCTCTCTCTCTCTCTCTCACTCACTCTCTCTCTCTCTCTCCTCTCTCCCTTCCTCCCTCCCTCCCCCTTCCTTTCTCTCTTCTTCCTTCCTTCCTTCCTTCCTTTCTTCCTTCCTTCCTACCTTCCTTCCTTCCCCCTCTCTTTCTTTCTCTCTCTCTCTCTCTTTCTTTCTTTCCTTCCTTCCTTCCTTCCTGGGCATTGAGCACACTAGACAGACTCTGTACTACTGAGTTACACACCAACCCTTCATTTGGCTTTTATATTTATCAGTCCTAGGGCTTAAACTCTGGGCCTGGGCCATGTCCCTGAGCTCCTGTTTTTATTTATTTATTTGTTTGTTTGTTTTGCTCAAGGCTGGCTCTCTATCACCTGAGCACCACTTCCAGAATTTTCTGAGGAGTTCATTGGAGATAAGAGTCTCACAGACTTTCCTGCCCAGGAGATCCTCAGATCTCAGCCTCCTGAGTAGCTAGGATTATAGGCGTGAGCAGCCACCCAGCATCAGCTTAGTTGTTGTTTTTTCTTTACTAAGCTCATTCCAGCAGTTTCTACATCTCTACATCTCTCCTGCTTACTTTTGATCTCTGCCTGTGCTCCTCCCCCCCACAAAGCTTCCCAGTCATGTTCCCACGTTGAGAAAGCCACAGGCCCTCTCCACTTCTCCATGGCACTCTCTTGTTCTTAAATAGTTGCTGTGTCTCTTTCAGTTCCTCTTCCTCTGCCCTCTTCAGAGATTTCCTCTCCTGCAGGGCACAGACCTTTCCCAAGCAGTGCCCACACTGTGGGGCCACTAAAGAGGAAGCCCTGAGTGTGGATGGTAGAAGTCCAGGCTCCCGGAGGCCAGGGGTAGCTGGTATGGGCTGTGGGTCACTGATGTAGCTTGATTCTCGATGAGCTGCTCACCTGCTATGACCAATGGACAGTGGTGTACTGACCAGTGCAATGTCTTCCTTCTACTTTGATAGTTGCACCCCAGTTCCTCTTGGGGATCATTCCTCCCCACTACTCTAGCCTAGACAGGACTGTCTTTCCCAGGATCCCACACTCCCATGATAGCAAATTTTGAGTGGGGTGAAAGTTCAATCTCATTGTTGCTGCCATTTCTAGCAGATCCTCTCCAAGTTCTGATTCCTTCTAAGCCAATTTGTCCTTAAAATGCCTACCTCCTCAGCTTTTTCTGGAACCCTTATGAATGAGTTTCTGTTGCTTGCAGCCATCCAACTCTAAGCCATGCAGGGCATGATCATGTATGTGTGCTGTATAAACTCTTCAAGCTTTGGATTCTGTGTCCATAACCTGGAGTAGTCAGGACAGACCTCCTGGATTGAGGGATGATGTGCTTGGCCCAACCTATATGCTGCCTAAACATCCCATCCCTCCTCTGTTGAGCATCTTCCATCCTGCAGGAGTCTTCAAAAGTGAAGGAACAGCCAGGCCTGGGCCACATATATACTCCCAGATCCTGGGAAGGAGGGAGGCAGGAGGATGCAGAATTCAAGGCCAATCTTGGAAAAGGTAATGAGACCCTGTCTCAAAAACACACCCAACAATGAAAAAGGGCGGGACTAAGTTAAAAAGCCAAGTACTTTGTGCTTTTTCTTGTAGGTAGAGCTAAACCTAAAAGATACACACATTCACAGATATGAATATGTATGAAATAGATATACATATATAGAACATAGAAGAGAGTTCTAAGTATGAGACTGTTTAGGGGAATAAGTGGAAGGGGACATGGGGAAAAGAAAGATGGATGGAGTAAGTAATTACAAATTACACTGTAACTATGTATGAAAGCAACAGGGGAAATGGTAGCTATTGATTAATAGCAGTTGAGAAAAGATTCTGAGAAAAAAATATTACATATGTATGTCTTTAAAAAAAAAAAGAAGAAGGCTGGGGACATAACTCAAGTTATAGAGCAGTGACCTAGTAATCATGAGGCACTGGGTTCAATCCCCAGTGCCCCAAAGGGGAAAGAAAGGAGAAGGAAGGAAGGAAGGAAGGAAGGAAGGAAGGAAGATAGAAAAATGAGAAAGAGGAAGGGAAAAGAGGAGAGGAGAGAGGTGGGAGAAGAGGAGAGAGAGGAGAGGAGAGGGGAGGAGAGGAGAGGAGGTGATGGACCATGTCCACACTCCACAGGTGGCCAGAGGCAAAGATCAGTGGTCAAGTCTCTTTGAGACCTCATCGCCCCTCCTCCCCACAACTGTCCTGTGTAAGGAATTTCTTAGGCTCCCCTAGGAGCCTGAGCCTTGGCTTACCCAATGCAGCATTTCTGAGAAACCTGCTCCAAACTCACCATGAGGGATAAAAGCAGTCAGTTGTCCAGCTGTGTCCTTTGCTAGAATTCCTAGACCAGCTCCTACAGCACATCGTCTGTACTCAGCGGATTCCTCCCTCCACCAAGACACAGCCAATTCTGTACAAAAGAAGACATGGCTCTGAGGAGCATCCTGTTTGCCCTGGGGAGCTCAGCAGATCCCCAGTATCTCTGAAAGCATCCACAGGCTTCCTCAGCTCCAGGATTCCTTCTTCACTGCTTCCCCTGGGTCCTTTTACCACTGTGAGCCTTGTCACCAAAAAAGTACCATTGCCACTGTGGGATGGAACCTCAGCAGTGATGTCCCTCAGTGCCTGCTGGGCTCCAAGGGAAACTCTCAGACGATTCCAAAAGGGCTGCTGGTAGTCCCAATCTCGTGGTCATAATCATCATCATCATTGTCATCATTGTTGTTGTCCTTCTCCTCCTCTTCCCCCTCCCCCTCCCCACTCCTTCTCCTCCCCCTCCCCACTCCTCCTCTTCCTTCTTCTTCTTCTTTTTGGTTGTTTTTATTGTTCTTTATCTTTTCTATAGAATTGACACTTCTGTATTGGAGATGAAGGTTTCCATTGACCTATTATTGGTCAATCTTTTTTTTTTAATTTTATTGTCAAGAGGGGTTATAGTTACATACATAAGGTAGTGAGTACATTCCTTTTTTATGTTTTTTATTGTGAAAACACCGTACAGAGGGGTTACAGTTACATGAGCAAAGTAATAAGTACATTTCTTATCAAGTATTGTTGCCTCCTCCTTTGTTTTTCCCCTACCATCTCTTCCCTCCCATGAGTACATTTCTTTTTTTTTCTTTTTTTTTTTTAATTTTTTTTATTGTAGAGATACTATACAGAGGGTTACAGTTACATGAGTGAGGTAATGAGTACACTTCCACTTCCTCTTGAACATTGTTACCCCCTCCATTGTTTTCCCCCTACCATCCCCTCCCTCCCTCCCTTCCCCAAGGTTCTTTTTTTTTTTTTTTTTGATCGTGATTAAGTGATTACTTAATTTCCGGAAATTCACAGTATTGTGGAATAATGATGCTCATTTAAAGTCACAAGTTCATTCTAACTTTCCTGGAGCAAATTGTCTATCACAGTCTGTAATATATAACGGTGCTCATATGTTATATACCATATATGTGATCAGCAGCATGGGGATATTTAGTAGTGGTTCAACCAGATGAGTGGGAGTTCTTTGTTTCTTAAGTCCTGTTAGTTTTGTCATATCACCTAACATTTTGGATTCATCATCCACTTATGAGGGAGACCATGTACTGTTTGTCTCTTCGTTCTTGGCTTACCTCGTTCAACATGATTCCTTCTAGCTCCATCCATTTCCCTGCAAATGCCATTATTTTGTCATTTCTAATGGCTGCATAATATTCCATTGTGTATAGATACCACAATTTTTGGATCCATTCATCTGTGGTGGGGCATCTAGGTTGTTTCCATATCCTAGCTATTGCGAACAGTGCTGCAATAAACATGGAGGTGCACGTGTCCTTGTATATTGGTTCCTGTTGTTCAGGGTAGATGCCTAGAAGTGGTATGACTGGGTCGTAAGGGAGGTCAATCTTTAGCTTTCTAAGGACCCTCCAGACTGCTTTCCAAAGTGGTTGTATGAGTGTACATTCCCACCAGCAGTGTAATAGCGTTCCTCATTCTCCACATCCCCTCCAGCATTTGTCGTTGGCTGATTTGTGGATGTGGGACATTCTGACTGAGGTAAGGTGGTATCTCAGGGTTGTCTTTATTTGCATTTCCTTCACCACCAGGGATGATGAACATTTCCTCCATGAGTACATTTCTTAACGAACTTGTTACTCCCTTTCTCATTTTTCTTCCACTTTCCCTCCTCCCCCGACTCCTCCCCCCACAAATTGTACAGTTCCTTTATCTGAATTAGGAAAAGGGAAGGGGAACAACAAAATGGTGAGACAAAGGACAAAGAGTGAACCAATGCAACAGCGATACTCCACAAGGCAACGTGTTGGAAATGAACAGTCCCAATGTCTTCTGATAGCAATAACTACTAGCAGTACTGCCGTTCCTTAGTGGTTCCAGTTAGGTAAGATGAAGTTCACTGGACCTATTCTCAGCTGCTGACATTGACTTAAAGAAATTAAGAAAATTGGACTCCAGTCACACAGTGAATCAAGAGATGTAGTAAAATATCCTTGCTCCAAAGTGTGTGTGCCTAACCCCTGCCCATTAAAGACAGGTGCCTTTAATGCCTCTGAAGGAAGGCCCACCAGGACTCCCATTTACAGCCACCAGGTAGACACTATACCAGGAGGCCATGGAGAGTGAAGAGAACTGATTGAGTCTTGCTTAAGACTGTGACTCATTGAGTCAGTCACAGCACACGCTCCCATTTTCCCTTGGTTTCTTCTGAAGTCTACTTTCAAGGTGGAGGGTGTTACCTGCTCTATCTTGGTGGGACAAGATGACCTACAGATCTTCTACAAAGACGCCCTGTGAAGGCCATGGTTAGCTCAGAGAACATAAGCTCCTCTGGTGAGGAGAATCAGCATACATGGAGGACAATTTGGCAGCCGTGGTAAGAAGCGACTCAAAGATTGCTGGCTTGGGGATTCTGAGGGAGAGGCAGGAGCCAATCATTGATCAGCAACAGCAAGAATCCAGAAGTTCAAGTTTACAGGATGTCTTCCTACTGTTGGGGGTATGGGGGAGTCTAAATAGTTCTACTAACTCTTCATCCCAGATAAACCTGGCTTCATGACCTTCCTGCATCAACTGAGAAGGACTTAGAGTCACTAGTCATGGGCTACGAAGCCTAGGCTTTGAGATCTCTACACTGTCCCTTTCTGTCGGCCCAATGACCAGAGCCTTTACTTTGCCCCATTCTGGCAAGCTTAGTGCCTTCCCCTCCCCCACCTACCTCCTAGTTACAGAACAAAGGAACCTGGCTTCTTCCCGCCAGTCCAGAGAGGGTTCCTAATTGGCTTTCCATTAAAGAGAAAATAGACTACTGTTTCCACCTCATTATTTATGAGCTTTCTGGAAGTGTACTCTGGGATTACTCATGCCCATTTTGCTTGGCCGTATTTTATGATCTGTTTTATTTATTCAGGGCCTCTATTGGGTACTCACATCTGAAACCAATTAAAAAACAAGAAATAGGAAAAACCAAATAAACACCTGGAGATGTCCAAACCCAGAGACTTTCTACAGTCTGTTATTGGTGGGACAGCCATGGCCATGTCCACATTCAAGGCTGTAAGAAGTGGAGATTACTCTCTAAGAGGCATCAGGTAATGACCACACAAAATGGCGGCCCACCGATGGAATGACTTCCTGTTGGTAGAGCTTGAGGCTGAGGTCGCCTAGCAAGGCTGTTGCTTGCTTATTCTTGTGCCCTCCTCACTACCGGGCACATAGTAGGAACTCAATAATTCTTTGCTCTGTCCTGTTCTCATAACCACAATGCCTGCCCTAAATGCACACAAGAACCCACTATCATACAAGATTAAAGCAACAGTGATAGGATGATGAACTTAGCAGTGGCTTGCCTTTTATAACCACCAACTCTGGCTCGCTCTGGAATAATTCCTAGAAGTAAATGACCTCAGAGAGGGAGGTGCCAGCTTGATTTTTTCCAGAGACCATCTCAGCCTCCAGTGTACAGCATTCAACAAGGTAGAGAAGGATTCACCAGGAGAAGAAGGCAAGCCTTCCCATCTTCCCTTGGTGGCGGCAGGGGCGGGGGAGGGGGTGAAACCATTTCACACATTTTTGCAGGATCAACTTTGGAGTTTGCACATGTGAACAAGCCACCTACATTGGGTTTTTCCACATGAGGTGTAAGCACGCCACTTTGTATTATACCTGCTCTCCTCCTCCTCCAACCTCAGACTTTGCAGGGACAGAAGTCTCCTTCTTCCTCGCTTTCCATCATGAGCAGGATATCTGTTGATGAGCTCTGTTCTAAAATCAAACACTTTCTCTCCCCTGGACCAGGCTGGGTGTGTGGCTAGGAGCAAGGGGCCTGGCAGCAGCCTTCAGGGATGAGGTAGCTGGGTGGTACAAGATGCCAGCTCAGTGCAGAACAGGCAGGGTTTTGTTGGGATGGAAGGGAATTGTGGCCATCACATCTCTGATATATTGGCAATGTTTCTGCAATCTCATCTCATCTACATACACACACTTTAGGGACTGGGCTTGGGCCTCTGAATTCCTAGGTATAACTCTGCTTAAAGACATATGCCTTCTAATCTCTGCCTTTCCTTAGTAAGTCATAAAAATCATTTGTATTAGTCAAGTTCCTCAGACAAACAGGTGAATAGGATGCATATATTCACATTATATGTGTAATATATGTATAGATATCTAGGTTGTCACTTCGTGAAGTTATCTTCTTAAAAAAATACACCATTTGGCAATTTCACCATTGTATGAACACCAAAGTACACTTACACAAACTAAGATGTTAATCATGTCACCAGGCAAAACAATCTTACGTCACTACTGACTACATATGTGGTCTACTGTTGACCATCATTTGTGATGTTTATATGTGTGTGTGTATGTGTAAAGGAAAGAGACAGAGACAGACAGACAGATGGAGACAAAGAGAGAGAGACAGACAGACTGATTATAGGGACTGGCTCAATTATGGAAGTCAACTGGCGCATGATCTATTGTCTACAACTATAGAACTAAGCAAGTCAGTGGTTCAAGTCCAGAGGCCTGAGAACCAGGGGAGAGGATGGTCCTGGTCTGAGTCTGAGGTCCTGAAAACCAGGAGCTCTAGCGTTAGAAGGCAAAAGATGGATGTCCCAGATCAAACAGGGAGAGCTTCTTCTACTTTTTTGCCCTGTGTGGGTGTCTGTAGATGGTACCCACATCTTCTTCACCCTGTCTACTGATGCAAATGCCAACTTGCCCACAAACACTCTCCCAAATATTCCCAGAGATGATGATATCTTATGAGCTATCTGAACATCCCTTAGCCCAGGGAAGCTTGCAGCTAAAGTTAGCCCTCATATTCATTTGTTCACTAAGTCAATGAACACCATGTTGTATGTGTCTGGGTGGCGGCCATTGGCTATACATCTATCTTCTTACCAGGCTCACCTTTCAGCCTCATGCCAACACTTGGGGAGATATGCCTCCATGGCTCACTTTCTACTTTAAGCGTGAAAACTACAAAAGTGATCAGATGGTAAGGTGGGAAGATAACTAAGAAACTGACACAATTCTACTTGTCCACAGACCATTGCTTCCAGATTCATCTATCTCTTGTCACATTCTGACAAACAGGCCCATATCTGGCTGCCACAAATGGCTGGCTAGATGCTTCTCTGCATGTGAGAGGCAGAGTTACTGCCTTGCCCCATCATTTCCTCCTTTCTCCCGCACATGAGACTGATAGCTGCGAGGACTGAGGGAGCCAGGGGGGTGTGATGGAAATGCCATGCACCACAGGCTGGGGCCCACTCAGAAAAAGGACCAGAGTTTGGCAATGTCAGGATGCACAAGCAAAGCTTCATTGTTCTGTGGAAACTTAATGGTCTCCTGGGGAAAACTGGGGACTCGTCCCAGACTCACATACTTTCAGATGGATGGGCCAAAAGGAAGCCAATTACATTAGATAATTGTTACAGTTGTGGTACTTTTTTTGTGGTAGGGACAATTTATCTTCTGCTTTTTCATTTTCTTTTTTGGGGTGCCAGTAGTGGGGCTTGAACTCAGAGCCTGGACACTGTCCCTTTTTTTGCTCAAGGCTGGTACTCTTCCGCTTGTGCTACACCACCACTTTGGACTTTTGGGTGGTTACTTCAAGATAATTGTCTCATGGACTTTCCTCTCCGGGCTGATTTCAAACTGCGATCTCAGATCTCAGCCTCCTGAGTATGTTCTGCTTTATAAACTCGGTTAAGTAACAAGTCAATCAACACATTTAAAAGACAGGCAACTTTACTTCCATCGGTATAAATGTTGTTTCTTGATTTGATCCTGACCAGTGGGGCCATGTGTGGCTTAGGAAAAGCAACACACAAGACATGTTGGGCATTCCTTTGACTCTGTTTTCCATTTGGATGGTTCCCAGGAATCCTGATTCACAAAGATAAATTGTTGCAAATGCGTTGTCAAAGTCTACCACTTGCTTTACAAGGAACACTTGCATCCCGGGAGGCTCCTGGCATCAACTCTCAGTTGTGGGAATTCACAACTTCATGATTTGGTGGCTGAACTCCCAAGCCCAGAGTTTCTCAAGCGTTGGCAAGTCAAGTCTGGAAAAGTCTCTTCAGACAGGAAGGACCGCAGTGGCCTAGGGGCTGGGGAACAACACAAACACCCAAGTAGGGCCACATGGTGTTTCAGGATCTGCAAGAACTACAAGATAACGCTAACGGGATTCCTCGTGGTGATGCAGCCACACACTCAGCTGACAGACCCTGCTCAGTTTATTTCCAACACTCCCTAGAGAAGGAAATACTAAAAATTCAGTTGTAGACTACCAAACATCAAGATGTAATTTCCTCCCATCCAAGGTTCACCAAACATCTCTGAAATCCAGGGACCCTAATGATGAGCAGCTCTTTTAGAAGGAGAAGGTAAAGAACAGAGCTAAAAGTCAGCAGTTGGCATAGCACGAGAGCATCCCCAATCAGAGCAGGCCACAGAAACTACCTTAGCCCTGAGAACGAGGGAAGGCCATCAGTGAGCATGGACGTCATTATCCCAGTGTTTAAACTGCAGTGATGCAGCCAGCACTGCTACAGCCCCTTCATCCAGTCTCCCATCCTCTCACATAGGAGCAAGCCTGAAGCCTACAGTAAGCGGGGCTTGCATTAGAACCATGGATGGGGCACATCTGGGTCCATTTAGGACCTACAAATGGAACCCACCCATCTAGCTGATGCAGGCTCCTGGGGCAGGTACAAAAGCTCACCTGAAAATGTGCACACTTAGGAGAAGCCACAGATGGACTGCCGGTCTGAGCGGATGTCATTGAGATCTGAGAGCCCTAGGGACCCCGCTGACATTGGGTAATGTCTGTAAAGACCACAAGGTCTTGACATGGGAGGAAGTTTGTGGTTGGTAGCTGTGATATTCCAGATGCTATGGAACATCGTTGAAAGCACCCTTCCAGCTCTTTGATTTTCTCATATGTGCTGGTACTAGGGCTTGAACAAAGAGCCTGGGGCCTTTTTCACTCAATGCCTTTTTCATTGAAGGCTGGCACTCTACCAGTTGAGCCACAGCTCTAGCTTTTTTGGTGGTTCATTGGAGATAAGAGTCTCACAGACCTTCCTGCCTGGGCTGGCTTTGTACAGCAATCTTCAGATCTCAGCCTCCTGAGTAGCTAGGATTATAGGCATGAGCCACCAGTGACCAGAGCAGTGCCTTGCTTTTTCCATGGCACAAGCCAGCCATGTACTTGGGTGTCTGGAAGAGTGGCAAGCCCTTGATTGGAGCACTGCATTGCCACAGCTAATGGAGTTTGCCCTTGCAGAACTCCCAATGGGATACTGGCTCCTAGCAGTTGCCAACCAAGGCAGAAGAAGCTTTAATGAGGATCCAACAAATGACTCCCGTTTGCTCTGCCATGCCTCCAGCACACCCTGGCTTCATCACACTCCCTTGCCTGTAGCACCTCGCAAGTTTTCCTCCTAACCCCAGCCTCCATTCCTTTTTCTCATTCTTCTGAATGTTCAAGTCATGACCTCTGCAGTTTATGGGCCACTGGAGACTCAACTAAATGTGTTAGCTCAGAGTCCAAACAAGTAATAGCCGGCCAATTAAATTAATAATCCATATTGTTACAATGTTCAACCATGGCTGTTTCCTCAGCGGTCTGTTTAAATCACAGCCAAGGCCTGACCTATTAAAATGAATAACTGGAATTATGAGAAACTCCATTTAATAAACACAGTGAGGAACGCAGCACAATTGGGCATGAAATATTTATTACCACTTGAAGCAGAGAGCTGTTCGGGACTTTAAGATGGGATTAATGAATGTGTTTTAATTTGACTCACAAGGTGGGAGGTGGGACTGGAATCAGGGCGTTCTGCACATTTCTGACATTTCATGTCATGTTTAAGCTAGTTGTTTATGTGTGGACCTCTTCTAATCAGTGTAAGAGGGAGAAGGGAAATGTCTAATGGCAGTCCTCTCAGAGATGTACTACTCGCTGGCTGGCTGGATGCATGCATTCATGCAGGATAGATGGATGGATGGGTGATAGGTGGATAGATGGATGGGTAGGTGTGCAGATGGAAGATAGATAAAGAGATAGATGAATGGATGGACAGATAGATAAATGAATGGATGGGTGGATGCATTCATCTATGCATACATGAGTGGGTGGATGCATGGACAGGCTAATGAGAAATTGATATTTCAGTAGCTACACTTCAATTCTGTAGGACCCCTGAAAGGTGTACTACAATGCACAATACAATGGTCTATGTCATAGTTAGGAGAGAAAAGCCCAGTTAATGTACTAGAAATTTGGTTCTTCCACTCAGAAGTGATCTGGGAGTCCCGGAGGAAGACCCACGTCCTCATTCATCTCTCTGGAGCTCTTAGGAGCCTATTTGGATTTTAGGTTTGGTCTTACTACTTTCAGATTTTCTCAGCTCGAACCATTCCTTTCCGTGGTTTTCATAAAGCTCAGTGTCTTATCTCCACATCAGCTCCAACATGTCCTCTGTTTTCCCAGACATGGCTGGATCTCACAAAGTCTCTTCCTTTCTTCCAGACCACATCAGCTCTGAAACTTTGATAATGGGTTTAGAACATATTGTTTCTCTACTGATAGCTGTTAGAAACTCATGTAAGTGGGGTGGTTAGTGAGGAATCAGTGGTCACAATAACTGTTTCCCTCAACAGAAAGGCAGATGGCTCAACTCCTGCCAGACCTTGCTTTCCAGAAAGAGGAGGAAGAGACAGGCAGAGCCAGGTACTGAGGGATTACCTTTGACCTTATGAGATCAGGGGAAGAGGTAGCCTTGGTTCCCACTTTGAGGACCATGAGAATCTTCTAGAGAGCACACAATAACCCCCACACAAGTCTAGGAACCACAACCCCAAATCCAGAGTTACTGAATGCAAGGCAGGCAAAAGGCAGCCTCACTTTGGCTAGGCAAAGTACTCTATTAAGAAGGGCTTGTCCTCAATAAGTAGTCCTCACCTATGAAAGGTCCAGTCTGCCCTGTTTCCTTCCTTTTTCCTCCATTTTCCTAACAGAAGAGGTGACACTGATTAAGGTGCATTGTACTTGCAAACTGGTATGTTAAATTGAAACCACTTTGTACAACTACTTTAAATAAGTAAATAAATAAATAAAAAGGGCTTGTTGCTGGGCACTGGTGGCTCACATGCCTATAATCCTAGCTACTTGGGATGCTGAGATCTGAGGATCATGGTTCAAAACCAGCCTTGGCAGGAAAAGTCTGTGAAGCTCTTATCTCCACGGGCGGGGGGGGGGGGGGTAGAAATGTATCAGAAAACTGAAAGTGGAGCTTTGGCTCAAAGTGGTAGAGCACTAGACTTGAGCAAAAAGAGCTCAGAGACAGCATCCAGGTCCTGAGTTCAAGCCCCACAACTGACAAAAAAAGTGTGGGGGGGGGGGCAGGTCCTTGAATATGAGGATAATATTGGAGCCGTATTCCCATGAAATTTGAAAAACAAGAGTGATTCCATGTAGTAGGAGTGCCAGAAGTGAACCATGTGGTCTCCCGGGATGTGACATGGGTATCTGGGCTCTCTTATCTAGGAGACTTTTAAGAAATTAGAGCTTTGAAGGACTATCAGCAGTCTGCAAATCTCAGTTGTCGGTGAGACTGCCTGTTACCTCAGTCTGGTTAGTCCTTTAGGATTCCTGCAGAATGATGGATATCATAGGCATATTGGAGTAACATTTTTTTCTGTATGTTAGAAGAAACTGACAGGAATGACAAGTATCTAATTCTAAGAGAACCTCAACTTTCATAGCATAAGCCTCCCAAATTAAAATATTTAAGGTAGCATTGTTTTTGTCTGTGCAGGGTAAGTTTCTAACCATGATCCTCAGATCTCAGTCTCCTGTGTAGTTAGGATTACAGACATGAGCTACCAATATCCAACTCTCTCAAAGACTCTTAATAACAGTGCTCAGCAAAGTATAGCTGAGCAGTCAAATGTAGGCTACCATCTGTGTAGACAGCCTGCAAGCTGCATGTTTTTTACATCTATAAGCATAAAGAGGAGAAAAAGTTGCGATACTTACAGTTTCCTTGGCATATTTGTTTACATATTGCTAATGCTTTCTTTGTACTATAATAGCCAAGTTACATAGTTATGAGAGACCACATGACCCACATAGCCTGAAGTACTTTGTTGAAGTTTTCCTCTGATTCTCTCTTGTCTAATAGAGCTGAATTGCAGTACTATACAGTGCCAGTAGGTGGAACTACCCATCGTACATCAACCCAACACCACCAGCTAGGAGGCTTTGGCCTTTAGAAAATACAAGAGCTATGATCCTAGCTCTTCAGGACCTAAGATCCTGAGGATTGCAGTTTGAACCCATTCCAGGTAGAAAAATCTGTGAAACTCTAGCTCCGTGGCTCAAGTGCTAGAGTGGTAGAGCCTCAGCCCAACAAGCCTTTGTAGTGGGAAAGAATGAGAGGGGCTGGGGCAGGAGCAGGCGGGGGGGGGGGGGGGGGGGGAAGGAAGAGAGAATGAACATTCATACATTCAACAGAGATTACATGAGTGTCAACTCAACTATAAACAGTCCTGTTTTACAGTCTGGATTTATAGTGATACTTCCAAGAAAGCAAAGCCTCTGCTTTCCTGAGGCTGAGATTCTGTCGAAGGGTGACAACCACAAATCAGGCTGCAAAAAAACACACTGTATGTTAAGTGGTGAGAGGTGAAAAATGGAGACAAATGAAGGAAGACAAAGGATCCAGAAGACCAGAGAAGGACAGACTGGCAATATTTAACTCAGGGAAGACATTATTGACAAGGTTAACAACTGAGGAAAGAATTGAAGACAGTGCGCAACAAAGTCACGCACGTATTTGTAAGAATACTCCAGGTACAGGGAACAGCAACTACAAAGGTCCTGGAGTAGACTGGGCCGATTCTATTTGAAGAGTATGGTAAGAGATAGCAGAAGCTGAGTGAGGGAGCCAAGGAGTGGGAAAATGGTCCTATAGGTCTCACAGATTATATGGATGACTTCTTGGCTGTTATTCTGGATGAGATGGGAAGCCAACGAAAGATAAGAGCAGATAAGAACTACAGTCTGATTGCCAGTTCTTTATTTAATACCTGTTCAAAGTAATGTTAAGCTACTTTACATAAGTGAGTCACATTGTCTTTGATTTCCTATGGTTAGAGAATTGAGGACATGTATGTAAAGTTGAGTAACAAGGGAAAAAAAAATCATGTCAATGTTGCAGTTACCTGTTGCTATGTAAATGAGCCCTGTGCTTAGTGGTTTAGAAGAGCAATGCTTTGTTCTTTCTTCCTCCCAGTTGCGCAGGTTTGGAAAGATGGGCTTACTAAACTCAGCTAGTCTTTGGTTTTAGCAGAATCACTCGGTCAACTCTACTGTAACAAAGAAACAGGTCTTGAAGGTCCCCGGCTTTGCTCACATATCTAAAACTCTCTCTGTGGCTCTATTGGCTTTTTTTTTATATGCTGGTTTCAGAGTTGCCAGGATTTCTGACTTTAAGAAAGAATGTAAAAGAGGCTGGGAAGGTGGCTCAGTGGTAGAGTGCTTGTCTTGCATGCATGAGGCCCTGGGTTCGATTCCTCAGCACCACATAAGCAGAAAAAGCCAGAAGTGGCGCTGTGACTCAAACGGTAGAGAATCCAGGCCTCATGACTGACCAAAAAAAAGAAAAAAAGGAAAGTAAAAGTTGCCAGGACTCCTAAAGGCTAGAGCTCAGAACTGGCATGGTCTCCTCTGCCATATCCCAGTGATCAAAGCAAGTCAAAAGGCCAACCAAGATTCCAGGATAGGAGAGAGAGATTCCACACCACGATAGTCGTTTGATGTGTCCAGCCGCGTGCTCCTGCCTGAAGAGAAAACATTGATAGTGATCATCCTCAGAGACTGTGACAGTCAGCAAGAAACACTGAGTTACCCCTCAGAATCCTGGACCGCTCCGTCTCTCCTTTTGCTCCTTGTGTGTACATGGCATCCATAAGCCGGACGACTTCACTTTATATTCTTGAGTTGTGATATTTCCAAAGTCCTGCAAATGATTCTGAGGAAATTCCTGTACGCACACTCCCTGTAGCCTGCATTCATGTTTCTCCCTGGCACTGCAGACCTGCGTGTCCTGCTGGACCCCTTCGACGTACCCTCCAATGAGAAGCTTCACCAATCTCCAAAGGGGATGAGCGATGTGATGTTCTACAAAATTTGGAGGTTGTGATGTGAGTCTTTCCTCAGAAACAGCTGCCCAGATGTGTACTACATTCACAGGGACCCACGGCCTCACCTTCTCCAAAAGGAAAAGAAAAATGGAGGATTATGCATGGCTCTGAAAACAAATGCTTAAGCCAGTAGCTCACACCTCTTCACTACTCAAGAGGCTAAGATCTGAGGATATTGGTTTGAAGCTAGCCTGAACAAAAAAGTTGGCAAGACTGCCCAAATAACTAGAAAAAAAAAAAAGCAGAAAGTAAAGCTGTGGCTCAAGTGAAAAGGCCAAAGGTAGAGCTCAAGGCCTTGAATTCAAGCCTCAGAATCTGAATGAGAGAGACAGAGACAGAGACAGAGACAAAGACAGAAAGAGACAGACAGAGACAAAGACAGAGAGAGACAGAGACAAAGACAGACAGACAGAGAGAGAGAGGGAAGGAGGGAGGGAAGGAGGGAGGAAGGAGACAGGGAAGGAGGGAGAGAGGAAAAAGGAAGGAAGGAAGGAAGGAAGGAAGGAAGGAAGGAAGGAAGGAAGGAAGGAAGGAAGGAAGGAAGGGAGGAAGGAAGGGAGGGAGGGAGGGAGAGAGGGAAGAAGGGAGGGAGGGAGGAAGGAAGGGGCAGAGGGAGGGAGGGAGGGAGGGAACAAAGAAAGAGAAGAAAGCAAGCAAAAGAGTAATCCAAGTTTTCATCTACCCTTCAGCCAGCTGCCATGAATGTTGACATCTTATCCAACTATGGTTTGTTTATCACAACAGACATTCACAATGGCACCATGGCCTAACTAAGCTGCAAGCTTCAGAGTCCCCTGTGTTTTCCATGCATGGTCCTCTCCTGTGCTAAGATCCCCCATGGCCCCAGGTGTCACGTCTTCTGAGTCTCACCCCCATCTGTGACACTTTTCTCCCCATCTTTCACCACCTCCACAGCTGTGGAGACACTGTGGGCCGGTGCTCTATAGACTGTCCCTCACTTTGGAGTGACCTCCGTGAACACGTGACCTCAACCTCTCACAGTATTGGTGGGATTAACCTTGACATTGACCTGGGCGACGAGGATGCTTGTGAGGTTTCTCCACTGCATATCCCTCTATCTCCCCCCTCAGTCCAGCTCACCATCAGAGAGGATGAAATTGAGCTCTAGAGTAAGGAACCTCTCCTCTCCACTTTTAAAAAACACACAATGTACCGCCAGGAGCAGGGAGGGGCCCTGCTCGCCTGCTGCCTTGCTGGTGACCTTGCATGAGTCAGTCAGTCTTGCAGAGCCGGGATTTCCCTCCCTCTTAGGAAATCCATAATAGTATCCCTGCCCCACAGCTGTCTCCCAGGAGCTGCACAGAACAAGGCTGATGGCACCCAGACAGCCTGGAGGCTAGATGTAACTGGATGAACCTTTGTGGATGACAGCTGGGGTCCTGTTTCTGGTCTAGATACGTCTTTCAATCCTGTACACCAGGAGGGTGGCCTCCCCCTGCCCCCAAAAGTGACAAGGCCAGCACCATGCTTCCAATATGTCCTCGTGTTATAAACATGCTAACAAGGGCTCTGTGGAGAAGGAAAGACCACAAGGAGAGGTTTTCAGAGAGTAAAGCATTATTTTGCAAAGTGGATAATTCGCTTGAATTGGCCTTTTTCATAGATAGTCAGCTCTCTGCTTATTGGATTTGCTGAAACTAAAGGGTTTGAGGAATTCCTTCCAAAGTACACCCTGTCTTCGTGCAAATGGTTTTCGACTATATAGAATGTGTTCTGTTCCTGAGTATGGTGAGGAGCCGTGTTACGATTGTCCCTTACAGCCTTTGTTCACCTCCTTGGAGTTTCTCTTTACTAGAGAACCTGGGCCAACTTGTGTTTCTGATACTTGACATTAGTCAGCACTAAACCCCCAAAGACTGCTGCTCAGTGATTCTACAGAGACAGTGGCTGGGTGGGTCTTGCTGCAGGTAGAAAGGATCGCAGGGATGGGATACTCTCCTACACTGTGTGGGAAATCAGAACACGAGCTTTGTATGGTCCCAACTCAAGGGCATCCTCTCTGGGACTCTAAGGAGGTTCAGCAACGTGGCCATCTTGTCTCCACACTGCGGAAACCTCTGCAAATCCCCCCTAACCCCTGGCCCACCGCTGAGCTCCTCCAAGCCTAGCATGGGTCTGGCAAGAGCAGGAATACCATCAGGCCAAACTCTGCTGTGACTTCAGAACTCATCTCTGCAAACAGGGCGGTCCTCACGCATGGCGAAAGGGGACATTTGTCCTATCCTTGTCCCCCGTGGCTGTGACTGGACCACACAGCCTGCAGAGTATGCAGCCATGTGTTTTTCTAGTTCCCCTGTCTAGAGAATAGGACAGCTGCCTGGGTGGTATTGGGGAATGGATGGGTTTATTAAGTGTGGTGGAAGCAGATGAGCATTTTTAGGAATCATTTGACATTGTTTCATGTTAGTGACTCAGTACCTCGCACCCTCCCAGAGCCTCCCTAATCCAGTCTCACCCTTCATAGCTAACTTCATTGTCTTCCTTTAGGCCTTCACTCCTTTGCCTCGACTTACCCCCTGCCTAGAAGTCTGTCTGTCTGTCTCTGTCTCTCTCCCTTGACTGTCCAATACAGTAGTTTTCTTCAAGTCTCCCGCAAGCATGTGGTCTGTAGGAAGCCATTTCTACAGCTGCCTTAGCTCCAAAATGTCATCACTCAAAGGCTCTAGACCTGCGGCTTTTGAAGGAAGGCCATGTCTCCCCCTTGATCTGTGTGTGTGTGTGAGTGTGTGTGTGTGTGTGTGTGTGTGTGTGTGTGTGTGTGTGTGTGTGTGTGTGTGTGTGTGTGTGTGTGTGTGTGTGTGTGTGTGTGTGTGTGTGTGTGTAGCTTGAACTCCAGATTTTACAAGTGGTAGGCTGCTGCTCTACATTTGTCTGCCTACGGCTGCCTATGAACTTCAATCCTCAGATCTCAGCCTCCCGAGTACCTAGGATTCGGGCATGAGCACCAGCTCCCAACTCGACACATTGCTTTTACTTTGTTCTTTCTTTTTTCTTCCTTCTGGGAAAATATTTAATTTTTCCCTTTTGTCTTTCTTCTCTCTGGCCTCCCCATACCTTTCTAAAATCTACCTCTGAAGAACATATCTAACACATACCCCTTTGTGCTGTCCCCTGGTAAATGTTTCCTTCTAGATGATCAGGGCACCGTGGGAAATGACCATGTTTGAGGCCCTGGATCCAGCTGCACCTGATGCTGAGACCCATCTCAGTTTTCTGGTACCTAAGCCTGCAACTTCCTCCTTGGTGTTAGTTTGGTTTCTGCCACCACATTATAATATTCTTTGTAGGCAAGGATTATACTTCCCTTATCTTGACATCCCCTTATGGAAGCCCGGTGCTTTGCATTTATATAGAAAGTGCTTCATAAATAGTTATTGCTGATGAGAGAAGAAATGGGCTGAATCAGCCAATTCAAAAGAGGAAATTTTCATTTCATGATGAGAGCCAAACCAACCATAGTGGGTTTTCACTTCTCACCTAGTAAGAACCTTAGGGGACTGGACCAGAGCCAAGGATGCTGCTATTTATTTTCCTATGCCTTATGTCTTTGCCTCCAAAGTATGGCTTTTTGATTGATTGGTTGATTGATCGATTGAAATACTAAGTGTTGAACTCAGGATTGAGTTTGTTCATGCTAATAAACATTCTACCACTTAGCAATACCCCCCACCCTTTAAATTCAACTTCAAGATGGGGTCTAAATTGCTCAGGCTGGCCTTAAGCTAGAAATCCTTTTGCCTTAGCCTCCTAAGTAGCATAAACCATACTGCACAGTTGAATAATTCTTCCTCCTCCTCTTCTTCCTCTTCTTCCTCCTCCTCCTCTTCTTCATCATCTCTTTTTCATATTCCTTTGCTTTCTTTTTTTCTTTCTTTTATCTTTCTGCTTCTTCTTTTTCTTCTTATACTACCCCTCCTCCTTCTCCACGTCCTCCTCCTTCCTCCCTCCTCCTCCTCTTCCTCTTTCCTTCTTCTCTTCTTCCTCCTCTTTCTCCTACATTTGCCTCCTGAGTTTGGGGGGTAAAAGTGTGAACTACCATACTTGGCCTAAATTATAGCTTCTTGACTGAGACCATGAGGTCTAAGTTCAGGTTGACCAACTTCCAATCAATACTTTGCTGTCTATAACCTCTGTAAGCCTCTGACTTTTTTCTTCAGGGCCTTTCACATGCTTGGCAAGCAGTTTGCTACTGAGCTACATCCCTAGCCCCAGCTCTGGGTCCTTGAACAAGATATTTAGTCTTTCTAATTTTCAGTGTCTTCCAAAGGAAAAAAACTAATAATAGTATCTATTTCTTGGTTGCTGAAATTAACTGAGCTATGCCTTCGTAGAGAAAAAACAGGCTTAATGTTGTTATAATTCTTCAAATGCCAACATCTTCTTCCATCCAAACCCTCCAGCCTGTCTATTCCTGTGTTATCCTGCACAAGCTTTGGGATGGGCCAGGCTACAAGACAAGTGGTGAGGGTTGAGAGAGAGTTGGCCAGAAGAGAAGTACCCTTCCTAGTAATAGGTGTAGATGATGTCAGGCCCCCATAACAGCAGCCATCCTCTACCAGGACAGTTGCATCTTGAGGTCTTTGGTTCTCCATAGAAGGAGTAACAGCAGAAAGAAAGTGACTTCCGGAGTGAGGCTGATGGTTCAAAGTCCACCTCTGATCCTTCACAACACTCTGACCTTTCTCAGCCTCAGTTTCTTAGGCAGTAAGGAGACAGCAAGTAGGGAAGATAGTAGATACTCCGATCATTTCCACAACAGCAGAGATACTTTCAGAGCTCCAGCTGTATTACAGGCCTTCTGCCGCATGGCAGCGTGAACAGCATCCATGCACTCTGCCCTTGTGAACCTTAGACTAAGGAGGAAGAGTGTTATCAGTCTAAAACAATTCTAATAAAACATGATGAGTAATTTTATAGAGGAAGAACAAGGAACTCCAGAGCTTATAATGGGAGGTTTATCATAGATTGAGCATTTGGGAGATGAGGAGAGGGAGGAGTTGAAGGACCGATAAGAGGCACAGAAATAGAAAAGAAGAAGAGCCATAGGGGTGAAACGTTATGACCATCCGATATGTCTCTTGGATCCTTCTTATCTTAGATATAAGAATAACTTTAGCACCTTTGGCATTGATTGAAATAGCTCAGTCCTAAGCCAAAGAATGCTGGGCATTCCTCTAGCCACAACAATTGTTTTAGGATGGTTCAATTAGAGCAAGATTAAGACACTTCCTCCATCTGGACACAGCCTAAAAAGCATGATTTTTTGTTGGTAGTCATCTTATAAGCATCAGGGAAAACCAAAGACAGAGCCAAGAGAATCGTAGAACAAAACCTAGCTCAATAACTACTGGTTTCCTGATTAGGTATGTTGTTTGATCTGGCTTGAGCTGAGCTTTCTATTACTTTAAATGAATTATTCTAAGGAATATACAAGGGAAGAGTAGGGCTGGGAGGGTGGCTCAGTGGTAGAGTGCTTACCTTGCATGCATGAGGCCCTGGGTTCGATTCCTCAGCACCACATTAGCAAAAAGAAAAAAAGCCGGAAGTGGCGCTGTGACTCAAGTGGTAGAGCGCTAGCCTTGAGCTGAAGAGCTGAGGGACAGAGCCCAGGCCCAGAGTTCAGGCCCATGACCGGACCCCCCCCAAAAAAAAAAAAATACAAGGGAAGAGTAGTGTGAGAAGTAAGGAATAATGACAATGATGCCTCATATCAACATGTCAAGCTAATCAAGGTCAGAATGTCCACTGAAATAAATGACACGGAGGTTATTTGTAGTGTAGACAAGATCAGTATTAGTGATGGGGGCAGGGAGAATTCTGTTCAGGCTTCTACTGGACAGGTGTGTGGGCAAAAGGCTTCTATAAGCCATGAATCCTTTCTTGTGCCTTGAAGGATACAGAAATCCATGGTCTCTGTCCCTACAGAGAAATCAGATTCTCTAAGATTGTAAACTGTCTGTCTTATTGTCCAGCTGTCAATCAAAACATTCTCCCCAAATCCTTTAACCATTGGGTTCTGTGCTATCCTGCAGGTTTAACTATAGAAGGAGCAGGATTTAGAATAAGCTAAGTTTCCATTACAGGTGAACAATGGATTCCGTTTTCATGTTTCTCTCTCTAAGGTAGTTACCGCTTCATAGTATTTTTAGGACTAGGGCCAGCTACATACCCTTGGAGAATTAAATTAAAACTATGGCCTGGGCTGGGATGTGGTACTCAGTGGCAGAGTACATCCATAGCCTTCCTGAAGCCCTGGGTTTGATCCCCAGAATAGTAAAAATAGCAACAGGAGAACTATGCATTGTTTCCATAGGAGAGAAAATGATCCCAAGTTCTGCGTAGTTTCTAGAGCTTAATGATCTCTAAGAAACCAGCCTCAAAGATCAGGTAGGCCTTTGCCCAAACATCCTGTCAGCTGTAAGCTCTTGTGATTCAAAATCTCCTTAACGGGGTCTTTTTCCAATGAATAAATGATTCCAACTGACAAAACTAATTTCCTCTTCCTGCAACACTCCTGGAACTCTGGCCTTCTTCTCCAGTCTCTGGTCAAAGGAAGGTTTCCAGCATTCTTCCCCTGTCAGAACTCACTCTTCCTGTTTCCCTCCAATCTCTCTTTCTCCAGCCCTGGCCTTAGCAAAGGCTTTGGACTTAGGTGTATATACTTAGTACTCTCATTAATTCATCTCTTCTTTTTGAGGTTCTTAGCTACACAGGCATCTGGCCCATTCTGCCTCTGGAAACCATACTCAAAGATGAAGAAGACATCCCACCCTACACATGCCCTGCACTGATACATTCCCTATTTGTAGCTTCAGTTTTTCACATCATGGTACCCATCAGAATAACAGAATCCATTCATTCTGAAGTCTTGATTTCAGTCTGGCGCAGGGATTGGCTGCTGAGAAATAGAGCTTTCTGGTGAGGATCAAGCAAACTCCTTTGAATGTCACAATCTTTCCATCAGAGCCCAAACAAGGAATCTAAAGTAGTGTTTTGACCTCTGTCAACACTTACAGTGCACTGATTCTTTGCAAACCCATCAGTGCTCCTTACTAGCCCCTTGAGGGTGTAGCCCTGGTGAGCTCACCCTCCTGACCCACACATAGTAGCATCAACCAAGGTGAATGTGGATTCAGCTCTCTGCTACTAACTAGGCCCGTGTCCTTCAGCACCCTCAGCAGGACCATCTATTATTACTCCACGTTTCATTTTTTTAATAAATTCAGATGTAGGGGAAAGCTGCAGAATTAGTACCCCCAAAAAACCATCTCTTTATATCCTTCATCCTACCCCTACCCAAACAGTACCATCTTGTGCAATCACAAAATGGTCAAGAGCTAGGGGCAAATACATACATGGTATATAGCACAAAATTAAGAAAAATAAGGGAAAGGGTAGGTGGAAGGGGAGTGAAAATGTTGAAGAGATGACACAGTTGTAGATATAAACTGCTTTGTAAGTGGCAAAAAATAATTCAAGATATATCCTAAAAAAATTAAGAACAGTGAGGGAAGGGGTGGGGAAGACTGTTGAAAGGGCTGATATTGATCAGGACATGAAGTATTCATAAACTGCTTTGTTACACGGCAATTCCTTTGCACAACTACTTAAAGATAATGAAAAAAAAAATTTTTAAGACCTAAAGGGCATGGCTCATGTGGTGGAGCACTTGCCTAGCAAGGGTAAGTAAGGCCCTGAGTTCAAAACCCAGGACTAAAAATAAAAAGAAGTGGAGGTGTGGCTGGTAGAGTACCAGCCTTGAGCAAAATGGCTGAAGAAGAATGCAGAGTCCTGAGTTCAATAACAGCATCTCTCTCTCTCTCTCACTCTCTCTCTCTCCTCTCTCTCTCTCCTCTCTCTCCTCTCTCTCTCTCTCTCTCATGCTGTGTGTGTGCATATGTGTAGTCAAAAAGTCCAACTTTCACCAGTATCCCTGTACTGTACCACTTTTCCAGACTCCAGATTTCATGTTGCATAGAGTTGTCATGCCTCTGCTTTCTTTCTTGTAAGACAGTTGGGAGAGTGTAGACTCAAAGTTTGTAGACTGTCCTTCCGCTTCAGTCTGTCTGATGTTTCCTCAAGATTAGGTTCATGTTTTGTACTTTCTGGCAAGAATTCTACCCAAGTAATGGCATGCCCTTTGCAGGCATCATCTCGTTGGTACAGAATGTCAACCTATGTCATTATTGGGAATGTCAGCTTTGATCACTTGAGGAGAGCGGTGTTTACCAGCTCACTCCACTGTAAAATCACTATTTTTTTTCTTTGTAACTGATAACTATCTTGTGGGAAAATTCTCCCAGCCTATGTCAATATCCTGTTTCTCATCCACTAGTTCCAGTGCCAATAGATGGTGCTTGCTTGACAACAATCACTGTGGTCATGTTTGCCAAATCCTGACTCTATTCATATCTCCCTCAACATTAAGAATGAGAACTGTGCTGTAAAGAAGAGCTTTCTATTCATTTGTTTATTATGCATTGATGAACTCATAGGACATAAAGCCCATCTTTTAGGTGAGGACAGTGAAGCTGAGAGCTGGTAGATCAGGTATCACAGCCCCAAAGCAAGGTTGCAGAGAACCAGCTTTTGCCCTTGGGCCACGTGGCTTCTTAACAAATTCTTCTTCTAAGGACACAAATTTATTTTTAATCTTTTTTATTTAAAGATGCTGTACAGGGATGACAGTTACATGAGTAAAGCAACGAGTACATTTCTTGTCTAACATGGTTACCCCTCTTTGTTTTTCTCCTACTATCCCTTCCCTCCTCACCGCCCCCACTAACCCCCCCCCTCCAAGTTGTAAAGTGTTTTGTGTCGTTGTTGCAATGGATCAGCTTGTAAGGACACAAATTTTGTAACTTAACATGGTCACAGCTTTCCTCTGAGTACTAAAAAGTTCAAATTAGGCATCAATTTAATAATGCCACCTTATAGCCAGGTGCTGCTGGCTCATACCCATAATCCTACCTACTTAGGAGGCTGAGATCTGAGCTGTGGTCACAGTTCAAAACCAGCCTGTGCAGGAAAGTCTGTGAAACTCTTATCTCCAATTAGCTACTAAAGTGGAGCTCAGGGGGTAGAGTACCAGCCTTGGAGCACAAAATCTAAGGGATAGTGCCCAGGAACCAAATTCAAGCTCCAGTATACACACACACACACACACACACACACACACACACACACACACACACACACACACACACACACTGCTATCTTACACCAGTCTTTACAAAATATAAAGTTTGCTCTAACATCCTTATTATTGTAATATCTATTTCTTGTTTGCCTCCAAGTCTTTATGTATTTGCTTTATTAACTGTGTCATGTATTTTTAATTACCTTATGTCGTTTATAGAGAGAAAATGAATAAATAAGCACTAGCTAGGACATTGTGGGATTTTCATGATGGTTTATAATGAATCATTTTGCCAAAAATTGTTCTTGACAGTAGTGACCATGGAGTAGCTCTCCAGAATTTGTCCCATGGACAAATTTAAATTCACTCAATATATAGAAACACACACACACACACACACGACCTCTCTGGGTTTCCCAATGAATGAATATGTCCAGATAGAGTGACCAGAGGACAGGAAGGTGATGGCCAGCTAGCAAATGTGCGTCCTGAAAGTTGAGATACAAAGATCAGACTTCTTTTTCCAGTCAAGGTTTCATTACATAGACCAGGCTGCCCTTGAACTCTACATCTTCCTGCCTCAGCCTCTTAAGTGCTGGGATTGTATGCCTTCACACCTAGCAGAGAGGAGCCATTTTTAATGATGCCCTGTGCATCCTTAAGTTGAAACTCCAAGGCAAAAGATGTTGGTTCATGGTAGAGTGTTTGCCTGGTATATCTGATGCTCTAGGTTCAATCCCAAGCATGATGAAAGAAAGAGGAGGAGAAGGAAAGGAAGGAGGAGGAGGAGGAGAAGGGGAGGAAGAGGAGGAGAAGGGCAGGAAGAGGAGGAGAAGAAGAGGAGGAAGAGGAGAGGAGGAGGAGGAGAAGGAGGAGGAGGAGAAGAGGAGGAGAGTAGGAGGAGGAGAAGAGGAAGTGGAGGAGGAGGAAGAGGAGGAGGAGGAGGAAGAGGAGGAGGAGGAGGAAGGGAAAGAAAAGGGGGAGAAGAGGACAAAGGAGAGGAGAAGGGGAAGGAGAAAAGGAGAGGAAAGGAGGGGAGGGGAAAGGAGGGGAGGGGAGAGAAGAGGAAAAATGGCTGCTCTGGGCTATCATTTGAAAATTACAGGGGTGGAGACAGCAAGCAATCAGACTGCAAGTATTTAAGACCAAACACAAAGACTGTGTAGGGCAGGCCACTGTCACTTACAGAGTGTGAGTGAGATGGGGGTTCTATCCGTGTCTTTCTTCCCGGGATCCATGTTCCCCACGTCTGGGAATGGTGTCTACAGTTTGGAAATGCTCCACTCCCAATCACATGGTTAGGTTGATGTGAATTCACCCCATACCTCCAGAACTTTAAACTTGCAAATGTCCATCCCCAGCTACTGTGATGAGCTCAGCTATAGGCAGAAAACACAGGGCCAGAGACAGGACAGCGAAAGCCTGGGATCTTAAGAAGGAGAGAAGTTCCTGTCCTGCATGTATGTGTGTGGGAAAGATGTTCTTTTTTTCCCCAAACAGCCAATCTGTGATCTCAGAACAGAGTCAGCCTGCAAGGGAGACTAAGCCAGAGAGCTGGAGTTGAGAAACAGAAACTGGGTCTGGGCGGTGTCTGCCTCCACTTGGGAGCCAGCTTATCTCCTGACTGTTACAAGAGCCAGTGGTTTTTATTAAAACAGCTTGGATAAAAATGTTTTGTTTTGTTTTGTTTTACCATATGCAAAGGAAAGAAACATACATACTGAAACTAGCTGGACCAAAAGTCAGCCCAGGCTTTCTGTGGTTTAATAAACACCTCCGTGGCTCCTTGTGCATCCTTGGGACCGGAAGTCACTGATCTCTGCTCAGCCCTGGCCATAGGAGATGCTAGGGGGGCCCTCCTTCCTCCTCCCTCCTCACCTCCCTCCTCCAGCAGTCAGGTGAGAGACCCCCCAGGGAGAAGGCCTGGCCCTAGCACCCAGCTTCAATGCTTTCTATTTATATGCGAAATTGCTTGTGTTTTCCTAGTTAGTGGCAGATCTGCCTGTTTGATGTTAATGAGTTGGTGAACCCAACAAAAACATAAAAGAGAAAGCTCCTCCAAAGAGGGAAAATAGAAAATAAAGTGCCATCCAAGATGGGATGGGCTTGAAATCTGCCTGAAATCTCAGCAGCCCCTTTCTCTGTCTTCCCAATGGGACCCCCTTTCATCCAATGGAAGAAATCAAGATAAAATGCCATGCTAGCCGGATACCCAGCAAAACCCAACCAACCTGATTAGTCTGGACAAAGAAAATGATGAATTTGGCTGATCAAAGTGGGGAAGGCTCTCCCTTCAACTCCACCCACCCCATTAGGCCTCCTGCAGACCAGAGAGCACATTTCTCACCCTTCAGGGATTCTGCCATATTCACTCTGAAATAGCCCCTTCTCCATCCCACTGTAAACCTTAGCTGTCTCTTAATAACCCACTTCAGGACAGGGATGGTTCTGATCTGATCTTATTATATGGAAAGTGGCCGCTTTCTAATCTGAAGAGAGGCAGGGCATTTGTAACAGCCAGAATCAAAGGGCTGGTCCTTTCTGTTCCTAATTATCAATAGTGTTTTATAGTCTTATTAATATTGATATCCAGTATACTGAAGATCTGTTAAGGCGTAATATATGTGGAAGATAATTAACAAGACCCCAGTCAGATCAATCGCCTATTTGACAGGCAACGGTGTGTGGCTTATAAATTATACATATTCTAGGTATTGCTCAAAATGTTTAAAGTTTCCATCCAGTCCTTCCGGTCCCAGCACTAGGGGAAAGCATGAACCTAAAGGTACGGTCCCCAGCTTATTGGAACCTTCTCTGCACATGCAGGACTGGCTTTCTTACTTAAAAATCAAAGGGTTCCGTTAACCGCCAGGCTCTCCACACAGGATAAAAACACACCTTTTCCTTGTAAAGTGCACAAAAACAAAAGGTGAAATCTTGTAAGAAAAAAGATGATTAATGAAAGGAAGGTAAGTCAGCTTTTGATTTCCATGGGAAGATACAGTTGGGTGTTTCAAATGGCAGAGCTGGTCTTTCCTGCTGACACCAATCAGGACCAAAATGGGTTAGATAGGTTATAGTGAATACAATTAGTAATCCCAACGAATGGATCTGTTTGGGTGGGTTATGGCCTTAAACAGTACTTTTGGGCAAGTACACAAATGCACGTCTGTGTGTGGCACGTTTGTATGTGTGTATGAATGTATATATGTGTGCGTGCATGTGTATGCCTAAAGCAGATCCTATGAGAGCAGTAAATACTGATTTTTCTCGGCCAGTATCCCTTTAGAACAGCCCTGTCCAGTTAACTTATTGCCTGACTCAGAGCTGTGTTGCCAACTTATGTAGCCATGAGTTAGAAATGTTCACATTTGGGCTGGGAAGGTGGCTCCGTGGTAGAGTGCTAGCCTTGAGCTGAAAAGCTGAGGGACAGCCCCCAGGCCCAGAGTTCAGGCCCCGTGACTGACCAAAAAATAAAAAAATAAAAAGGCAATGTCCACATTTATGTTGGGCATCACTGGGTCTGAAAGCTACTTGCTGTGCAGCATTGTTGAATATAAGCTACCCAATCTACAGGAGTTGCCAACGAGCTTCTAGTGCTACCCATGGTCCTTGAAGATAGAATGATTTGCTGACTCCGTGAAATGGAGCTTGGCAGCATCCTGGACACTGAGCTAGGCCGTTTCTAGTCTCCTTCCTGCCATCTGCAAAACAGAAAGGCAGAAACTTTTGTCTCTCAGGAATAGGATAGAGATAAAAATGATCATTGGAAAAGTTTTCCCAGTGCTGCCAGAATCCCTGAACTCTTGATGGCTCCCTAATACAGGCAGTATGACTCACAGCAGCACACAAATCTCCCATGTCTGTTCCTGCTGACAGATCCACTTTATTCCCCCTCAGTACTCATGTGTGAACCATTTGCCACCACCACCACCACCACCACCACACCACCTGCCCAAAACTGATCTGCCCTCCACACCTGGTTGCCCTGGCCCCTTCCCTTGTAATGTAATCTCCTACTGACTCACGTTTTGCAAGCATCCTGGTATAGCCAAGATGTGGCACTCTCCAAATGGCTTCCTTGGTCCCTTAAGCAAAAGTTAAAGAATCATTCCTCTGGACACTTACTATACTTTACTTGAACTACAGGCATGGGGCCCATTTCTATCCCCTACACTGAGTGAGAACCAGCTTTCTGAGAACCAAGATCATTTCTTGTCCATTTTCCTCTTCCACAGACCCTGTAAAACTTTATATCTGCATATATATGTACGTATATATACATATATGTGTATGCTCAGGGTTTGCTGATTTCTAGGGGTCTTAGCCCACTAAGCAAATGTCCTCACATACTCTGCTGGCATGTTCTGGAAGCCATCTTGACCGGTGATACAGGATTGGGCTAGTATATTCACCTGTAATGACCCATAAGTCAGATACTAAACACTAATTCTGGGCCACAATCTCTACTAAGCACTCAGATATATTGTCTGACTGACTCTTCTTTCCTTCCTTCTTTCCCTCCTTCCTTCTTTCTTTCCTTCCTTCTCTCCCTCCCTCCTCCTCTCCCTCCCTCTATCCCTCCCTCTTTCAGAATCTCCCTCTCTCCCTTCCTTTGTATCTCCTTCCCTCCCTCTCTCCTTCTCTCCGGCTTCCCCTCTCCCCTCTCTTTGAAATAGTGTCTCCCTGTGTAGCCCAGGCTAGCTTTATACTCATGATCCTCCTGCCTCACCCTCCAGGATGTGTGAGCTACCATGCTGGGTTATGTTGTCTTATTTAACACTCTTAGTAGCCCCTTTGATGGTGTCTAAGATGTACTTCATCTAACTGGTGCAATAGGACACAGACTGTGATACATCCTCTTGAGCATCCAGCGAGACCACAATTCCCAGGCTCCCCTGCAGTTAGGTGAAGCCATGTGACTAGCTTCTGCCCAATGGAATATAAAGGGAAGTAATGGGTGCTGGTTCCAGGCCAAACTTGTAAAACTTCCCCAGTAATTCTTCTCCCTCCTGTTCTGCCCACAGTTGTAGAGGACCCAGCCAATGACCCTAGAGTATGCTGGAGGCCCAGGGATAAGCCATCTGTGGCATATTCGTGGGTTGAACTGGTAATATGACCATGAACTGAATTTCCATTTTGTTAAGCCACTGAGATTTTAGGGTTCTCACTTGCAGCTGTTCCATGAGGAAACTAAAGATTCTGCCTTAATGACTTTGGGCAAGTTTATATAGTAAGTGTTGGAAGGCTAGGGTTTTAACCTACCTCTACCTGTGGCTGAAGCCTGCGCTTGCAACTACTAGTATAAACTGCCTCTCAGCTAAGAAAAAAACATGGAGAGAAACTCCCTTACTGGGGCAAAACAAAGGTTTTCCAAACCCTGACTGTGGAATGCTGGCCTCCCCAGAGTTCTCCCTGGGGAGGTTTGGTGAAATCACTGAGTTGTTGCCTTCTCTAAGGGAAGGGAGGACCTGAAGGAAAACATCAAGTGCTTGAGAGCACACTGCTCGGCTGATATCCTCGTCAGTCACCCCGTGGGGCAGTATTACTACTGCAGGCTCAGAAGAGCCAAGCCACAAGCTCAAGTCTCTGTGGCTAGTGAGAAACAACAGCCAGATTCTAATCTATATCCTTCTGCTTCCAAGTCTAGCACTTTCTCTCCTTTGCTATCCCAAGGAGGCTCTCTGTTCAGGGTTGATTTCATTGCCTTCATTCATTGATCCAGTTAGTGTTTATTGGATGTATTCAGAAATCAGGCCCAGGACTAAGGTGATAGAGGAAGGTCACTCAGGGTGTAACACGGAGAGAGGGGTCAGCTCAGGTGATTCATACTGCACCCTGCCACCTGGAGAGACAATGTCTCTTTCACAGGCTCTGGGCTTTCTTCACCCAGTTCCAGCCCTAATGGCTGGAGTGAGCAAATAGGACCTGCCTTCTCCCTAGCCGTATAGACAAACTGGAGATTTCAGTTACTGCCAGCCCCATCTCACAACCTTAGCAATTGAATGGGGGACTAGAAGACATAAGGTCTTGAGTCATCTGAAGGGTCAGCTGAAATGAGGGTCGGGCCGGGTCTAGAAGGGGCTGTTGGAGTAGACCACTGCTTGTGGCCAAACATGTGTGGCCTAGGGCTAAGCCCTGTTCTAATGGAAGGAGTATCATTGTATTGATGGCCATTTTAAAGCTATCACCATGGCAATGATAATAATAGTATTAGTGTTAATATTTTATAGTGGAAAAGAGCCTTCTAATATAAAACTGTATAGAAAAGGAGGCAACTACATAGAATATCAGAATCTTGTTGTCTACATAAAGGGGAAGCAAGCACATCTTATATGGATGCAGTGAACTTTTCAATGCTACACAGTTTATAAAACAGCTATCCCCACTTGGGCAAAAGCAACACAGAAGAACCTTAATGTGATAATCATCTTGAAATATGGATCAATGTAAAAAGTCAAAAGAACTAGATATTTCCTTGTCCATAACAATCTAACAGTGAAATTCAGTTATTTGTTTATTTTTAAGAAATTCTTTAAGATAATGCATACTGATTTTAAAAATAAAGCATTTCAGAAACAAAAAAAAGAAAAGAAAAGAATTCTGTAGCTGGGTGCCGATGGCTCACGCTGTAATTCTAGCTACTCAGGAGACTGAGATCTAGGATCACAATTCAAAGCCAGCCCAGGCAAGAAAGTCCGCGAGACTATCTCCAATTAACCACCAGAAAACCACAAGTGGCACTGTAGTTTGAAGTGGTAGAGCACTAGCCTTGAACACAAAGAAAAAAGCTCAGGGGTAATGCCCAGGCCCCAAGTTCAAGCCTCACAACCTGCAAAAAAAAAAAAAAATCTGTGGAGGAACTGAATGGGTCATAACAAAATAGGCTGCATTTATGCATGCATGCATGCATTCATTCATTCACTCATTCAATTGAATGCCAACAGGGTACCAGGCCTTCAGGAGAAGAAGCAGCCTAGCAGAGAGAAGCAGAGCTGTGTGGGAAGGAACGCAGGTCTATTCATGCTTTGGCTTATGTGGCTATGGAAATGGCCCCCCCTTCCCCCCCCCCCGCCCCCTGCCTGCTACTCAGAACTAGTTCAGAAGAGTATGTAAAAGCTCCCAAGTCCTTCACCTATGTTGACCTGGGGTGACACAGAAAGTGCAGTTCTCTACCTAGAGAACTTGGACTTTGCGCTGTTATTATTGTCTCCACCATCATTATTATCAAGAATGCATTGCAACCCTTGTAACTTTATGTCCTTGCATTTGTAAAGTGTGTTAGTCAGGGTTCTCCAGGGACTCAGAGCAAGTAGGGGATACATAGACACATGTATAGAAGGAAGGAGAGAGGGAGGAATGGAAAGAGAGAGAGTGACAGAAAGAGAGAGAGAGGGAGAGAGAGAGAGAGAGAGAGAGAGGGAAAGTCTCACACTCTACCATCTGCAGCCTCCAGTAGAAGCCAGGGATATCCTAAAGTCTGAGTCCAAGGGTGTGAAATTGTGGAGTTAAATTGTGGAGTCTCAGTCTGGATCTGAAAACCTAAGAACTAAGAGTCCCTATATCCAAAAAGGAGAAGAAAAAGGGCATCTCTGCCCAAAAAGGGATTGAATGTTGTAAGGTCCTCTCCTGGATGGCGAGCAGACTCCACCCTCCTCGCAGCAAAGTCTCCACCCAGTACCTGCGTTACCTAGGCAACTGGGACACCTGGAAGAGGTCACATCTGCATCTGCTGATGTCACATCTGAATTTGATGTGGCCACACCTTTCCCCACCCATACCCTACATAAGGGCTAGCCCAGGCCCAGACCCTCCCTTTTTAGCTCTTGCTGCTCTTCTCTTGCTCTCTTGCTGCCCCCTCTTTTTTCTCTCTGTTCGTTTCTAGCTCTTGCTGCTCTTTTCTTGCTCTCTTGCTCTCTCTCTTTCCCAGCCACGTGGAGTGCCAACCTTGCCTGGTCCCAGCAGGTCTACCCCTTACCTGAATACCACGTGAGTGCTACTGTTCTTACCCCTCTCTCTGCTCTTTTCTGGCTCTTCTCTCTCTCTTTCCTCTCTTCCCAGCTCTCTCTCTCATTCCCAGGCCTTTCCCAGCCACGTGGAGTGCCAACCTTGCCTGGTCCCAGCAGGTCTACTGAATAAACCTACCCCTTACCTAAATACCACGTGCGTGCTGGTGCCATTCTTACTCGGTTACCTCTTTTTAAAAACCTAACATAAATGGTGCCGTGACTTGGATAAAGGCTTAAAGTCAGGATAGCTGGGATTTCTCTGTTTTTTTCTTCTTTTTCTTTTTTTTGTTCTTCCCTTTTTGCTCTGAGGAATACCTGCAGTTCTGACGGCCTTTTGCAAACCAGTCTGTCTGCGGCGGAATCAACGCATCGATACCATTGCTGCCTTCACATCCATGTCCACACTTCTCTACTCTGGTGAGTGAAACTACTCTACGGCTCTCTGTTGCTCAGTCTCTGTCCAGACGTGGCGCCACGCCAGAGAGCTCCTACGGTCTTTAGCTGAAAGGCGGTCACCTCTGAAGCTGAGGATGCTTGGCTTTGGGGGCTTGGCCATTTCTCTCTAGAGGGCTCTGGGGGAAGTCGGGACGCCGCTTCTGCCTGGTCAGCTCTCCTTCACTCACCAGACTGACTCTCCTACTCATTTAATGGGGTGCTGCGAATCACGCCTGAGCCGTGAAACCCCTTTGAAATGTCTCCCGCGCTCCCTGGAAAGCCAGAGAGCCTCATTTTTATGCCATTCTCAGAAGTACACAGTTTTTGCTACTGCAATGGTAAATGATCAGAAGTCTGTTTACTTTCGGGCTCTCTTTGCTCTCTCTCTGCCATTCATGTCCAACTTTCCCTATCTCTCCCTTTCTCTTTTCTACAACTTTTTGGCTTGTGCCTTGAAGAGTGCGACGCAGGCTGGGTCCCAGGGACCCCCCTCTAGGTTCCCTCTCAAAGGCTAGCCAATGTAGGCTTAATCTATTCAGGCTTTCTTTGCATTCTTTCAGAAATTCGCCATCTTGAATCCGCCATCTTGGCCACGTGGTGGGTTAAGGGTTTGGCCCCATCTGACCCTTAACCTTCCACTAAGTTTACTATTCCATCTATTCTAAGGTGCCTTGCTAACAAGTTGCTGTTTTCACAGGCCCTAGTAACTGAGGCCCAACCATCTGATGTGCTTTGTTAGCAAAGATGTCTAAATGTTGTCAAAATTTTAGGTTTTGAGTTTTGCCTTTTTTGTTTTGTGTTGTGTATTCTACTACTGACTACATGGTTCTAAAATACTGGGCATATCTATGCTAAAATTTTCATCACATCTGATGAGTTTTGTCATTTCAGAATATTTGTTGGCAATTCTTGATAAGAACCAGGTAAGCTCTACTTATTCTACTTGATCTCCTTGTTGCTTTAATCGGAAATAATAAAGGGCTTTTGTGGCAAAGATTTCAGTTCAAAGCCAGCTCGGGCTAAAAAATCCCTAAGACTCCGTCTCCCAGCTAAACTCTGCAAGTGGTACTATAACTCAGTGTGGTAGAGTGCTAGCCTTGAGCAGAAGTGCTCAGGGACAGTGCCCAGGCCTTGAGTTCAAACCTCCTTAAATACTAGTGGTACTATAACTCAAAGTGGTTCAGTGCTAGCCTTGAGCGGAAGTGCTCAGGGACAGTGCCCAGGCCTTGAGTTCAAACCTCCTTGAATACTAGTGGTACTATAACTCAAAGTGGTTCAGTGCTAGCCTTGAGCGGAAGCGCTCAGGGACAGTGCCCAGGCCTTGAGTTCAAATCTTGAATACCAACTGGGACAAGCCATCCCAGCAACGAGCACCTAGACTCAGCCAGTCTAGGGAACAAGGGAACGTGGAAAGGAGTAAGGGGAGATGATGTCACATCAGCTACTTTGTGCCTGCCCTTTCAAAATTAACCTGAGCCGGGAGGTCAGTAGAAGTAAGAAGCCTGCCCATCCAATGTCTATACCTGTCTACCTATTAACTGAACAGGGATTTATATTCTTGCCTTTGTCACCTGAATTCTCTACCTAGTCGCCAGATGTCAGAAGTAACTAGGGACATTTCTACCAACATTTTCAGCCCCAAGTCCTTCCTCTTGCCATTTATTTGCTCTCTAGTATTTTTTTTCCAGCCCCTCAATGCTCATGAGACTTCTCCAGATTTCATCTAAGGACTCACGCCACCAAGGGACAGCTGCTGCTCACTGCCTTCTCTGGGAGGAGACCAAATTCCAGCCTTTTACCCCTATTGTCGACGCCCCTTGTCAGCAGGAAGTAGCCAGAGAGAATCCTCGCCCTATTTCATGATTATTAAAAGGCTGGAATGTAAGGTCCTCTCCTGGATGGCGAGCAGACTCCACCCTCCTCGCAGCAAAGTCTCCACCCAGTACCTGCGTTACCTAGGCAACTGGGACACCTGGAAGAGGTCACATCTGCATCTGCTGATGTCACATCTGAATTTGATGTGGCCACACCTTTCCCCACCCATACCCTACATAAGGGCTAGCCCAGGCCCAGACCCTCCCTTTTTAGCTCTTGCTGCTCTTCTCTTGCTCTCTTGCTGCCCCCTCTTTTTTCTCTCTGTTCGTTTCTAGCTCTTGCTGCTCTTTTCTTGCTCTCTTGCTCTCTCTCTTTCCCAGCCACGTGGAGTGCCAACCTTGCCTGGTCCCAGCAGGTCTACCCCTTACCTGAATACCACGTGAGTGCTACTGTTCTTACCCCTCTCTCTGCTCTTTTCTGGCTCTTCTCTCTCTCTTTCCTCTCTTCCCAGCTCTCTCTCTCATTCCCAGGCCTTTCCCAGCCACGTGGAGTGCCAACCTTGCCTGGTCCCAGCAGGTCTACTGAATAAACCTACCCCTTACCTAAATACCACGTGCGTGCTGGTGCTGTTCTTACTCGGCCACCTCTTTTTAAAAACCTAACAAATGTGTCTTCCTCTATCTTTTGCCCTCTGTAGATTGGACTGTGCCATCTTTGGTTTTACTAGTCTATTGACTCAATCCATGATCTCTTCTGAAACTCCTTCTCAGACACACCCAGAGCTAGTATTTTACCAGCTATGTGGGCATCTCCTAGCCCAGTCACATTGACACATGAAATTAGCCATCACATAAAGAGATTGTAGGTTCCAAAGTTCTTCCATAACCCTTACCTCACCTGAAGCTCATCTACAGTGGACAGGGAAAGAGGTGAAGCAGTACTCACAATCTCATTTTACAGACAAGGAAACTAAGTCTGAGAGGATAAGACATGGGCTACCCTAAATTAGACAGATTATTGACAGCCCCCAGACTCTTCACTCTTCATCAATCTGTGACTCTGTGTGTGTGTGTGTGTGTGTGGTTTCTTCTCAAGCCCATTTTCTCCCAAATCTTAGTCTTTTCCCTGCCGTCCTCAGAAGCATTCATTTAGGAATAAATGGATAAAATTATCCCACTGTGAATGCATATCAAAACATCACTGTGCCCCATCATTATGTACCATCATTATGGGCCAACTAATTTTTTTTCTTATTAAGGCAGATGCCAGTGCCTCCTGCCTGTAATCTTTACTCAGCAGGCTGAGATCTGAAAAATCACAGTTCAAAACCAGCTCAGGCTGTAAGGCTTTTAGCTCCAATAGCCAGCCCAAAAAAAAAAAAAACCCAGGAGTTGAGCGGTGGCTCAAGTGGTATAGCACCAGCTTTGAGAAGAAAACAAACTTGATGACAGAACAAATCGTAAGTGACTGCGCACTTGTGTGCCCATATAATGCAGAGTGCCCCACGTGCTAGCCCCGGAGAGAAGTGGAATTCCCATGGCCCCACAAACGGATTGAGCTGGGTGTGGAGAGGTAGTGCTGATGGAGCCCAGCTAGGATTCTCTGCGCGGTCATTACCAGTGTGGGGGAAGTGGGCCTCACGCTCATTCTCAATTATGCATGGCCTGGGCTCAGCCCAGCACCTTGGGAACCACCCAGGAGGAGGTGCTTCCTCGAATCCCAGAGCCAGGCATTTACTTGCTTCTCTTTAACTGTTTCCTGGCTGGTGACAGGGTTTGGGTTTTACGTATCTCTACCCAGCCCTACACTGGACTAGCTTCCCACAGGGTGATTTCCTTTCACAGCATTTCGGTGGTTGCCCCAGCTAGCTACCCTGCAGATTCTGTTACTCCAGGCTTCATTAGTGACCACACACACACACACACACACTCACTCAGGTTTACACAGATGTAAATCAGGTCATTAGCACCTCCTGCTTTGGCAAGGAGGAGTTGGGGAAAAGGGAATTTAAGGGTGGCTGAGTAGGGGGTGGGGAGCAAACTTTGAGTCCAACTTAATGTTTAACCGCTCTGACAATGAGATTGCCAGCCTTCTCCACCCTTCTCCGCGCCTGGGTGTGCTGGAAGGAGTTGATAAATGCCAGCAGACAGATGGGCTGGGTGGGAGGGAGTGGCTGGCTGAATTATACATCAGACACAAGGTGGCCGGGCCTGGCCAATAGCAGAACTTTCTCCCTAGTCCTGGTGCCCCCCCCCAAGCGTGGTCACCTCCTTTGTCTGGGAGGAGAAGCCCCTGAAATGCCTCTTAGCGTGGTGTTAAATCATCCGGGCAGGAAATTGAGGGAAGATCATTCTAGGGGCGGGTGGGAGGGTCGAGAGAACCGCGTTTCTGGTAAATAATTAACAACAAAAAATTGTTTCCCTAAAGACAAAAAAAAAAGTGCCCAGCAGAACATCCAACTTCTCTAATTTGGAAAGTCAAAAGTTTAACTGGGCGCCAGGGAGCTGGTGCCAGGGCCTGTTTCCTTCCCGGTTGCTGCCGCTGCCCCAGCTGTGTCGCTGGTGGCCTCTGTTTCCTCTGAAGTCCTAGACCAAGAGGCAGGACCTTGGGATCTCATCCTGGGGGTTGGGGACCCCTCCACAGTGCTTCTGCCTGGTGGCAGGTCAGGATGTTGAGAGCATCTGTGAAAAACAGGGTCACGGTGTGCTGTGCAACCTCCCACAAGTTACCAAACCTCTCTGAACTGCCTTTGGAGACTTATTAAGACAGTATTTGTCGGGGTTTAGCAAATTGTGGCTCCGGGGCTTAATTTATCTGGCACTCATTTTTCAAATACAGTTCCAGATTTTGATGGAACACAGACACACAGACACACACACACACACACACACACACACACACACACACACACACACACACACACACACACACACACACACACACACACCCCTCTGGAGTAAGGTCTGTGGCTGCTTGTGTGCTAGAACCATGGGGTTGAGTGGCAGAGGCCATGAAGCCTAATGTGTGTGCCCAGTCACCCATGTGCACCCGTGCTGAGCCGAGCCCTATGAAGATGCAGCCTGGACTCAGGGAAGGAGGTGGGCGGCGCTGATGGGCAGATGCACTGCCAGGCAAAAGGCCCCAGCCAGCAGAAGGGCTGCTCTGGCTCCTCTCCCTGCTTCACTAGTCACAGCTCTTTGTCTCCATCACTGGCTAAGCCCGCTGGTGATGGCACGGAGCAGGTCCTTCCCCCTGCTGCCCAGCAGGTGCTGAGAATAGCACTGGGTCCAGCCGTCATTACAATCTGGCCAGGTGAAAAACTGAGATCCAGGAAGGGGAAGGAAAAGCAGGAGGCGGGGACAGAACCTGCCCTGGAGGGGGCTGCTGGGAGACTCGGGGGTCACCCCGGGGCCTGGGCTGGGGGAAAAGGAGGAAAGGAAGGTGTAAGCCAGCTCTTGTCTGCAGAGGCTGGGCCAAGTTGGTAGAAGAACCTGAGACGCCCCCTGGGCAGCCTGGGGGAGGGGAGGGGGAAGAGGCAGAGACAGTGGCGACCCCTCTCCACCAAAGACCAAGTTGAATCAGGGCAATTCCAAACCCTTCGCTTCTGCTGTCTGTCTTTGTCTTTCCCTTCTCTTCCCTCCTTCCCTCCTTCCCTCCCTCCCGCCCTCCCTCCCTCCCTTCCTTCCTTCCTTCCTTCCTTCCTTCCTTCCTTCCTTCTTTCCTTCCTTCCTTCCTTCCTTCCTTCCTTCCTTCCTTCCATCCTTCCTTCTTTCCTTCCTTCCTTCCATCCTTCCTTCCTTCCTTCCTTCCTTCCTTCCTTCCTTCCTTCCCTTTCTTATTTTTTCAGTCTTGGGGCTTGAACTCAGGGTTTGGACACTGACCCTGAGCTCTTTTAAGGTTAGCTCTCTACCACTTTGAGGCACAGCTCCACTTCCTGTTTTTTTGTTTGTTTGTTTGTTTTTTCTGGTGGTTAATTGGAGATCAGAGTCTCTGGGACTCATCTCATGTGATCCTCCTATCTCAGCCTCCTGAGTAGCTAGGATTACAGGTGAGCCACTAGCACCCGGCCACGCGTGCTTTCTTGAACACAGCACCAACTTCAAAGCCTCATGAGCCAATTAAAGAGCTATGTTGAAAAAAAAAAAAAGTGGGGAGGGGTACATTGAATTTGGCAGACAGCGAGAATGAGGGCAGGGAGAGAGAAAGAGACTCCCTTTTCTTTATGTTGGCACGTGAATTCAGGGCCCTTGTTTGACTTACTTGTTCCCCTGCTACGCTTACCATTTGTGCCATGCTTCCAGTCTACCATTTTGATAAGTTAATTGGAAGTGGAGTCTTGTAGACTTTTCAGCCTTCCTCCAGGTCTCAGCCTCCTGAGGACCTAGGATTAGAGATGTGAACCACCAGCACCTGGCCAGAGAGACCCTCTTAATCAACCATAGTTGGCTGATAGTATTCTGTCCTTTGATTTCACTTAAACCCTCCTGGCCATCTGAAGGTGAACATTGTCCCTGCCTCACACACATAAGGAAAAAGGAAGTGATCTCTGCTCACAGGTCAGGACAGCAAGCACCCACTAGAGTCCCTCCAAGCCTGCTTCATAGGTAGGGCACTAATAGCTTAATAGCATGCTGGCCTAATAGCATGCTCTTGCAGAGCAGAGTAGCAACAGGAAGTAGAAAAGTACCTCACAAGTCCTGCTCACAAATCCCTCCCACCTGCCCTCAGCTGCTTGAGCTCATACTGGTCTTCCCTCTAGCCACAGTCCGGCAGCATTGCAGGTAGACTGGGAACCCTACCAGAGAGCCTCCTGCTGCAGGTCTTGCATGTAGCATTTTTCATCCATAGACTTGGAGTGTGCAAGGCCCACACACCTGTCCAGGTGTGCCAACTCCCTGGGCCCTCAGTGTGTGGCATGTGAGGGATTTCATATGCATGAGTATAGACTTCTGAAAGTCTCTGAGATCAGTCACCATACTTGGTGATATATTGACAAATTATTTAATTTGTCCTTCCCTTCCTCCCTCCCTCCCCCTCTCCCTCCTTTCTCCCCTTCCTCTCTCTCTGATCTTGTACATGCTAGGCAAGTGCTCTACCACCAATGCAATCATACACTAGAATTTTCCCGGTACATGATGATGTCTTCACTCTGAAGCCCAATGAAATGTATCTTCTAGAGTTTTCTAAGGTGAAGTCTTGGGGGTGCTCCATAGTTTTTATGGCTGTAAGAGGCCAGTTCAGCTATACTCTGGGCTTTTAGGCCTTACCAGTGTGGCAGGTGCTATCATGCCTACTTTACAGACAAGGAAACTGAGGCTCCAAGAAACAAAGTGGCCGACTTAAGGTCCCATGGTTAGGAGCAGTCGAGCTAGGACTAGAAGCCAGTTCAGGACCAAGGAGAAGCTCTTGTCCTCCATGTGAACTCTGTCCAGATCTTGCATGAACACATCCCTTGAGACCAAGGGATCTCAACATAGGGTGCCCCAGACAGGCTCATGGTGGGTGACGGGTAGTGTTCCGGGGATGGCTCCTGAGATCCTTTCCGGCCAAGCTTCCCCAGACCCAGAGCTCCAAGTGCCAACCTTCAGTGACAGGTGAAGGCAGATGAGGACAATGCCCGGAAGGTCAGCTGGGATGGGTCAAGGTCAAGGGTCAGCCGTGTCTGTTCATCCCTTTCCCCTCAGTGATTTCCAATTTTCCTTTTTTTAACAAAAAGATTTGGAAATAGAATCTAGTTAGATTTTAATCCAGTGGCTTTGCCAAGAAAAAAAAATTACTTTAAGAGAGAGAGGGAAAAAAAAGAAAGGAACAAAACAAAACCTTTTCAGCACTGAAAGGTTGGCCCAGCCTTGCCTTCCCTCCGTTCATTCTCGCTAATGGCTGTCCCCACTGGCCTAGGCCAGGGCTTGGCTTTGTTTCCAGTCAGTGCCAGTGGAAAGCACCTGCTCAGCTCTTAAACAAACAGCCCCATTTAACACAGCGTCGAGACATCATTGGCAAAGGAGCCCTGAGAAAACAGAATCCCTGACTTTGGTTGGGGTTTTATGCGTGTGTTTTTCATTTTGTTTTGTTTGGGATAGGCTGGGGAGTTTTTTTCTGCATACTTCAAAAGAGGCTTGGGTGCCCCAAGAAGGCCTGTATTCTTAGCTCATCTCCCTCACATGTGGCTTTTGTGGACTTGTCTTCTATTGGTCTTATTGTTCTTGCCTATGGATTTAGGCTTTACAACAAAGAGATTGAACGGAAGTACTGTGAGCAGCTAAATTACACCTGCAGATACAAAGTCACTGAGGGCCTCGGGGGCTGCATTCTTTCCCCACAAGCAATGGCTGAGCCTCAACCAGTAACTGCAATCAGCCAGAAACCTGGGACCCAGCTCTGACCACCTCCTTATCACCAGACCACCCATTTCACCTCCAAGGTCTAGGGACTCTACCTTCTTACCTGGCCATAAGTATTGGGGTAATTTATTTTAAGGAGTTGCACAAACAAGGTTTCTTTTCAACAAGTCAGATTATGAGTACAATGCATCTTGATCGACATCACCCCTTTTACCATCCTCCCACCCACCCCCCACTCCCCTACCCCCGCTCTGCCAAGGAAAAGAGTTAATTTATTTATTTTTTTTTTTGCTGGTCTTGACATTTGAACTCAGGACCTAGGCACTACTGTTCCTGAGCTTTTGTGTTCAAGGCTAGCACTCTACCCCTTGAGCCACAGCTCTACTTCTGTCCCTTTTTTGGGGGGGGGGTAATTAATTGGAGATAAGAATTTCATGAACTTCCCTGCCTGGGCTGGCTTTGAACTGTGATTCTTATATCTCAGCTTCCTGAGTGGCTAGGATTATAGGCGTGAGCCACTGCTACCAAGCTAGGAAAAGAGCTTTGCCTAGAATAGATTCGCATTCAAATCATAGGTTGGCTTTTATGACTTGCCCTGGGCAAGATGTCCCATATTGTCGGGGCTTACCTTCAAGTCATTCCCTATGAATCCTTACTGGCCTCCCCATCAGGCACCCTGCCATGAGACCCAAGGCTCTCCCTGGGTAGGACAGCCAGAGAACCTGCATTTGATCCTCTAGAGAAGGCGTCCTTCCATGAGAGACAGCAACTGGAGACAGCAACTGGTACGTAAAAATGTCCTGATGTTACCAGGCAGGGGGTCCTCAGAGTGCCTGCAGTAGGATTGAGCTCCTGTCTCTGGCAGTGCCACTTTTTCCTTTCCCCATCCCTTCCTCTGCCCCCCTCTTTTTGTGTCGGTCATGGGGCTTGATCTCTGGGCCTGGGCGCTGTCCCTGAGCTCTTCAGCTCAAGGCTAGAGAGCTCTATCACTTGAGCCACAGGGCCACTTCTGGTTTTCTGGTGGTTAATTGGAGATAAGAATTTCATGGGACTTTCCTGCCTGGACTGGCTTTGAACTGTGATCCTCAGATCTCAGCCTCCTGAGTAGCTAGGATTACAGGCATGAGCCACCAATGCCTGTTGCCTCCCCCTGTCTTGAACTTCTGGGATCACATCCCAGATAAACTACCCGACCTCCAGCCCTTGTGTTGAGATCTGCGCATAAAGATTGAGTGCCCCTAATTCAAAATCAGAAATATCCCCAAATCTAGAACTTCAGGGGAACAACATGAAACTGTAAGTGGAAAACTCCACAGATCACCTCATGCAGTGAGTCAGAATGCAGGTACACCAAAAGCACTGCATGCAATTACCTGAGGTTATATGTGTAAGGTGCATAGGAAGCATAAGTGAACTTCATTAGCACTACCACGTGAGCCGGACACTGGAGATTCAGGCCTGTAATCCAGCTATGCCGGGAAGCTGAGTCTGAGAACTATTTAAAGCTAACCTGAGCAGTAAAGTCCACCAGACTCTTATCTACAAATAATTGACAAAAAGCCAGAAGTGAGGGTATAGCTCAAATAAGTGGTAGAGAACCAGCCTAAAACACCTAAGGGACAGATCCTGAGTTCAGTCCCCAGTACTGGCACACGACTATATGCATGAGCACACGTACCTGTGTATGTGTGTGTGTGTGTGTGCGCACACACACACTATTATATTATCCAGCTATACCAACCCTCAGTATATACCCAAAGGCATTTAGGTCATTGTGCAATAGAGGTCCCTGCACATCAAGTTTAGAGCTATACAATTCCCAATGTCCGAATTATAGGATCAGCCAAGTACTGTCAGCCAATAAATGGCTAAAGAAAATTATATATATATATATATGTGTGTGTGTGTGTGCAGTTTATAGTTTATATGTGTGTGCACATATTATCTAGCCACAAAGATGAATGAAATTATGGTATTTGTAGGAAAATGAATAGAACTGGAGAATATCTTGGTAAGTGAAATAAGTCAGGTTCAGAAGGACAAAGATGGAATGCTTTTTCTCATATGCAGAGTCTACATTTTGCTTTTACAGATATAGAAGTAGAAAGGAACTACTGATGGGAGACCCAGTGAGAGGAGGTACAGGGACAGGAGAAGATGGGCGGGGCGTGGGGGGGATTTGATCTGTGAGTATACATGCATGTATGAACACATGAGTAAAAATCTGTTATTTATATAATTTCTTTTGGCCAGTTCTGGGGCTTGAACTCAGGGCCTGGGCACTGTCTCTGAGCCTCTATGCTCAAGGCTAGTACTCTATCACTTGAGCTACAGGGCCACTTCCAGCTTTTTCTGTTTATGTTGTACTGAGAAATCAAACCCAGGACTTCCTGCATGCTAGGCAAGCACTTTACCACTAAGCCACCTTCCCAGCCCTATATAATTAATTCTTAAGAATGAAAAAATAGCCAGGCACCAAAGGCTCACACCTATAATCCTAGCTATTCAGGAGGCTAAAATCAGAGGATCACAGTTCAAAGCCAAATCAAGCAGGAAAGTTCGTGAGACTCTTATCTCCAATTAACCACCAGAAGATGAGAAGTGGCTCTGTGGACAGGAAGTGCCCAGGCCAAGAGTTCAAGTCCCACAACCGACAAAAAAAAAAAAAAAGGAAAAAAATGGATATCATGTTTAAGCTTGGAACTCATCGCCAAGATAGATATCTTGGGGGATAATGATATATATCATTAATATATTAAAATTACCAAAATCTAGCTGGGTGCTGATGGCTTAAATCTATAATCCTAACTACCCAGGAGGCTGAGATCTAAGGATCACTGTTCAAAGCCAGCCTAGAAAAAAAGTCCCCATGAAACTCTTATCTCCAAGTAACCACTCAAAACCCAGAAGTAGCTGGGCACCAGTGGCTCATGCCTGTGATCCTACCTACTCAGGAGGCTGAGATCTGAGGATCAGGGTTCAAAGCCAGCCCAGGCAGGAAAGTCCGTGGGACTCTTATCTCCAATAAACCACTAGAAAACCACAAGTGGTGCTGTGGCTCAAGCAGTAGAGCACTCACCTTAAGCTGAAGAGCTGAGGGACAGCGCCCAAGCCCAGAGTTCAAGCCCCATGACCAATTAAAAAAAAATTCGAAAATCTGAAATTGAAAACATTTCAAGGGAGACATAGCCTATAGAGTAGCTCACTTAAGCTCGCTGAGCCTCCAGTGTTTTCTCAGTGGTATCGGGAGCTGTAATATTCCCCTTCCAAGGTTGTTAATGAGGAACTATATGTAATCCTCACAATGTCAGAATCTACAAAGCCCATGCGTGGTCTCCTTGAGCCCTAGAACCGAGTGCGTATTTATGAAACCTCATTATTTCTTCATCATCATATTCTATCATTAATATTCAGTGCACAGAGGTTGAGCTTTGGGAGGATGCTTGTTACACACTTGTAACATGCATTACTAATGTTCTAATGTTCTTCCTTGGACTCCTGTGACAAATGAAAAATGGCTGCTGTAGAAAAGGAGGGAAATGGAGGTCTCTGGGTGAGAGGCCAATGCCACTATTCATTGGTCAGGGAGTTCCGAATCCTTTCAGTGCTCATCTCCCTGGCCGCATCCCTTCATAGCCAGGCAGGTTTACAGCATTCACTTGGTCTTGCTGAGTCTCTGTGTCTTCTGCCTTGCAGAACGGCCATGAGAATTAGAAACACGTAAAATAGAGGCAATGTCAGGGGGTGGGTACAGAAGTGAGTGGTACAACCTCTTTCTCAAACATCTTTTTTTTTTTTTTTTTTTTTTTGTCAGTCAGGGAGCTTGAACTCAGGGCCTGGCGCTGTCCCTGAGCTCTTTTGCACAAGGCTAGCACTCTACCACATTGAGCCACAGCACCACTTCTGCTTTTCTGGTCATTAATTGGAGATAAGAGTCTCAGGGACTTTTCTGCCAGCCTAACATTGCACCGAGATCCTCAGATCTAAGCCTCCTTGAGTAGTTAGGATTTCGGACAGGCATGACCCACTCTCAAAGACCTTGAGGTAACCCAAACACCAGATTAGCAGAAATAGGGCATGGCTGGATCCTTGAGCACCAATATCTTCTGAACATCTACTGTGTGCTAGACACTAGAATGGCGGTATCAGGAGAAGCCAATTTTATGGCCTTCCTCCCTCCTCCCTCCCTCCCTCCCTCCCTTCCTTCCTTCCTTCCAGAGCTACTTGTTGAACATGCATAAGCACATCATTGCCTGAGATGTAGGTGACACAGGAGAGACAGTGGGATGGAAATCACCCTCCCTTGGGGTAGCTGGATGATGTAGAGTCACTGATCACATTCAGGAGGCAGAAGTTCAAGTTCCAGCTGAGTGTCCCAGGGTTGATTATTTTCCTTTGTGCAATTCAACTAATTGTAGTTGTTTCTTTGTTTTCTGGTATTGGGGTTTGAATTCAGAGTCTTGACCTTTCTAAGCAGGTGTTCTATCACTTAAGTCATGGCCCCAGCCCCTTTTTTTGTTGGTCATGGAGCCTGAAGTCTGGGCCTGGGCACTGTCCCTCAGCTCTTCAGCTCAAGGCTAGTGCTCTACCACTTGATCCACAGCGCCACTTCTGGCTTTTTTTCTGTTTATGTGGTGCTGAGGAATCAAATCCAGGGCATCATGCATGCTAGGCAAGCACTGTACCACTGAGCCACCTTCCCAGCTCCCCCAGACCTTTTTTGGTTGGTCATGGGGCTTGAACTCTGGGCCTGGGCACTGTCCCTGAGCTTTTCGGCTCAAGGCTAGTACTCTACCACTTGGAGCCCCAGGGCCACTTCCAGTTTTCTGGTGATTAATTGGAAATAGTCTCACAAACTTTCTGGCCCGGGATGGCTTTGAACTGTGATCCTCAGATCTCAGCCTCCTAAGCAGCTAGGATTACAAGCATGAGCCACCAGCCCTGGCTTCCCCAGACCTTATATTTTGTTATTTTTCACATAGGATTTCATACTTTTTTAACTCTGGCCAGCTTCAAAGGAGATAGTTCTACCTCTACTCCCACTGAGCTGGGATTATAGGCATTTGTACTTCACCCTTTCCTCTTTTTTTTTTTTTTTTTTTGTCGGTCGTGGGGCTTGAACTCTGGGCCTGGGCGTTGTCCCTCAGCTCTTCAGCTCAAGGTGAGCACTCTACCACTTGAGCTACAGCACCACTTCCGGTTTTCTGGTGGTTTATTTGAGATAGGAGTCTCACGGTCTCTCCTGCCCGGGCTGGCTTTGAACCGCGATCCTCAGATCTCAGCCTCCTGAGTAGCTAGGATTACAGGCGTGAGCCACCAGCGCCCGGCTTCATTTTCTTTTTGAGACAAGGTTCTGCTATGCAGTCAGAGATGTTTCAAAATATTATATAGACCAAGTTTGGTCTCAAACTTAAAATCTTCCTGCCTCAAAATCCTGAGTGCTGGGATTACCAATGTGTGCCACCATACGTGGCGTGGAACTCAGTTTCCTGCCATATGAAGGTTATACAAATAACCAATAACTCATGCCTTTTTCACCGGGTTGGTAGAGAACTCAGCAGACATGATACACATGTGAGAAAACCCATTGTGAGCTCTACCAGACTTCCAATCATGATAGAAACATCTGAAAACCACAAATCTATCCTATTTGGTGCCCCAATAATAGATTTACCCTCACACAGTCTTTGCCTGATAAACAGGTAGAAGCCAAGAAGCAGCAATGAAGCCTTTGAATGATGAGAAATGGCGACAGCCTGACGTCTGTCTGTCCCTCTGTGCCCCTCACACAGGGCTGGAAACTCATGACTAATTAATCATGCAGCTTAATTAATCCAGACTAATTCAGATCAATCATATTAGCCAGGATTCATTCATCTGAATGATTAAATGAATGTCCTTGGTGAATGAGGGAATGGTTGTGGCAAACTTGTGACATGAGATCCTTAAACAGAAAAACCTCTGCTGAGCTAAAGAAGACAAAGGTGATTTGCTTTTATAGACTAGGGATCAAGAGTTGAGTGTCCTCTCTCTCTCTCTCCTCTCTCTCTCTCTCTCTCTCTCTCTCTCTCTCTCTCTCTCTCTCTCTCTCTCTCTCTCTCTCTCTCTCTCTCACTCTCCTCAGTTGTGGGGCTTGAACTCTGGGCCTGGACACTGTCATTCAGCTCTTCAGCTCAAGGCTAGTGCTCTACCACTTGAGCACAGCGCCACTTCTGGTTTTCTGGTGGTTAATTGGAGATAAGAGTCTCACAGACTTTCTTGCCTGGGCTGGCTTTGAACTGTGATCCTCAGATCTCAGCCTCCTGAGTAGCTAGGATTACAGGCATGAGCCACCAGTGCCCAGCTTCCCTGAGCTGTTTTTGCTCAAGGCTAGCACTCTCCCTCTTGATCCACAGATTTTTGGTGGTTCATTGGAGATAAGAGTCTCAGGGACTTTCCTGCTCAGGTTAGATTTGAACCAAGATCCTCAGATCTCAGCCTCCTGAGTAGGTAGGATGACAGGCATGAACTACCCATGCCCAGCTTGACCATTCTCTTTAAAGGTCACACTGGATGGTCCACCCACCCAGCATTTTCCTTTGGAACCACACCCTGTGCAATTTAATTATAGGAAAGTATGGGGTCTTGAGCAAATTGTAAAGGCCTGGAGGGCATGAACTATTGCCAGCTGACCATTTCTCCAGAGCTTCCAGGTGCTGGAGTGCCACAGAACCACTACCAGGCAGGATGTTACCACGCTCTGCATATCAGGGTCCTTAGAGGCAACCAGCCCCAACGTGTCAGCTGGGTCTGTACAAGGGTTCAGTGACACACAAGCTGGTCCCTCTCACAGCTAAGGAAACCAAGGCCGTGAGAGTTTGACAACACACTTGCCTCAATGTGCGAATTAAGAAAAAAAAATAGAATTACCATAAAACCCCATTCATTTAGCAAATGGCTCATGCTTGTAATCCTAACTGCTCAGGAGGCTGAGATCGAGGATCAGGGTTCGAAGATAGCCCAGGCAGGAAAGTCTGTGAGACACTTTTCTCCAGTAAACCACCAGAAAGCTCTGGCTCAAGTGGAAGAGCACTAGCCTTGTGCAAAAGAAACTCAGGTACAGCACCCAGGCCCTGAGTTCAAGCCCCGGGACTCAAAACAAACAAACAACAACACATAGTCTTAACTACTATAGTACGAAACAAAATGGAAGTAAAGCTTCCACATTAGTAACAGAGTTATACGACATAGTTTCCCCAACTTAGCAAACTGAGAAACTGAGTCCATAAAGTGACTGAGACAGCAGCGTGGGCCTACCAGGAAGGTGTTGGGAGTTGGACCCTTGTGGAGGACTAAGGATAAAGTGCCACTTAGCCAGGAAGAGGACCAGCCATGGGCTCAGCCTGGGCAGCTCTTAGGCTCTGCTGGATCCCTGTCCTTGGCTAGGTGGTCCCTAAGCCCACTACCTCCATTTCAGGTCTGGGTTTCTTCCTTCTTTCCCTTTGGATCCTCCTCCTGGGGGCAGGGGGAGGGTGTTTTCTGGTTTCCCCCAGCTACACTGCATGACTGTGGCAGAATATTCCAGAAACATCCAATCACAGAGCCTTCTTTGAGCTCTCAGGCCTGGTACACATTGTTTTTCCAAGGCTTGTGCCCACTAGGGATGATCAGCAGGTTGGAGGTTCCAATCTCCCAAGGGCTTCAGGGTGACAGATGCCCATACTGAGTGGACACATTGTAAATGCACAATGGGGACCAGAACCAAGATGGAAGTCAAAGCCTCACTTCTCCCTGTGCCTAAGTCTGCGTCCAGCATTTCCCAGGCTTCCCACGGGCCTTTCCTCTCTCAGCCCCAGTCTACAAAGCCATTGTGGTAAAGGCCAATGCTGGGACTTAGTCTCAGTCAGATACTCCTGGTGTCTCTCAGACCTCAGAAAGCTACTCTTCAACCAGATGCCTTTGACTCACATCTGTAATCCTAGCTACTCAGGAGGCTGAGATCTAAGGATCACAGTTCAAAGCCAGCCTGGGCAAGAAAATCCATGAGACTCCTATCTCCAGTTAACCACCAAAAAGCTGGAAGTGACGCTGTAGCCCATGTGGCAGAGCACACAAGCCTTGAGCAAGAAGCTCAGGGACAGTGCCCAGGCCCTGAGTTCAAGCTCTAGAATCATTCTCCCTCCTTCCCACCCCCAATGCCATGCCACCAAAAAAAAAAAAAAAAAAAAAAAAAGCTGCTCTTCATTCAGGTGCCAGTGATCACATCTATAATCCCAGCTACTCAAGAAGCTAACATCTGAGGATCTCAGTTCAAAGCCAGCTTGGGCAGGAAAGTTTGGTGAGATTCTTATCTGCAATTAACCAGAAAAAAAAACCTAAAAACACAAAAAAGAAAAACAAAAACAAAAAGAGAAGTGGAAGTGAGACTCGAGAGGTAGAATGTCAGCCTTGATGGAAATGCTAAGGATAGCACCTAGCACCCAGGCCCTAGAACAATCTCTAATACTGGTTTTGTTTTGTTTTGTTTTTTAATTGTGAAAATACCATATAAAGGGGTTACAATTACATGGGCAAGATAATGAGTACATTTCTTTTTTTTTTTGGGGGGGGGTCCAGTCACGGGGCCTGAACTCTGGGCCTGGGCGCTGTTCTTCAGCTCTTCAGCTCAAGGCTAGTGCTCTACCACTTGAGCCACAGGGCCACTTCCAGCTTTTTTCTTTTTGCTTAGGTGGTGCTGAGGAATCAAGCCCAGGGCCTCATGCATGTAAGGCAAGCGCTGTACCACTGAGCCACCTTCCCAGCCCCAATGAGTACATTTCTTATCAAGGATTGTTCCCTCCTCCTTTATTTCCCCTTCCCATCCCTTCCCATCCCCCTCTCCCCCCCCCATCGACATAACGACTTGTACATCTCATTGTTGCAATGGGTCCACCTGTGACCCTATTTAAACAATTTGTTTTTTCCCTTCCCCTCCACAAATTATACCAACATCAAATACAGTGAAAAGGTTTTCAAAAAGAAATCCACTCTTCAGTGGAGTTCATGAAGGACATTTGGGACCATCACTCCCCAGAGAATGGCTGTCCAGCAACAAGGGATCATTATTGATGAAGAGAAATGCCCTGAGCAGCCCCTAACCCTAAGTAGCCAGGAATTCACTCACAAAGCAACATTTTGTTCTTCTTCCTTCCCATAAACATTTGCCCTGAAAAAAAACAAAAAGAAAGAAAAAATCCCTCCCCCCAAAAGAAACCCCTTTTGGTCCTTAAATGCATCTGCAGGCTGATTTGTATGCTGTAATGGTGATATGCACTGTCTGGCTATAACCAGATCCAAACGCCAAATGGTGAACTTGTTTGAGAAAGTGCAGTTGGTGAGCCACAGTAGATGGGAAATGTTAATGAAGGGCAGATAGCCGAGCAGAGGTTAAATACTTTCATACTTCTCAGCTAACTCAGAAACTTCCCTGAATTCTCATTAAAAAAAAAAGTCTCTGTAATCTGATGTTTTACCTCATTTAATGCTGCAATTTGAGAAGCAAGAAAAGGGCTTGAGTTGAAAATTGGCACCTGGTTCAGGTCACTGAGCTGTTATTCTGTGTCTGGGTTGCCTGATTTCCCTCCAGGGGAGGGCTCACAGAGTGACAGGAAACTGGGCAGAGGCTGAGATTTCCTATGGCTTCCCAGAGGCCTTTTCCAACTCTCAGCCCTGATCCACAAAGCCTATTCTGGTCCCCATTCTATCAATGTTCTTGGCAGCCATGCCACCATGTTGGTTTTTGAAGCCTAAGGAAAAGATTGGGAAATCCAGAAGCGGATTTCCTGTTGTTCCTGACACAAATTCTCCTTTGCTTTCTGTTCTTCTACTGTCTTTTTCTCCCTATATTTCAGCTGGATTCCCTTCCTTATCAGTGTATTGAAACTCCTAATAAGAGATTGAAACAAAATTTTGAAATTAATGGCAATATACAATTAAATCGTTCACTTCAAATGACTGAATTTTAGAGTCGGTAAATTATATGTCAATAAAATTATTTCCAAGAAGAAGGATATATAGGAAATACAATCTGATTTGATGGGAGATCAATCCTGCTTGTACTTATATTTATAAGTCTCTAGCTACCCACAGCTAAACATGGGCTAAGCTGACAGGCCTTGAGCTATACATTCATTCACTCACCTTGGAATGGCCATTTTTCTTTCACTTCCTTTCCTGGGCCCAAACAGAAGATGAGTTTAAGGTTGTGACCAGAATTTGGAGACAAGGGAAAGCATATCGTTCTGTGGATGGGCATATTTTCACCACCACTTTGGCCTCATCTTCTAAGTAACCCTGTGTTTGGAACGTCAGAGGTTAAATTCACTTATCAATGGCTTCCTTTTCTCAGAACTAGGTAGCCAAAAGGTGTGTGGCTACTATCTGTGAGAGATAGCTTGCTTTTCTCTGATTCCCTTTTCTCACAGCCATCACTTTCTCCTTTTTTCCATGAGAGGAACCCATACCAGAGCCCAGCTGTGGAATTCCCAATCCAAGCTCAGCAGTTGTCAGCCAGGTGACTCAGGAACCATAAGCAATACTGCCCTGCACTACCTTAGACCTCCACAGGCCACCTGCCCCAGCTCACACACTCACAGCTTTGTATAGGAAATTCACCACTTTATGGCCTCGCATAAAAGTGCCATTCTGAATAAACACAACCACCATCAAATGCTCTTGAATGGTTGGTCTTAAATATCAGTCATGCTTCATCAAAGCCTTAAGGGACTAGTTCTTTGCATGATATTGTCATATAAAGAGGAAGGACCTTAGTGGTACCTTAATGAGGTGATAATGAGGGAAAAATGCTCTGGTTGGGGGGGTGTGGTACTTGCTCTGATCTTTAAAATGGGCTTCATCTTACATCAGACTCTGCACTATGGAGGATGAAGGAGGGATGGGGGCAGAGAAATGAAGATGGTTATTGAGTTAGGGTGTGTTTGCCTGTGCGTATGCATGAACCTGGCAAGATTGCACTGTGTTTGGGATTTTTTTCAATCTGCCTTTTGTTACTCTTGAAGACCTGCCCATTGTTTTATGAGGTGATTTTTTTTTTTAGACAAGCTGTCCTAGTCCTAGAGCAATGCCTGCAAGGAGGAGCTTCCTTCTCTAACATCCAGACCTATTTATACTCTTCCTGGTTGTATCATGCTCTTGTTGGTTCACTTTGTTTCCTGAGATAGCCTTTGTTACTCTTGAAGACCTGCCATATTTCAAAACCCTTTCTCTTTATATTAACCACTGTGGAGCAATAGGGTGTGAATGCCTCCAAATTCACCAAACAGATGTTCTTTATTCTCCCTTCTGCCTTCTTTCCTCTCAGAAACTTGGAAGAACTGGAGAGTTGAGAAAGTTCTTTGAAATGGAAGTAACAAACCATATCCTCTGCTGAGTGACTTCAGCTCTTTAGAGGAAAAGGACGGTATGAGGCCAGCAGAGCATTGTTATCACGCAGGGGGAGTGCTATTGGTTCCTTCGTTCATTGCCTGAATATTTCCTTGGGAACATCAGACTTGGTCTAATGTTTGCATTCTGAATCATGTGTGTTGGGAATCTTCCTTTACTAAAAAGATTCCACAGGTTTCAAACAACAAAAAAAGGTTCCTCTATTCTAAAATTTTCAAAAGCTGTCATATCTTTATTTTTGATCTCTTGCTGCGACTGATAGTTTACAAATTGATTACATCCACTCAACCACCCCTTCTGTTATCCATCTATCTGTCCATTCATCCATACACTCAACCACTCATTTACTTATGCATCCATTCATTCATTCATGCACCCATCCATCCAACCCCACCTATCCATCTATACATCCACACATCTGTCCACCTACCTATCCACCTATTTATTCACCCATCCATTCATCTACCTACCCATCCACCTATACATCCATCCATTTATTTACTCATCTATCCATCCATTCAACCACCCATTCACTCATTCATCTACCCACTCACCTACCCTTCTATCCATCCATCTACCCATCCATGCAATCAACTATCCATTCACTCATTCATCCATCCATGCACTCACCCATCCATCTACTTATTCATCCATCCAATCCACTCAAACACCGTTCACTCATGCATCCACCCATCCATGCACCCATCCATCTACAGCCACCCATCTATCTATCCCATCCATCTACCCACCTACCCACCCACCCACCCAGTCATTCACTCATCTATCCACCCATCCATCTATCCATCAATATATTGACTCACTTGTTCATGCATCCACCTATCTGTCCACTCATCTATTTATTTACCAAAGATTTACTAAGCTAGGTACTCAACTAGATCTGGGAGAACATAGGCATAGAGACAAAAAAAATCAATAAACCATTACAATATAATGTAAAGTCCAGTGCAGAGTAGATTTAGAAGCACAAAATGGCGGCTGCTGGCTAGAATTAAGGGCACAAGGCAAGTACCCTTATGGAAATGCTATCCTGAGACCCAAAGGATAAGAAAGAGAAGGAAGGAGCAGGACTTTTTCTCAGAAAGAAAAATATCCACAGGTGTTTCTGCTATTCTACTGTGCAAAGTAATTCATCTTGCTGAACCCTGAGTAATCCATCTTAAGTAATGATGGATTTTCATGTAGAAAGTGCATAGTGTTGGACTTGGTAACTTAGGACAATTTTTGTAAACTCTTTTGGGCCTCACTTGCCTTATTTGTAATGTGTACAAAAGAATTCCTGCCCTACAGAGCTGTTGGAAGGATTACATGTATTATAGCCAAAGCCCCCAGAACATGAGAGACCTTCACAAAAATAGTAGGTCTGGCTGAGGAAAATTATAAAGGACACTCCCAGAAAACTTAAAAAAAAAAAAGTAGGGACAAATAAACACACCCAGACATGTCCTAAAGGCTCCTTGGTGATTTTGATATTAACCATGGTTGAGAATTACCACTCTACCCTGCCAAAGCAGGGCCTGTTTTTAGCCATATAGCTGCCACTGTAAGTACATTAAAACCACAACTAAGGGCATAGTAATGATGATTTAAAGTAACTGTTTGACAGAGTTGGAACAGCATGCTCATTGGGTGGACCGTCCTCCCTGGGTAACTGAGAAGGCAGTTTGAATCAGTAAAAGTAGAACCACAGAATTTCTCAGGCTCTTAGGAATGATTCCTGTAAAAATTTCTGGCTTGAGTCAGAGTGGAATTTTCATATTTCTCTTGACTGACCACTGAACCCTTTGGTAATTGATCTAGTAAATTAGTAATGTATATCATACAGCAGCTTAAACTTGCAAGAGTTCACAACTGCCTGCTGAAAATAGACATCTGGGCCAAAGAATTTACAGCCAAACATGCAAGAATTCAGACAGCCATCTGCTCAGGAAAAGTCTCAATATTTCAATCTTCACTCTGAAAGTTTAGTTGGTCAAGGTGGAATTCTTAAGAGTATGTTTGTAAACTTTTCTCCAGTGGGGAGTCCAGGCTGTGTGTCTCTTGTTCACTCCTTTGCTGTTTACACAATCCAACACAATGAGGTTCAAGGTTAGATTTGTTAGAGCTTGGGGATATATCCTGCCCTGGAGTTGCTGAGAAAGTCTCTAACTTTCCTTTTTAGAGATAGCTGTGTTACACTGAAGATGGAGGGGAAGAGGAGACTAAGCATTTTTTACCTGGCCTGAGTCATTCCAAAAAGGAAAACAAAAAAATCTTATGATTCAACTCTCTCCAACCAGTGTGAGGAATCTTCCTGAGATCACTTGGCAGAACCCATTAAGCATATAGATTGCTGTGTACCTGCCCAGTCTTATTCATTGTGAATTTCTGGGCATGAGAACCAAAGCTCTTCCTTCCCAGGTGATTTTTTTTTAATTGTTGGTCCTGGGACTTGAACTCAGGACCTGGGCTCTGTCCCTGAGCCTCTCTGTTCTTAAGGCTAACACTCTACCCCTTGAGCTACAGCACCATTTCTGGCTTTTTTTCTGAATCATTTATTGGAGATAAGAGTCTCACACATAGACTTTCCTGCCCAGGCTGGCTTTGAACCACGATCCTCAGATCTCAGCCTCCTGAGAGGCTAGGATTACAGGTGTGAGCCACTGGTGCCCGGTCCCCAGGTGATTTTTACAATCACATCACTTATGACATAGCAAAAGTGTCTTCATTTTTTTCCCCTAAGACAAGGTCTACATTGTATAACCCAGGCTGGCTTTGAACTCTGAATCCTTCCATTTCAGCTTCCCAAGTGCTGAGATTACAGGTATATGATATGCTATTACACTTGGCAAAAAAAAAAATTCTACATTGTCTTTTTAGTACACTTTTTTTTTAAATTTTATTTTATTTTATTTGAGAACATACTGTACAGAGGGGCTACAATTACATGGGCAGGATAATGCATACATTTCTTACCAAGCATTGCTAGTACACTTTTTTTTGTTGTAATGGAATTCTATTTCTGTGTTTAGATTCATTTTTATTCAATGAAGAAGAGGAAGAAAAACAAGTTAGGTGCATGAAATCTGGAGACTCCCATTTGTTTTCCTTTGTTATTTCTCTCAGACAAATCCTTTATAGAGTTCAATTCTCTTTTCCCTAAATGACAATAATACTTATTATTGTATTGCATGTTTATGATTACTATAAATATTTATTATTATCATTTATTTATGTTGGAGATTAAATCCAAAGCATCCAGCATGCTAGGCAGGTATTTTATCACTGAGCTATAGATGCCCTCCCCCCATCATTTAAAAAGAAGTTATAATTCCTGGGTACCTGACCTTAAAGATGAACTAAGAACATGAATGTGAGAATATTTTGAAAACAACAAAAAATACACTTAAAAAAATCATTGCAGTCATTTTATATAGAAAGGATTAAGCTTTGTATCTAATATTATTCCTGGCTAAATGCTAAGTAGGCATCTTAATTTGGCTGTTTGTTTTTTTTCTTTCAAAGGACAGTGGATGCTTCCAGACACAATGAGCCACCTAGCCCTGAGCATGCATAAGATGGGTCAGATGTTATAAAGAGGCAGACAGGGGTCAGAAAGTCCTTCACATATCAATCAAGAATTACATAATTCAGATCTAGAGCAGCTACTAAGAAACAGGGAGAGCAACTTAATACACTCCCCAAAGCACATTTGTTATTTGACATCCAGGAAGCTAGTTAAGCCAGAGCTTTCTGGAACTTAAGCACTGTCTACTATTCTGACTTGCCTACTGAGATTTTTCTGTTTTTCCTATTTCAGGGAGAAATAAAGGAAGAAAGAAAGAAAGAAAGAGGGAGGGAGGGAAGGAGGAAGAAAGAATGGAAGGGAGGGAGGGAGGGAGGGAGGGAGAGAGAACCCCTGGCATTAGAAGAAGCCAGCCTGATGTATTTTGTGACAGATCTTCCTGAATACTCTCTTAGGCCCCAGGCCTGCATCCTTAATAAAGGTAGTTCAGTAGCTGTGTAAGAACCCTCTGTTATCTACCTTAAATTTCCATCTGAGAGAAGGCCTTATCCTTCCCAAAATGCATTCTTTAACATGTTCAATGGATAGAGGTTGACCCATGTAAGCTGAGTGCTGGTGGCTCAGGCTTGTAATCCTAGCTACTCAGGAGGCTGAGATCTGAGGATCACAGTTCAAAACCAGCACAGGCAGGAAAGCTCATGAAACTCATACCTCCAGTTAACCACCAGCGAACCAGAGGTGGTGCTGTGGCTGGAAGTGGTAAAGCACTAGCCTTGAGCTAAAGAGCTTAGGACAGCACCCAGACCCTGAGTTCAAGCCTCACAACCAACACAAAAATTTTTTTAAAGAGAGATTGAATCATGCATAGTCCTAGGTAGAACTGCACATATTCAGTTACCTAACATCTCTTCAGTATGATTTCTCTGGCTCAATCCTATAGCGGCGTGGACACCAATTATTTATTTTGAATAGATGTTTTCCAGGCCCAGGGCAGATAGCCAATGATGAACAGAAGTCAAGTCCTTACCTAGCCTCAGCTGAAAATGAGGAAAGGCTGGTGGAGCAGGAAGAGACCAGGAAGAGGGAAGGAGGAGAATGGGATGATTGTCTAAACTCAGAAGAGACCTTGCATTCATTCTGCTCACCCACTCAACTCATCTCACTCATTGCTTCAGCCAGTGCTAGAGCACAGGGGTTGGGGGAAGGGCACACTATGCCCTCTGCAGGTGAGAGCAACTGTGCTGGGTTTTCAAGCAGCCACATTTACAAGTCTTTCTCTCACTTTGTTGGGGGAGAACAAAAGACTAGAAGACAAACTGAGCTAAAGCCTTGGGAAAGAAAATCCAGTTCCACCAGGCTCTTCCTTGACCTGTTCCCACCCCTTTACCCCTTCTGTAGCAGGTGGGGCAAGCTGAGCCCCTAACCACTGGCTTGGAAAGAAAAATCCTGGTGTCATTTGATCCAGCTCTCTGAGCTGCATTCTCCCAGGAATTAGAAGGAACTTTCCAGGGTGTTAACCCTTTTCGGTCACAAACAGAGGCTACGAGGCCATCCAGGCACTAAGAGGACACATTGGAACATGAAAAGATGACCATGAAGCGGTGATGCTGATGATGCTGATGACAAGGACAATGAGGATCACTGGCTCCAGTGGAGACTTCACTCTGTGGCAGGCAACTGAACTGTCAGTGGTACAAGGTAGTGAGTGTCATTATCTCTATTTTACAGATAAGGAATCTGAGGTCAGGAAAGTCAAGTATTTTGCCCAGTCCCACAACTAGAAGGTAGAATTACTGAGCCAGTGTCTGTTTATATTCTCTCTCTGCTCCTTCAGTACTGTTTGGGATGGTGAAATGATACAGGTTCATATCTATTTAAAAAGTCCCACGATGCACTTGCTTTATATTCTTGTATGTCAGGTGACCAGGAAGATATTCACAGAGCATAGATGGTCTCTGGGGTCTGATTAGACTTTGTTGGTCTTGGTTAAGATCTTTGTTTTCAGTTACTGCCTAGTAGGGCAGGAAGAACGTGAGGATTCATATGGCCTGAGTCTTAAGAAGACCCAAGGACCAGATACCTGGTTTCATTGCTGCAGACCCAGCAATGAAAGATCCCAATGGGTAAGCACAGGCAGATGGTGACGTGGAGCAAAGGGCAGACAAGAACAAAAACAAGACATACAAAGGAGGGCTGGGAAGGTGGCTCAGTGGTAGAGTCTTTGTCTTGCATGCATGAGGCCCTGGGTTTGATTCCTTAGCACCACATAAGCAGAAAAAGTTGGAAGTGGTGCCATGGCTCAAGTGGTGGAGCACTAGCCTTGAGTTGAAGGGCTGAGGGACAGCGCCCAGGCCCAAAGTTCAAGCCCCACAACTGAAAAACACACACAGAGGAAATAAGAGAGATCCAAGAGTCTTCCAGTCCTATTATTTTTGAAATAGGGTTTTATTTCCTGCGGACCATGTCTGCCTATTTTAGGCTTCCTGTAGTTCCCGGGATGAGAGGAGTATCACTGACTTTCCTACCAGGGCTAACCTGGAACCAGAACCCTTCCCGCTTCCCCCTCCTGAGTAGCTAGGATTATGGCACCTGGCCTAGACCCCATAACTTGATGAAAAGTTTCAGTAAGATTGAGTGTAAGTTTTGGGATTCTGTTGCACAGCAAGGTGATATGTCCCTAATAATAGTGCATAATCGATTTGAAAATAACTACGAGACAGGATTTTAAAATCTTCTTACTAGAAAAATGATAAATACTTGAGATGTCAACCACTGATCCTTCTTTAATGGATAGAATATATATTTTATATTCTCTCATGTATTCATATAATGATTACCATAGAGCATATAAGGTATGGTACATCCTATAATGTAACACACACATATAACATTGTTTGTCAATTAAAAATAAAACAAAGAGCTAGGCCCTGCTGGCTCATGCTTGTGAGCTACTCAGGAGGCTGAGATCTGAGGATCACTGTTTGAACCCAGACTAGGCAGAAAAGTCTGTGAGACTCTTCAATAACTACTCAGAAAAAGCTGGAAATGGTGCTCTGACTTAAGTGGTAGAGTGCTAGCCTTGAGCACAAAGAAACTAAGGGACAGAACTCAGGTCCTGAGGTCAAGCCCCAGAACCAGAAAAAAAAAATTAGAAGAAGGAAGGAAGGAGGAAAGGTAGGAAAGAATGAAGGAAGGAAGGAGGGAAGGAGAGGAGGAAGGAAGGAATGAGAGGAAAGGAAGGAGGGAAGAAAAGAAGGAGGGAAGGAAGGAAATCACAGAGGCCAGAAACTAAGATGATCCTATAGCCATCTTTTCTGAACTATCCAGAACTGGGATTAGAATATTGATAGAACAGACTTTAGATGTAGCAGAATTTATCTCTTTTACCGTCCCCACACACACACAAATTGAAGAAACATGAAGTCAGACTTCCCTGGCCCCGTTCTCTCCCCTGGCAATGGAGCCTGAGGTCTGTGGGGAGCAGCTAAGTGTGGGTTTGGTTTGCTATACCTTCCATTCTCAGAGCCCTGCTAGGGACTGACATACAGTAGGTCTCATACATTTGTGGAATGACAAAAAGCCTGTGGATCCCCAAGCCTGGATTCTGGGGCCTCTGGGGATGGCTTTGTTCCCCCTGGGGCAGGCTAGATGTGGACTTGAAGCTCCAGGCTACAGTAGCTGACCTGACAGCAATGTGGGAGCGGCTGCGCTTTGGGCCCCTCCCGCCTCCCTCCCACAGACTTGCTTCCACACGTCAGCGACTCCCATCCTACCTCTCCACTGAGCAAACCAGGTAGTTTCTTTTTGCTCGAAAGGAGCTGGGGGAGACTTGGAAAACTGGCACAAATGTGGGATTCATGACTAGCGTCCAGTGGAGCAGGCCAGCCTTCAGTTCTTTTGTCAGGCAGAGACCTCCAACCTGTCCTGACTTTGCACAGGGATTAACAAACACGCTCTGCTGGGGCGCAGGGATTGCTGCGCAGGGCAAAGGAATCCAGGCTCAGGAAGCATAAACCCTAATTAGGGAGAAGAGGAAAATGGGCAAAGTCTGCAGTGGGATGGGAAGGATTTCCAGGAAGGACCTGGAGGAAGAAACACAAAGGTTAATAACCAGGTTTGCTGTGGGATTAAAACTCCAAGGCACCTTTTACCGAAGTCTGAAGAACTGCACATCTCTATGGAGAAGCAACAGAGATGCAACCAAGGAGAAGAGAGTGAGGGTCTGGGCGGGGCTGCTGAATGGTGTGTGTGTGTGTGTGTGTGTGTGTGTGTGTGTGTGTGTGTGTGTGTGTGTGTGTGTGTGTGTGTGTGTGTGTGTGTGTGTGTGTGTGTGTTAGTTTCCTCTGGCCATCAAGTGAGATGTGTGGACTCTTCTCAGAGTTTATATTTTGTTTAAAATGCATTAAACAAAACACATATGAGAGACTAGCACAAAGAGAGCATTCCAGAGATCCAGAGAGAGTCTTGGCCTCTCATGAAAGCTTTTGGGTGAGGCATAACCAGAAGGATTACCCAGAAAAGTCTGGATACCTACAGTTGCTGGAGCTCACAGAGCAGAAGGGAAGTGTCAGGAAACCTTAGCTCTCTTACTGAAATCTAAGGCCCCTCCCCAATACTCACCACTCCACCTAATACCAGATTCTCAGGAGACAAACCTTAGCGAAAGGAAAGGAGCTAGTCAAGGCCAGCCCTGAGGACAATAGAAGAGACTTACCCATCTCAGATCTTTAGAGGAAGGGGATCTCTGGAGGTATGAAAGGCTATATTGGGATCCAAAAGGGTACCAGTAAGAAAATAGGCTAGGGCAGGCACGAGTGGCTTACACCTCTAATCCTAGCTACTCAGGAGGCTGGGATTGAAGGATCCTGATTTGAAGCCAGCCTGGACAGCAAAATACATGAGACTCACATCTGCCATTAACCACCAAAAAGCTGGAAATGGAGCTATGGCTCAAAGTGGTAGAGTGCTAGCCTTGAGTGAAAAAACTCAGGGACAGTATCTAGGCCCTGAGTTTAAGCCCCAGGATGGGCACAAAAATAATAGTAATACATGAAAGTATATTCCAATAACATTTCCAATCAGGATTAAAGAAGCTGGGTGTGTTGGTGTACACCTGTAATCCTGGCATATGCAAAGCTAAGGCAAGAGGATCTTGGACTTCTATCCAGAATATACATGAAAACTATCACTGGGCACTAGTGTCTGCCACCTGTAATCCTAACTACTCAGGATGCTGAGATCTAAGGGTCAAAGTTCTAACCTATTCCAGATAGGAAAGTTTGTAAGACTCTTATCTTAACTAAAACTACCCAAAAAGCCAGAAGGGGAGCTTGGCTCAAGTGGTAGAGCTCTAGTCTTGAGCAAAAGAAGCTCAGGGACAGCACCCAGGCTCTGAGCTGAACACACACACACACACACACACACACACACACACACACACACACACACACACACACACACACACACACACAAAACTATCAAAACTCAATAGAAGCTGGGTGCTGGTAGTTCACTCCATCCTAGCCACTCAGGAAGCTGAGATCTGAGGATTGCAGTTCAAAGCCAGCCTAGGTGAAAGTCTGTAAGACCCATCTCAATTAAATCACAGAAAAAGCTGGACGTGGCACTGCGGCTCAAGTTGTAGGACCCTTGCCTTGAACAAAAGGAGCTCAAAGACAGTGTGCAGGCCTAGAGTTCAAGCTTTAGTACTGGGGAAAAAAAAGAGAGAGAAACTCAATGGAATAAAATAGAATAGTAATAAAATAGAAAATTAAAGTATTTGAACAAACACGTCACTGAAAATATACTTGTAAATAAGTGAAATGTAGCTCAATCTCATTAGGCACTGCAGAAATTCAGTCTGTGATCAGACTGAGGAGCTTTGTTTGGTCTGTTTGTTTGTTTTGTTTTAACTTTTTTTTTGTCTTTTCTTTTTTAGTATGGGGGACCAAACCAAGGATGTTGCACTTCTAGACAAGCACTTTGCCACTGAGTTACATCCCAGCCCTAGTGTAATGTACTGTAGTGGTAACGTTTTCTTAGCAAGTGTGAGATCCTGAGTTCTATTCTCAGCACCATAAATAAGCAAATGAGCTGGGTACTGCTAGTTCATGCCTCTGTAATCCTAGGTACTCAGGAGGCTAAGATCTGTGTATCACAGTTCAAAGCCAGCCTGGGTAGGAAAGTTCATGAGACTCTTATCTCGAATTAACCATCAGAAAATTGGAAGTGGTGCTGTGGCTCGAAGTGGTAGAGCACTAACCTTGAGTGAAAAAGCTCAGGGACAGTGCCCAGGCCTCAAGTTCAAGCCCAATGATGGGCAAAAAAAAAAAAAAAAAACCAGAAAAAAGAAAAAGAAAATCTACACTTAAAAGTATTAAAGCTAATCATGGTGGTAATAGCAGCATGTCACGGGAGGTTGAAGCAAGAGGATCTCAGTTTGAGGCTAGCCTGGTCTATATAACCAACTAAACAAAAAAGAACAACAAGAACCAAAAAAAAGCAAATTTTTAAAAAGTCACATGAGTGTTGGTAAGGATGAGGAAATTTCCTACACAGCTAGGGTTGAGTGTCAATGTTCAAACCCTCTGAGGGGGAAAGATGGTAGCCTCCAAAAGTCTCACACACTCCCATTCTCTGTTCCTGCCACTTCACAGCTAGGTAATTGCCAAGTGAAAAGCCACATCCACACTAAGATGTGCATGCTAATGTTCAAAGTGGCTTTATTTGGAATAGCCCTCAACTGGAAACAAGACAAGGGCTTGCCAACAGGAGACTGGATGAACAAAGGGGTGTCTGTCCACAAAAACAATGCCCCTCAGGAAGGAAAAGGATCAGACTATTAATCTATAGCAGTATGGATGGATATGAAAATAATTGCACTAGCTGAGCGCTGGTGGCTCACGCCTGTAGTCTTAGCTACTCAGGAGGCTAAAATCTGAGGACTGAGATTCAAAGCCAGGCAGGAAAGTCCCTGAGACGCTTATCTCCAGAAAACCGGAAGTGGAACTGTGGGTCCGAGTGGTAGTGGCTTGAGCAAAAGAGTTCAGGGACAGTGCCCAGGCCCTAAGTTCAAGCCTCATAACAGAGTAAAAAAGAAAAATAAATTGTACTGAATGAAAAAGTAAAGTTGGATAGAACATATACTATAGAATTCAATTTCTACAAAGTTCTAGAGAATGCAAACTAGTTTGTAGTGACAGAGGTCAGTTCAGTCACTTTCTGAGGACTGAGGTCTAAGTAGAAGTAGAAGGGAGGCACTACCAAATAGTGCCAGGGAACTGTCATATAATGGGTATGTTCTCTCCATCATCTATCTGTTTGTCTGTCTATCATCTAGCAACTTATTTATTGAGATGGGGGTTGTACTCTGTTGCTAAAGCTGGCCTTGAACTCACAATCCTCCTGCCTCATCCACTATCTTGATTATGGTGAGGATTTCATGAGTGTGCACTTAGGTCAAAATCTCTCCAGTTGTTCATTTCTGTATCAGTAAGCTCAGGCTGTTAAAACAAAATACCACAGACCAGGTGGCTTAAACGTCATATTATTTTTTTCCTTGAGGGGTCTAGAGGCTGGACATCCAAGATGAAGGTTCTAGCACAGTTGGACCCGTGAGGCTCTCTCCTTGTTTTGAAGAGAGCCACTCCTTGCCATGTCCTCTGTGTGTGCAGCCCTGATTCACTGGGGCCCACCCTCGTGACCTGATCTATCTTCTTCACCTCCTTCCTGGCCATATCTCCAAACAGAGTAATGTTGGAGGTTAAATATATAGTAGTTCATGGTATATCAGTATACTTCAAATAAAGGTGCCAAAAAGAAAAAGTAAAGAGTACAGGATGTCAAAGGGCACCAATTCTACTGAAATGGAACTAACAAAGCTTTCTAGAAACTGAAATTGTAGCTGGGTCTGATTGTCCATGTCTGTAATGCAAGCTGTTGGGAGGCTGAGACAGGATCGTGAGTTTTAGGTTAGCTTGAGCTCCAACAACACACACACACACACACACACACACACTCACCACATACCACAAAACAAACGCATGAGCTGAGCTTCGTTGGTAGAGTACTTGTATTGTGTGTGGCATCGCAAAACAACAACTACTACTGAAAATAACAACCACCAAAAAATGTGATAGAATTACCATAATGTTTATTAAGACAAGTATGTTTGGACTGGGAATGTGGCTCAGTGGTAGACTGCTTGCTTGCCTAGCATGCAGGAAGCCCTGGGTTCAATTCCTCAGTACCACGTACACAGAAAAAGCTGGAAGTGGTGCTGTTGCTCAAGTGGTAGAGTGCTAACCTTGAGCAAAAAAAAAAAAAAATAAGAAAAAAACAAGTATTTTGACTATGGTAGTTTAGAATTACTGCATATGAATGATAATTTGAGGAGCTGTAGCCCCCATAAGGTGACATGAAAATACTTGTGACTTTAGTTATATTAAAATCACAATGACTGCTAATGATCCTGCAGGCTGAGGTCCACTTATTATTATTATTATTATCATTATTATTATTTGTCGGTTGTGGGGTTGAACTTGGGGCCTGGGCACTATCTCTGAGCTTTTTTGCTAGTCTAGTACTCTACCACCTTGAGCCAGAGCTCCATTTCCAGTTTTTAAATGGTTAATTGGAGATAAGAGTCTCATGAACTTTCCTGCCTAGGCTGGCAGGAAAGATCCTCAGATCTCAGCCTCCTGAGTAGCTAGGATTACAGGTGTGAGCCACCAGTGCCTGGTTAACTCTTTTCTTTTTTTCCGTCTGAATCTCAGATTAGATCTTAGACAGCCTTTTGAATCAACTTAAGAATTCAAGTTCAGAATGCAAAACTATTTCTCAAAAACTAGCATGCTCTGGCTTTCCTGCAGTGGGATGGATGGAAGGGAAGGATTATTTTTAAAATCTTGCAAGTTGGGGGCCCTGGGAGCAAGTGTTAGGGTTCCTCAGGAGGATGCAGGGGTGTGTACACAGTGCATTTGGCTGGATCTCCAGAGCAGACTTCATGCCCCCCTGCAGATGTCAGAGAGGACACATTTCCTTAATCAAGGCCGCATCTGCTGGCTCAGGGGAGCTCCAGCTCAGTCTACAGGTGGCAGTTCATCTTGTAGAAATGAAGCTGTGCAGATTTAAGTAGAGCCTGGAGTGGCTAGAGCCCTTGGGGTCTCCTGCTGTGTCCAGGACCTCTCTCTTGTAGAAGCTGCGACTGGCCTGCCTGAACCCAAAGGAGAGTCTCACTTGGCACAGGAACCTGCAACTCAAGAGCCAGATTTCAGCATCTCCCTTTGAACCTTCAATCAGAGCTGCCCTGAGGGAGGAACATTCTTGATCTCCCTGCCCAGAATCCCGAGGACAGGCATCTGCCTCAGCCTTCGAAGCAACTAGGAAACAGGCCTTGCTTCTCAGGCCAGAGAAGCTAAGGAGACACAGTAGGTGTTGCTCGTGCCTGATTTGGATCATGGCAGATCTCAGGGAGCATAAGATGCTGGACAGGTAGGGGTGTGTGTGTGTGTGTGTGTGTGTGTGTGTGTATTTGTGTGTGTGTGTGTGTGTGTGTGTGTATGTGTGCATAAATGAATAATTGTTCCTACAAGTTCAAGTTTTAAAACTCAGCCAAAGTGAAGATGCTTCCGTGATTCTTTCTTGGATTGCACAGAGCTATCAATACTGCTGGTGAAAACAGCAGTATTCTGTGGAATTGTAGAGCCGGCAGTCAAGTTGAAAATGACTACAAAGGTGGGATCTGAAGCAAGGATTGGAGCTGGATGTGATCCCCACTTGAACCTATTTCCCCCACCCTACCACCCCAACCCCCCATGTCCACCCCGCCCCACCCCTGACACACACACACACACACACACACACACACACACACACACACACACACACACACACACACTCCCTTCTGTGGCCGGCCTTCTCTACCCTGGTGAGTCTTCTTACTAGTTGGGCTTCCCTCCTTCTGATAGAAGCTCATGACTATTCAGGGTGTGATTTGGCTAATACTGCCCTAATAACAGCCCTTCCATCCTCTCTGGGACTGGGGAAAATATTAAGAAGGTAGCCAGCGCCCGTGGCTTAGCCTACAATCCTAGCTAGCTACTCAGAAGGCTGAGATCTGAGGATCATGGTTGGAAGCCAGACCATGCAGGAATGTCTGTGAGACACTTATTTCCAATTAAGCATCAAAAAAGTCGGAAGTAGAGCTGTGACTCAAATGGTAGTCTTAGCCTTGAGCAAAAAGAGCTTAGGGACAGCACCCAGACACCCCTCTCCCACCCCAAAATAAGAAAGTATATGTAATTCAAAAACCAACTCTAGTAAATGTATAGGTGGGAGATAAAACACAAATGATTTTAGAAGGTAACACAGGAGACTGTCTTTATAGTAAGGAAAGACTTCTCATTGTATACACTCAAAAGCAAAAACCATAAAGATTGCTAAAAACTAAAGTTTTCTGTTCACCAAAATGTACCCTTAAGTTTAGGAGAGAAAAACAAGCCACATACACGGAGAAGATGTTTGCCTGTGAAGGCCTTGTATATAGAATATGTAAAGGATTCTTAGCTATTCCTGAGCCTTTCTGTGCTTAAGGCTAGCCCTCTACCACTTGAGCCACAATGCCACTTCTGGTTTTCTAGTGGTTTTTATTGGAGATAAGAGTCTCACAGACTTTTCTGCAGGGGCTGGCTTTGAACCTCGATCCTCAGATCTCAGCCTCCTGAGTAGCTAGGATTACAGGTGTGAGCCACCAGTCCCCGCTCACTTCCAGATTTTTTCTAAGCAGTTTATTGGAGATAAGGATCTTACAGACTTTCTGTGTGGGCTGGCTTTGAACTGCAATCCTCAGATCTCAGCCTCCCGTGTAGCTAGGATTACAGATGTGAGCCATCAATGCCTGGCTAAAGGATTCTTATGAATCAATAGTTAATACTAGGGTTTGAACTAAGGGCCTTATGCTTTTCCTTGGCTGGTGCTATATCACTTGAGTCATGCCTCCAGCCTGGCTTTTTGCTGGTTATTTTGGAGATATATCTTGGAGCCTATATTGGCTTTGAACCTTGGTCTTCCAGATCTCAACTTTTTGAGTAACTAGGATTACAGGTATGAATCACCCATCAGTGCTTAGCAACCCCTTTTATAAAGTAGGCAAAAACCATGAACAAGCCAGGTATCATGGGATAGCCCTTGACCAACCAGGGCTACATAGTGAAACCCTATTAGCAAAAATAAAAATTAAAAAAGACTTGAGCAGAGATTTTACTAAAGAGGACATCTAACTAGCCAACACATGTGTGGAGATGCTCGAAGACATTAGTGATCAGAGAAGTACACACCAGAGCCACTGTACAGTCACCATTAAAGGAGTAAAACAGTACCAGGGAATCAATGGGTCTCTCTGAACTCTGCCTAAATTGGGTTCAACAGCTCTGGAGACATTCAGTTCATTCTATTAAGGCTGACTATATGTCACTGCCTAGATATTACAGGAATGGATTCATATCAAAATACCTCCACATAATAACAAAGACTTGTACCCAAATATTCACTCTAGCCCTATTTGCTTTGGCTATCAACAACCTTGACTTTTTATTGAGGTAGAGTGGACAATAAATTTACATTGGTTATATTCATTTGTGTATCTGTATATTCTATATCTATATATATAATGGAATAATATACATTCATGAAAAGGGAACAATGCCACATTATTAGATTCTAATGCTAGACAAAAGAAGTACTACTTACTGTGGCTTCTACTTGCCTGATAGATAAGATTGAGCAAGCTAATCTACTGTCATAAAAGTCAGGATACTGACAACTTCTGGGGCAGGATTATTGGATAAAATATAGTTCACCACCGGAACCGGTGGCTCACGCCTGTAATCCTAGCTACTCAGGAGGCTGAGATGTGAGGATGACAGTTCAAAGCCAGCCTAGGCAGACTCATCTCCAACAAACCACTAGAAAACTGGAAGTCGTGCTGTGGCTCAAGCAGTAGAGCGCTCGCCTTGAGCTGAAGAGTGCAGGGACAGCGCCCAAGCCCAGAGTTCAACCCCCACGACCGACCCCCCCCCCCAAAAAAAATATATAGTTCACCCAATAACATCTGAATTTCACATAAATAATATACAATTTTAAGCATGTGTCCATTCACAATTCTGTTTGTTAAATCTGGCAATGCTATTCATTCTGAGAGACTATTACTTATAGGGCACATGAGGCTAGCTTCTGATGGTGCTTTAGGTGTAGTTGCATGGGTGTGTCCATTGTAAATGTTCACCTAGGTGAGTGTTTAAATTTAGCACTTTACAACAGGAATGTTACACTTCAACAAGATGTAGCATAAGACCTTGAGTTCAAAACCCCAGTACCGCCCCTGCCTCCCCTCAAAAAAGAGATAGAGCAAACAGAGTCAGGAGTATTAGTTGACTGAGTTTAACGAAATATTTCCAGTCTCAGTTTTTCCATCTGTTGAATGGAAATCATTTTACTAAGAGTGTTAGGTGGGAAGAAAATGGAAGTTAAGAAGATGAAATAAGCAGGCACCAGTGGCTCTTGCCTATAATCCTAGCTACTCAGGAGGCTGAGATCTGAGGATTAAAGTTCAAAGCCAGCCTGAGCAAGAAATCTATGAGACTATTATCTCTAATTAAATAAGAGAAAAAGCAGGAAGTGGTACTGTGGATCAAGTGGTACAGTGCTAGCCTTCAGCAAAAGGAGCTGTGAGAAGACATAGCACCCAGGCTTAGAGTTCAAGCCTCAGGACTGGCAAAACAGGCCAGGCACTGGTGGCTCACACCTCTAATCCTAGCAACTCAAGAAGCTGAGATCTCAGGATCTAGGTTCTAATCCAGCCCAGGCAGAAGAATCTATGAAACCCTTATGTCTGAATAATCAGAAAAAAGCTAAGAGTGGAAGTATAATTCAAGTGACAGAGCAGCAGCCTTGAGTGAAAAAGCCAAGTGAGCATGAGGCCCTGAGTTCAAGCCCCAGTACTGAATGAAAGAGCATGCTCAGGCTAACTTACCCAGACAGGGAAGGACATTGACAGGTTCAAATCCCACACCCTATGGCTTTGCCGGGAAAGCATTCTTGAATTTTACAAGACTCAATACACCTAAGGCTTGATGAGGACTATTTATTAATGAGGAATTTGTTTGTATGTTTTTGATGTTTTGTGACTGGGTCTAGAACTCATGATCGTCTTGTCTCAGCCTCCCAAATGCTGGGATGATAGGTATATGCTACTTTACCCAATTTAAGGCAAAGGATTTTAATAAAAGGTTTGAGATGTGAGACAGCCTAAACCAAGCACCAATCTCTCAAGGAGTTCCCCGACACCCTCCTGTACAAGTGGAAGTGTCAAAAGAGCCTCAGTTTGCAGAACCATTGGGCCCAGAGTTCCAAGTAGCAGTAGTCTTGAAGAGGCCTCTGTGACCTGGAATTCCTCTCTTCCCTTTTGACCTAGCCTCCTCCTTCCCTTCCCTTTAGCCCAAGGCAAATCACTTCTCCTGGGAGTCACCTCTGTTGCCTTGCTTTGAAAGCCTGGCCAGGAGTGGGAGAGTAGCAGGCCTTCCTCCCCCGGAGCTCTGCTCTTGCTTAATTAGTGTTTGCAAAGGGCTGCACATTATTAAATTACTAGACAATTTAGAGGAAGCCTTGGGGGCTTTGGAAATCAGCAAGCTACCCTAACTGGGTGGGTGGGACCTGACTGGTGTCTCAGACTGGAGTGGGTGGAGACACCCTTTGGTGGCCCACCCACCTCCTGACAGACAGTTTCTCTTAGGGAACCTCCTTAAAGGGTCCTTGTCACAATTGTCCAGCTTGCCTTTGAAAGCACACTAAGGCTTTCCTTTCCCTTTTATAAAGCAGCTGCTGTTGAGAAAAGTGAATAGGAAGTAGAGAGTTTGATAGCCTGGAGCCAAGGTGACGGAGGCCTCCCAGGCACCAGAACTGGGCTAAAGCCTGCATCCCATCCCTACTCCAGAAAGAAGGTGTGTGTGGGGGGGGGGGGGGGTGCGGAGGGGGGGAGTGGATTAGAAAAGGGAAACTGGGAAACTTTCCTATAGAAAGCCAGTAGCTATTAATTCAAGGCTATTAAAGCTATCTGTTATTCCACTGACTCATAATTAACATTCAAGCGTAGACATTACATTCCCATTTTATAGATGAAGAGAGGCAGAATGATTTATGGGTGGCCCAAGGTCAAACATCCAGGTAAGGTAAAGGCCAGATTTAAAGCCTTCAATGAAGCCAAGATACCTCTTGCTGGGGCAAGATTATAAACACACACACACACACACACACACACACACACAGGCATGCACACGCTCCTGTACATACACACACGTGTACACACACCATCATCACCACCACCACCACCAACAACAACAACAAAAAGAAACACAAACGATTCTCCTAGCTATTCTCAGCCCTCTCCGCCTGGGTTGGGGAGGAAGGATAGTGCCCCTCAAGTAGCAAAGGAACTTGCTGAATCTAAAGCCGATCACATTTTTCCCACAGAGGGGGTTTCATGTAACGTGTCACTTCACAGGGGTCCTCCTTCTTGCCTGTGGGGACATTTTTTTAAATGATCACATCCAAAGGGGAGACAGCTACTGACTCCTACTGAGTACAAACAGGGGTGTTGCTCAGTTTTCCACAAGGCACAGGACAGCCCTGACACAGACTCCTTTAGTCCCACTAGTGAGGAGCAAGAGATACTGATTTGAGGAGGGCCATAAGGCAGAGGTAAGCTGGGCAGGGAGGTTGGGGGTAGGGGGAGTCCCGGAAGTCCCAGAACAAGGGCAAGGCGGGGAGGGAAGGAGAGCTTTGAAGACAATGTGAGCCACTTCATAATGCAGCCTTTAAAAGAGAGTTACTTTAAAGAGATCTATTTATATTTTTCTAGGATCTTCTTTATAACCCAGGATGTCACAGAAAAATCATGAAGGTGATCCTGTTGTCATCTTGCCCAGAATCCAGTTGCCAAAAGGCCCTGGATTTTCAGAAAACTTGAATTTAAAAAAAAAAAAAAAAAAAAAGGAACACACCAAGAGCTATTTTTAGCTGGGGGGTTTACACCAGTAATCCTACTTACTCAGGAAGCAGAGATCTGAAGATCTCTGGTTGGAAGACAGCCTGGGCAGACAAATGTTGAGACTCTTATCTCCAATTGTCAGTCATTGAACTCAGGGCTTGAACTCAGGGCCTGGGCACTGTCCCCATGTTCTTTCACTCAAATCTAGCCCTCTACCACTTTGAGCCACAGCTCCACTTCCGGTTTTCTGGTAGTTAATTGGAGATAAGAGTCTTGTGGACTTTCTTGTCAGGGGCTGGCTTCAAAACACGAACCTCAGGCTCAGATCTCAGCCTCTTGAGCAGCTAGGATTACAGGTGTGAGCCACCAGCACCCAGCTACTTATTTTTATCTATTCAGTGCTGGGGATGGAGCTCAGAACTGGAACTCTACCATTGAGCTATACCCTCAGCCAATATGTGGGCTTTGAAATTTAAATATGACAGTAAATGCTACAAAAAGTGGTTTAAAATTACCTATGAGGTGCACATTAACAATGGCTACCTTGAAATATGCGGATATGACAGTGAAGGAGGAAGAAACAGAAGGAATTTATTTCTTAAAATAGAAAGTACATTACTTCCATTCTGATAATGCAAATAACCTATGTTCAGTTGTTAAAAAGATAACAGAATAGTACAAAAATGAAAGTAAAAATTACCATGAAGTCTACCATCTAGGGGCATTTGAGAACATACCCTTCCTCTTTTTTTTTTGGCCAGTCCTGGGACTTGAACTCAGAACCTGGGTGCTGTCCCTGAGCTTTTTTTTTGTCTCAAGGCTGGCACTCTACCACTTGAACCACATTTTCCACTTCTGGATTTTTTGGTAGTTAATTGGTGATAAGAATCTCACACTTTTCCTGCATGGGCTGGCTTCAAATCATGATTCTCCGATCTCAGCCTCCCTGAGTAGCTAGGATTACCAGGTGTAAGCCACTGGTGCCTAGCTTCCTTGCAAATATTTTTAATGAGAAATCACACTTTCATTTTTTTTCTAGAGAATCTAGCAGTATATGTTGTTTTATCACCAGCGATTACATAACATGACTAGCTAGCTATAAGATGAGGTTGGCAAGATGTTTCTTGTATCAAGAGGTGTGGGGGTAGGACCATGAGGATCTTTCAAAGAGGAAAAGCTGAAAAATATAATAATATCAGATCCTTCAAGAAAGCCCCCAGCTGGTTCTGGATAGACTAATCCATGCCCTTTGCCCCAGAAAGCAGAGGTGGGCATCTAGGCCTGGCAGGAGGGTCTCAGAGACACAAGCCATCAACTTCGAAGGCCTGCAGTGAGAGAGGAAGAGGGGAATAATGGTCCCAAGCCAAGGAGGCTTCTGAGTGCTCTTGTCCCCCAAGAGCTTAGGTCCCTGCAGAGTAGAGGACCTAGCATCTTTACAGTGGCAGCCCTCTAGCAGTCAGTAGACGCAGGCACTGAGAGACCATGGGAGGGCACCTGATTTTTGAGGTCATTTACAACTTCTCACTCTGAGCATCTTGGAGCCCTTAAGAAATAATGATTAATGCTTTCTCGCCTGCTCTAGGTATTTACAGTGTGCCCCCAGGCTACCAAGCAGTTTGCACAGGACACAGTCAACCTGGTGCTGCAGGCTGATGTCTATACAGAGATCCAAACTCACTCTGGATCCTGAACCCATTCACTTCAACTTCTTCCTTTTCCCCATCCAAAGGAGTGTTTCATTAGGAAACACACTCCATGCATAGCCTGGGAATTGTCAGAAACAGTTGGAATTTAGCTAGGGAGGAGGAAAGTTGTTGATTCCAATGCAGTCATCGCAAGTGGTTAAATCAGCAGAGATTTCGTCCTTCCTCCAAACACACCAGGGCAGAGGCTGCTGTGGATTCCTCTAATCTTCCCATTCTGGACCAGAGAGTGTCCTTGGACCCATCACCTTCTCCATCCCATAATGCTCTGGGCCAGAAGCAGGTGTTAGCTCACACCTAGATAAATTACCAAGGGAACAATGGCATTGTCTTCTCCTGAAATTTCACCTGCTCTGCCCTTTGAACCACCTTGTGAGATTGCACAATGCTGGCTGACATCCTCTCTGCCTCAGTTCAAGTGCCCACATTTTTGTGGAAGGAGTTTTGGTATCCATTTTCAAACATGGCAATAGGCTGGAGAGGGCAGAGATGTTCAGTGATACAGGTGGGGGGCATTGAAGCTATCTTTTTTTTTTTTTTTTTTAAGAAAAAAAAAAAGAGCCAAGAAAAGAAAACCCTGGGCATTTTATTATGTTAAAAACACAACCAATTATTAATTCTAAAGACTTCTGCAAGATCAACCTAGATGAAACTTTTCCTACCTTTCCCCTGCCCTCTTCTCAGAAACATTTAGACCTACCCTATGGCAATAACTATCGGGAAGTCTCTGCCCTGTAGATCAGGGTACCACAAATAATTCAGGAAAAAAAAAAAGTCAGTGCTGTTCCTGTAGCCCGGCATTAGGATAAGTATATCTTAAGAAAGTTCTTATGCAGACTTGGCTTCAGGCAATAAAACGTCATAGATGTATAACTGTAGCAAGTGAAATTTCTAGGGAACAAATTAGACTGCAACACGTTTTTCTGGAAATGGCAAGAAAAGCATTGCACACCACTCCCCCCCTTTAAAAAAAAGGCAAGTTATTATGCAGTAAATGTTTCATTTATTGGCCTTCTTCTGTTACTAGGAGGGTTAAAAGTCATCTTGTCAATAAGCAAAGTGTATTTACCGAGGACTGATGTCTTTGGAATGCTGTTCCTGTCACACATGCCTGCGGTGGTAGTGATCTGCCTCTGAAAGCAGGTGGTGAAGGCCTGCACATGGGCACACAGCTCGCCATTAACCCTGGCATTATAATAATAAGGCAGGCATTATTGTTACTTGATTACCCTTGTAAGCAGAAGCAAGGTGATCAAGCCAGACACTTCAGACAAATGTCAGAAGACAAGCCTGTTCCTTGAGTTTCCGTTGAGCTTTTCTTTTTAGTCCCTGGATGGCATGTTTCCAGAGGAAAACTGAGTCTTTTTGCCTATGCCTTCCTCCTGCTAAAATGGAAAACTCTTGGCTAACATCGAATGTAGTCCTATGTTGGCTACGGGAAGAGCTTTCCTGAAGGGCCAAATAAGGAACCCTCACCCACGTAGAACACAAAGCAAACAGAAAAATCTCACATGGAATCAGGACTCTGGCTTCTCAACATTTCCCCATTTTATAGCTTCCTTGTGTTTTCTGATTCTTTTTTTGGCTTCTCTTGGTCACCACACTCCTTGTACAGATAAGTCCAACATAGTGGGTAACAGATTGTCTACCTTGGAGCCAGAGCTTTAAAGAAAAATCACATGGGAACAGAAGTTCTCTCTCTCTCTCTCTCTCTCTCTCTCTCTCTCTCTCTCTCTCTCTCTCTCTCTCTCTCTCTCTCTCTCTCTCCCCCCCCCCCCCGGTAATTTAGTAGAGTCTTGCCTAGTGATTGGGGGAGTTGTGTATATGGTTGTCAACATGCGGTCCCCTTCTTCTGGTATAAAGTCCAAGCAGAATATCATTTTTTTCCTTGAATTCCAAAGCCAACCTGTCAATGTGGTTTGGCTTCTTGGCTAGTGTGCTGTGAAGCTCTTGGCCCTAACTGGGTAAGTATAAAACCATGGGTGTTCAAAAGCACCTAGAAAAGATTCAACCTAACCACCTCACCCTCTAGGGGAAGGGGCCACAGGTGCCAAGGCACAGTGGCCTATTTTGGCAATCCCCATTAAGCACTTCCCCATAGTTTGTGTGTGCCTAATACTCTACTATATTTTCCCTTCCAGGGACCTAGTACCCTTCAGGTAGCTTATATAAACTGTAACTTCTTTTTAATACTTGCCCATAGGGATGAACAAGAAAAGTGACCCTAGAGAGATAACCTATTAAGTTTTAAGGGGAAAATGTTGGTTACCAATATCAACACAGGTTCCACAGGGAAAGAGACAAGGAAAGAAAGGCCAGAGGAGAGGGGACAACTGAGAAGTAAAGAAGCGAGAGAGCAGTGGAGGGTGGAGAAGAAGAGGCTGAGAGACCTATTCTTACAGGTCACATCTTGGGCTGGCCTCAGGAAGGGGCTCCAAAAGATGGGAGGGGCTCCAAAAGATGAGGACCCAGCTCCTCCCACAACTGTCCATTCTTTGTATGCAATACACAGACCACAGTGGGCAAATCCCTTGCAAAGCTCAGGCCAGCTATCAGAACAGACTGCTGTCTTCTCTGTGTGAGTTTAGAGTCTCTGCCATTTGGGCAGCACTCAATTCTATAAACTAAGAGCCATCAGTGCCTAGAGAGACGTTTCTTAACATTTGGATGCATACCAACTGTTGTTTAAGATTTTCCACCAAATCTATAAATTACATGTCCACATTGTGGACCAACGTGACTTTTCCTTTAAGTATTATATTACCTTACTTCTTGCCAGTTTCAGTTCCAATCCTGCCCATGTGGGCAGCACTCTGAGCCCTTGTGAGATCAGGGGTTACTGACCCTCAGATCTTGCTGATCTCCCCAAGCCTTTTATAGCACGAAGCAATGAAATGAAACAAGGCACATGTGCTATCAAGGAATAACTTCTAATTGCTTAATTAATTCAAAGATATAAGGTGTGTGTGTGTGTGTGTGTGTGTGTAGATTTAAAGGCTCCCTTTGAATGAAAAAAATAAGGGTATGCTCAAGTGAATGGGGTTACTAACTGTGGGAAAGAATTCCACAGTGTTTACATATGACAAAAATGTAGGCGAAGCCAGGTGCTGGTGGCTCACACCTATAATCCTAGCTACTCAGGAGGCTCAGATCTGAGGATCATGGTTCAAAGCCAACCTGAGCAGTAAAGTCTGTGAGATTCTTATCTCCAATTAACCAGCAAGAAAGCCAGAAGTGGAGATGTAGCAGAATGCCAGCTTTGAGTAAAAATGCCAAGCAAGTGTGTGAGGCCCTGAGTTCAAGTCCTATAATAGTGTGTGCAAACACACACACACACACAACAGGCCAGATGTTTGAAAAAATACTGATATCCTTTGAAAATTCAATTCAGTATATTTATGGGCTTTTATTATACAAGTAGTCTGTGAAGAACATAGGCGGCCATTATCCAACTTCAGGTCAGGTTGAATTAAAAAACAAAAAACAAATCCACTATTATAGGGCAAAAAAAGACATAAAATTGAGTTACTATAAATATGTTCCAGTTTATATAAAAACAAAAACAAAAACAAAAAAATGCAAAAAAAAAAAACCCCACCAGAAAACAACCCAGAATAGGCCTATGGAAAGTCCACACAGGATATAGACAAACTCAAGCACAAGTAATGGGTGACAATTAGCAAGTGTGTAGAGATACAGTCATTTGGCTAAATGTGGAAATCTAAGGGGAATCAAGTGAAAGACCTAAAAAAGGAAAACTGTTAAATCCATTTGTACATGGCCTTAACAGTGAAGCATTTCATTCTTCATGTTTTTTACTTGGTATCTTGAAATAATCCCCTTCATGTCTCAGTTCCCCCTCTCAGACATTGCACCTGCCTTATTTATTTATGAGGTTTGAAGGTTAGTCCTACCTGCTGAGATTAATTAGCCCTGTGCTTTGTATCCTATGCAATCCTGTCTGATTAAATGTACACATTTATTTGACTTCTTTTCAGGCTCCTACTTACTCCTGATTTTCTGACAAATATTTAAGTTGGGAGTGTAACAGTGATTTCTTCTTTGCCTCCCCTAATCCACTTTTTTTTTTTTTTTTTGGTGTCAGTTCTAAGGCTTGAATTCAGGACCTGGACATTGCCCCCTAACTTTTTCTGCTCCAGGTGGGCATTCTACCACCTGACGCCCAGCTCCACTTCTGGCTTTCTGAGAGAAGAGTCTCACAGACTTCCCTAAGTGTGGGTTGGCTTTGAGCTGTGATCTTCAGATTTCAACCACCTGAGTATCTAGAATTACAGATGTGAGCCTCAGGTGCCTCGCTTCTCCAAACCATTTTTATGTTGCCTGCATCTTGCTCTTTCCTGTGCAAATGTAGTTGTGATTTGTTTTGTTTCCAGTTCTGGGGAATTCATTGGCCTTGTCTGTCTTGGTATCCTTATTTTTAGTAGTCTTCTTTTGAAGACCTTAGCCTATAAAACAGTTTTGCTGTACCCTATGGTCTGTTCCATGTAAATCTGCTTTTCTTTTGGAAAGATAGGCACTGATGGACCAGCTCAAAAATGTGCGAGAATTTTAAGGAAAAGGTTGGAAAACTTACAGTATAGACTGCAGACCAACATGTTCCTTCCTAATAGGCAATTGGCTAATTACTATTGACTTTTTTTTCTGGTGGTTTTCTGTCCTCTTTTCAAGTTGTAGCTTCCAGTCTCTTTCTCACTGGATATTTACAAGAAAACGAATGTTCTGGCTCCATCATTTAGGAACACTGTGTTTTCCGAGCTGGGCTTTTGTCCTTTTAACATAATTTGTTTCCCTATTTTTGCAGCCAATCAATCTGCTCCCCTAGGGGTGCCTAATGAATCGACAGATACCTGTCTCAAACTCCCAAGTTTCACCAGCTCTTTCCGGAGGTCTTCCAGCGTGGTTGGGTTAGCAATCTCCTGCCAGGGTCATCTACCTCTGGATGATGTGGTCCGGGTCGGTCTTGGGGATTTCATTTCAGACCCCCTGGGAGGAAGGCTGCAGCCCCAAGCCTCACGGGCTCAGAGAACTTTCAGTTTTATTTTCCCTTGGCGCTGTTAACGCCCCAACTTTTCACCTCCAAAGTCAGAGAGGACTTTGACTCCTCGATCATTTCCTACCGCCTCCAACGTCAGTTTAAACACACACGCGCACACACACACGCACACACACTCACACTTAACATTTAGAAGCAGCACGTATTATTTCTCCTTAAGGACGTTTCCAGCGGCCCTGACAACCTCAGTGTGTGTGTGTGTGTGTGTGTGTGTGTGTGTGTGTGTTTGTTTGTTTTCGGATAAGAAAGTCATGTCGGCATTTTTATCCTGGTGGGACTCCGCGTGGAATGACACGACTCACCATCACTGAACACAAGCGGGGCGGGGGGCGGGCTCGGGGTCCCTTCCCTGCAGCGGGGACCGGGAACTCTGCCCGGCCTCTGCAGCGCAGGGGACACCGGTGCCCTCGGCCTCGGGTGCCACGTCCCGCCCCGGGGTGGCAGATCGCGCCGCGGGACGCACCCCTTGGCATCCCCACCCCTCTTCCCGGAGACTTATTTCTACTATTTCCAAAGTGCACTCCCCCCCACCCCCGGGCCTCTCCCCATCCCCGCCCCCGAAGTGGGCTTTCCTTCCGCCTCGCAGGGCTCGGATTCCTGACTCGGTCGCCACCCCTTTTCCCCTCCTCTCCCACTCCGCATTGTCTTTCAGAATCCGCCCCCCTCCCGGAGCGAGTCCCGCACTCGGGCCCGACTCCCGGCGCGCGCGCTGCGCGCAGGCCGCTTCCCCCCCCCCCCCCGCCCCGCGCGCGCCTCCCGCGCCCCCTTCCCCGCCCGCCCCCCTCCCTCCCTCTCCCCGCGCCCGAAAGGATCATTGTTGGCCGCCCCCGTCCCGCCCACCCCGGCTGTTTATTTATGCACACGTCACCAGCCCGGCCCCGCCCCCGGCATCTCATTAAGGCGAGTGTGTTCCTCTCGCCCTGTCAATAATCTCCGCTCCCAGACTACTCCGTTCCTCCGGATTTCGATCCCCCTTTTTCTATCTGTCAATCAGCGCCGCCTTTGAACTGAAAAGCTCTCAGTCTAACTTCAACTCACTCAAATCCGAGCGGCACGAGCTCCTCCTGTATCTTCGGCTTCCCCCCCCTCCGCTCTTTATAGCTGACTTCTTGTTGTTGTTGGTGTTTTTTTTTTCCTTAACCCCCCTTTTTATTTATTATTTTTTTTGCACATTGATCGGATCCTTGGGAACGAGAGAAAACAAGAAATCCAAACTCACGCGTGCAGAAGATCTCCCCCCCTTCCCCTCCCCTCCTCCCTCTTTTCCCCTCCCCAGGAGAGAAAGACCCCAAAGCAGAAAAAAAAGTTCACCTTGGACTCGTCTTTTTCTGGCAATATTTTTTTTTGTGGGGGAAAAAACAAAACTTTTTTGGGGGGGCGGTTGATTATTTTTTTGGCTTTTCTTCTTCCTTCATTTTTCATCCAAAATTGCTGCTGGTGGGTGAAAAAAAAAAATGCCGCAGCTGAACGGCGGTGGAGGAGATGACCTAGGCGCCAACGACGAACTGATTTCCTTCAAAGACGAGGGCGAGCAGGAGGAGAAGAGCTCGGAAAACTCCTCGGCGGAGAGGGATTTAGCTGATGTCAAGTCGTCTCTAGTCAATGAATCAGAAACGAATCAAAACAGCTCCTCCGATTCCGAGGTAGGAAGAGCCCCTCGGGCTGCCGGGGTTTTCATCCCTTCCCTGGGTTTGGGCAAATGTGGCCGGGAGGCGAGAAGTCGGGGCTCGGGGGGCGGCGGGCGCCGCATGCGGGGCCGGGCGGGCGGCCGGCCGGCGAGTGCGTGCGGGGCCACGGCTGAAAAACACACACAACAAAACAAAACTTGTAACTCTGTTTCTCTGCTCCCCCCCCCATCCCCGCCACCCGTCGACTCCTCGTCCCCCCCCTCACCTGGTTCCCCCCCCACTTCGGCGTGGCGTTTGCCCCTCGCCCCCTCCACCACCTCTGCCCCTCCGGGAAGGCGGAAAGACGGCCTCCGCCTCGATCCGAAAGTTTCCGAGATAAATCCCGGGAAAGTTTGGAGGAAGGTGAGTAGACCCCCCGTGCGCCCCCCTCCCCGGCTGCCCGAGCTGCGCCCCGGGGGCGGCTGCGTGCGCCCCGGGCCTTCCCCGCGTCCCCGGCTCGGTCCGGTCCGGTGTCGGCCCGAGCCGGGGCGCGCGGGCCCCGGGGGCCACTTTTCTAAAAAAGTTTCTCCTGCTCTCTCCCGCTCCGCGCGGCCGCCGCCGTCCCCTCGCCGCCCCGCCATGTTAGCGGCCAAGAGGCAAGATGGAGGGCTCTTTAAGGGGCCACCGTATCCCGGCTACCCCTTCATCATGATCCCCGACCTGACGAGCCCCTACCTCCCCAACGGATCGCTCTCACCCACCGCCCGAACCGTAAGTGCCAGTGCGCGCGGCCCCCGCCCGCCCCGGCCCCGCATGCGGCCCCTGCCCTGCCCCCTCCCCTCCCCTCCCCGCCTCCCCTCCCTCCCCCTCCCCCGCCTCCCCTCCCCCGCTCGCGGCCCAGGCCGCCCGAAACTCTCCAAACTTTTCTGCCTTTTGTGGACTGGATGTGTTTGCACTTCGCCATGTTCTTGCTTTCAGTTTGCTGCCTCGCGATGTTGGGGAGCTCTTTCTTTCCAAGCTGGGCTTGGCTGGGGGGGGGGGAGCTCAGGAGAACGTCCTTTATTTATTTATTTATTTTAACCCCCACCCCTCCCCCACCCCCTGGGCGCTCTGGCCCCCTCCCCCTTCGGGGGTGTTGTTTGTTTCTTCACCCTGGGAAGGATGACTGTGTGGCTCTTTTCTTTTCCCCCTCTCTCCCCTCTCTTTGGCTTCCCATTTCTGTGGCGTCTTGGGCTCTCCCCGGTTAACCCCTTGGCTGCCGCCGCCCGGCCGGCCCGCCCCGCACGGCTGCAGGCGCCCGGGGCGCGGGGTGGCGTGTGCATTTTCCTGCGGGCGTTCCTGCGCGGCGGAGCCGGCGAGCGCGCGGAGCCCCCGGGCCCGGGGCCGGCCGGCGCCACGGCGCGGTCTTTCTCGGGGCGGTTATTTATTTAGCTTTCTAGGGGCGATCCCTGGCGCCCGGCCGTTCCCCCCCCTCGCCTCCCCCCCACTGGAAGGTCACACTTCCCAGGCGGGTCCCGTCGCAAACTTGGGAGCTCCGAGCGCCCTTTTCTTTGGTCACCAGGCCAGGCCGCGAGCGCCTAGGGCGCTTTTGGCGGACTCGGCGCGGCTGCGGGACCGCACCGGGGGCCGGCGGGGGCTGCGTGCGGGGTGGGGAGCCCCCCCCCCTCCGTGGTTGAGGTTCTGGATCGGTGACTGAGCGAGGATGGCCTCCTCCGTGAGGACTCGATGTATTTCTAGGGAAATGGGGTGCCGCCGGGCCTGCTTTCACCGGTCTCTGGGAAGGCCCTCTGTGGGCCCTCGGGGGGGACCCGAGACCCGAATGTGAAGGCTCAAGGGTGCGGGGGGCGGGGGTGGGAGGCCACGATGTCTTTTTCTTTCCTTCAAGGGGGTGGGCGGCCGATCACCGGCCACACAACTTTGGGGGACCCCAGGGCAGTGCAGGGTGCTGGGATCCCAGGGCGCCTCCTGCAGCGCTGCGCCCGGCGTGCTGACCTGTGTCCTCGCAGATCATTTCCCTCCTTCCGCGGGCCTCTGCCCGCCCCTAGAACCCCCTTTTATCCACGGCCTCTCAGAAACCTGAATTTACAAGCATCTGGACGGTCAGGGCGCGTTTGGGTCCAGCGTCTCCAGCTTGCCATTTTTGCATCTTGTCTGGTTGATCCCCTATGTACATACACTACTTTGGGCTTTTCTTTTCCTTCTTTCTTTTTCTTTCTTTTTTTGTAACCTTAGGTGGCAATTTGAAATAATACCTCCACTGTTCGCAATAGTGGATTCAGGTCTCATAGCCCAGGGTTTGCCGGCTGGAGTCGATCCGATCTAACAAGTGTTTTAAAGCATTAAAATATTAACTATCAGGTTTGACTTGTTTTTGTTTTTTTCTTTTTGGTCCTAGCAGAATGGCAAAGGCGTGCCAGACCGGTCATTTTTTTTTTAATGGCTCGTAAAGAGAAATAGTTACCCTCCCCCCACAGCCCCCTGCCCCCCAGACCCCGGCTTCTGCATGCCTGGGAAATCCGGTGAAGTGGTTACCAGCCCGACCTCCTCCTGCAGGGCCGAGCTTTCTTTCGTGCTGCAAGGCAGGGGCCCTGCTCTGGGGTTGCAGGGGGACGCAGGGTTTGGTTATTTGTTTTGTTTTGTTTTTCTTGCGAGCTTGTGGGCATCTTACAAGGGATTCTGGCTCAAAATCGGAGGGTTCAGTGAACTAACGAAACCGGGCTAAGCAACATTCCAAAGTAATCCTGGGAATTCTTCCTCTCTCCCCTTGGTTGGAAACCTCACTGCGATTTTAAAATCCACTTAGCCATCTGATTATTGAGCTTTGATGGCAGGCTTCTTCGCTTTCTTGATTCTTTTCAAACTCTAGGTCTATGACTGCTGGCAGTCTTGCCCTACCATCGCCTAAAACTTGAACAGTTGTGTTGTGCTGTAATTAGGAAGCTGGGAAATTGTTAAAGGCAAATAAATGATTTCCTGGTGAGAAAAGGAAGACTCCCAATGCTCAGTTCCCTTTGTGGGCATTATAGGAATAGCCGGGCGGCTAGTTATTTTAATTGTGGACATAGCAGGTGGCCCTGTGCTGTGACATCAGATTGAGTCTGAGGAGACATTTCTAAACTCAGTAGGCAGTTTTAGTATTTGCATGTCAAACATCAGTAGACATCTTTGTACACTGCCTCTTCCTCCTTCCTTTCCATTTCCTGAGTTAGATGATGCACTCCAGAATTAATGTTATTTATTTAGGTTGGGAAGCAGGGCTGTAGCCAGGGGACCCCAGGTTGTTGTGTCTCCCTCCATTCCTGGGCCAGCTTGCAATTCCAGATTTGATTCAGCTTCTGGAGGAATCCATAGGCAGGATAGCGGTCATTCCAAGCTCCTCTGAAATTCTTCATGGTTTATGGGGTGGTTTTTGAGGTCAAGGTGTATTGACAAATTAGCGGCATGCTTGCTTCTCTTCTTGTTCCTCCTTGCTGAATGGTTTTTGTTTTTATTTTTGTTGTTTTTTAAAATTTTTTTCATTTTCTGTTATGAGCCTACCTGTAAAACAGCTGCATCCTTTAAAAACCCAAATCTCTGGAACTCAGATTTCTGCTTCTCTGTTTAAGAATGTAAAGAATTAAGGGGTATCATTAAATGGGCTTATGCTGAATAATACATTATCTCAAGAATAATGCTTTAATTGCTAGAGACGCCAGAAAGCTTGGTAGTAATAATTTTATTTTAACACGACAAAGATTTCCACATAACCCTAATTTAGCCTTTGATACAGTAATGGGAATGGCTTTTAAAAGGACAGATTCAGATTCAAAAGGCATTAAAGAGAGATCCAGTTAAGTCGATGGAAAGGGTTCAAACTGCAAATATTAGAATTGTTACATGGGTATATGAAAGATAAGAATACTATTACCTTATTAGAGTTGATAGGAGAGAAAGAGTAGTTTTACATTTCTTTCCCCCCCCCCCTTTTCCTGGCAAACAAGAAATAGAACTGTACTGTAGTGATGAAAATCCCAGTTAGGTTTGAAATTTCTCTTTATAAAGATTCCGTTGGTATTAGAATTCTCGCCTCCTCTTTTATCCAAAGTTATTTGCTTTTCAACTGAGCTGTTTGCTACTAGGCTGCACAGATAAATAAGCAGCATCTTGAATTCATTTTTGAACTTGGAATCCAGCATTTAAAGGAAACCAAGAGGGGCCTATTCATTGGGGTTTTATTTAACCAGGCAACTTCTCTTCTTGCTTGTGAAAAACAACATAATCCTTTGTAATACAAAAGATTGAGACCTTGGAGTGTGAAGGGTTAATGTTGGTCCTTCCCTGTTGTCTTCCCACCCCCCACCTTCACCCCTGATTGTTTTGACAACACTTTTCAAAGTGTGACATTCCAAACCCCTCCATAACAATGTAATATTACTGTAATTACACAGGTCATTACATTTTAAATAGAGAACAATAAAATGCTTATCGCCCTGAAAAAGAACAGGTGTTCTTGCCTTTCTTTGGTATTTATGCTAATTGTTTTTCATCTCCTTCAGAAATATTTATGGCGAACATGTTTAGATTTCAATCTCAATGCAACAGTATTAATTCCATGCTAATCTTTATAGGTTGGGGTTTAATGTCTGCAGTATGGATTATGGGCTCAACATTCACCCAAGAAGTCATATTTTAATGATTATAAATTTAATATGCTAATACTTGGCAATTTGTGGAGATTGCGGAAAGCCTCCCCTTCACCCGTTTCCCCCCCCAGAAAAAAACTCTTAGCAGTTGGAAGCCTAAAGTGCTTATCTAGAAGTGTTTTTTTTTTTTTTTTAAACTTTTTCACTACTTAGAGGAAGAAGCTTTGATTGTTGCCCCGTATCTCTGAGGAAGAAAAGATTTTTTGAGGAAAACAGTCCCTTCTTGACTAGGAGATTTCCTACCTTGATTTTAATTTTCCTGATAGGGATTTCATTTAGAGTCACTGTTAGAAGTTCAGTTAGCTTTCTGTTTCTTAGCAAGCTGTGAGAAGTTACAGGAGGGTTTCTGGGAGCTTTGCAGAGCAAGAATGCTATTCTGTTAGTCATGCAGGATCGCTGCAGCCCTGCACAGCACACCAACACACACACACAACAAAACTTGCTTTAGAAAACTGGCATTTTAATAGTTGTGCAGAGGGGGCTGTGCTTTTCAAGATGCCAGGAGATGTCTTTCCAGGATCCGAATGCCTTTGCCCATCCAACAGGGTACCCGGGTGTGTGCAAAAAGTGCCTAGATTTCTCCGTTGAGAGATCCTCCTGTAAGTTCCCTTTCACACACACTGTGGGTAACCGAGAAGGTAGCTGTGAGGATTTTGGCATTTTGTCAGATGTTTCTCGAAAACAGCCCCCTCCTAACCTGAATCACATTAAAAATGCCTAGTGGAGAAAGGACAGCTGCAGATTTTTGTGTGGACGCATGTTTCTCGACCATGACTAAAACTCCTAGGACCTTTCCCCCAGCTGTCTGGAAGTTATGTGGAAGTTGGTTTATTGGCAGTTAAGTATGAGACAACCTGGATTTAGCAAATACTCTCTCTGACACAGGAAGTACATGACATTATATTGGGGGAGGGGGGAGGGGACAAGACTTCAGGCAGGGGGAAAAAAAATCATAGAGTTGCCAAATAAATAAGCAGTTTCCAAGGAAGTAGGTGCAAGCTTTTTGAATCTGTGTAGTGGAATTAGATACTATCTTTGTCTTTGTGATACTTTGGAGGGGGCATATTTTCAATGTTTTAAAAAGGAAGGAGTGAATCAAATTCTCCAGCGTTCTATTATTTTTAAAGAATGTGTGTGTGTGTGTGTGTATTGTGTTTGAGTGTATGTGTGAGAGAGGGAGGGGGAAGAGGGAAAGAATGAGAGGTGGGTTTCTGAGTTTCTTCAAGGGAGTAGATATTAGCCAACATGCAAGTAAATCTTCAACTTGGACTTCTAATTGAGCCCATTTGTGAAGGAAATGGTTAATTTTACAACCAAAGGCAAACTTGCACCTCGACAGGTCTGCTGAAAGAAACGCACCCCAGTCCTTCCCCGGCAGCCTCACTGGGTCATAAATCCACAGGCTTTATTTACAGTCCATAACACTTATGAATGTTAAGATATTTGACGCCACGTTGGCCTTATAATATTCAAGGTCCGCAGACATTGGCAGTGGCTCAGATTTCTCTCACTAATTATAAGCAATGAGGTGTAGGGGGAGCTCTGCAAAGATTTCCCTCCCTCTCCTCCGGCCCCCACCTCTGCAATGTGAGTTTACTGAGACAGACCTCCCCCCACCCCTTCCTCCTTTGGCAGCTGACCTGTAGTTTTCCTGGAGGCTATTGTTATACACATTTATAAAGAGAACTTTCAGGGATGGAATTGGGGAGAAGGGCATACATGCCGTTCTGCTCTGGGGGTTTATGTCGCCCTCACTACCCTATTCTTCTGGTCTCCTCTTTTCTCATTCTTTCTCTGAAGCCCTTCTTTCCCTTTTCGGAGACTACTCTTGAAGTCTCCAAAATATCGTCCGTATTTCTCAGAATACTTACGGAAACCTGATAGGGAAAGACTGTGCTTTAATTTATATGATGTTCCACCAGGCTGAAAGAGAAAATCGACCCACGTTGCATTGTGCTCTCGTTACTCTGAGGGTTTAAACAAAAAGTGAGGGGGTGAGGAGAATTGAACACAAGAATTTATTAGATAAGAATTTAAAAAAGGAGTCCAGGCTTGAGCTGAGGACAGGAGTGAAGATTATTTGGGATAAATGTGGAGGAGACAAGTGAACAGAAATGGGAGAATAAATGCTTGATTAGGAAAGATTAGAGAAAGAGGAGATGGGACCAAGCCTCTGAGTGTGTGTGTGTGTGTGTGTGTGTGCATGTGCATGTATGTGCACACTTGTGCACATGGCTTGTTTGAAACTGAGGGCTTAAGTTTCTTTCTGAGGGGCTGGAGTTCTGTGGGAGGGGCTACTGAAAACCATTGCTTTGCTCAGCAGAGATTGGTTCCAATCCTGTCCCCACCCTAAGTGTTCCTCTATCTGCCACCAAATCTGTTTCCTCTCAGTTACTCCTTGCGTTGAGGGGTGGGGAGTCTGGCTGGGGCCTTATCGTTGGTGTGGTGGAGACCAGACTGGGAGAGAGAGTTAAGTTTTTTAAGTTTGGTTTCCAAAGTGGGCTGTTCTGGTGCGCCTGTTACAAATGGACCACATAGTTCTGGGGCCGTGGGGGTGGGGGGTGGGGGCGGTGGAGGTTGGGGAAGAGGCAAATGTGGGTGACTGTTGAGCATCTAGAGAAGCTGATGGCTCTGTTATTGCAAGCTAGATCCTTCCATCCAACTCCATCCGAGGTTTTATTTTCTAATCAATGGAATGCAGAAACTTACCAGCCCTCAGGGATTGATGTGAATCCCTTAACAGCTCATTACAAAGATGAGGCTGAGGGATCTTTGAACGGGTTATCAGCCCTGGTGTTCATCGGTTTTCCCAGGGTAGGTTTTTCTTCCTTAGGCACATCTGATTTTGTTCAGGTAATTCCGCCCGTTATATTTTATTCTTTTCTTTTCTTTTTTTTTCCCTTGGTCACGGAGTGGCCTCAGATGGGTGTAAGTCTGTTTGCAGCGGGGGAGAGAATCCACTGACTGCGCTATCAGCTCTGAAGGAGTTAAGACAGCTCGCCAAAGTTTGGCATCATGAAAATAAATTTGAGGCCTGGTAGGCATTAGCAAGGCCCAGCACATTTACAGAGCTTAATTAGTATGAACTGTAATTGTTCATGGTCTGCCAGAAGAAGTAATGTTCAGGAAAAGTGGAGTCCCTTTCTTCCAGTGTTCAGTTTGAAACCGATAAATCACTTGCATATTTGTGTAGTGATTCAAATGGAGCTGAGACCTCTCCCATCCCAACATGTGGTAAATTGTAAAGTCAATGAATTGCAGATGTAAGCTATAGTGAGATTCTCTAAGAAAATGCAGAATGAATGGGAAAGAATGATGCTATAAATATTTACTGAGCAGATAACTAGATTCCTGCGTGCTGGGCCAATTATGATGTACTAAATATATTAGTAAAATGCTTTAAAAATTGGAGAAGGAATCTGTGTGGGTCTTTGGGTAGGTTGGTTTGTTTTGGAAAGTGAAATAAAAAGGCACTGTGTTATTGTCATGTCAGTTTTATTGAGCCTGAATCACAATGGCATACCCAAAGAAGGACACATGAAACCCACATTAATGCAAATTAATTCGTTATGAGTTGCAGCCCTGTGACTGCTAAGTGGGGAAATGATGGTGTATCATTTTAAGAGTGTTAGTAGTGGAGCAACTTTTAATGAAATACGCCGTGTTAAGAACATGTCTCAGCACTTCAGTGCACACACATATTTTTTTTTTTCCCTCTGCTAAGAAATTTGTTATATAAGAGCAGGAAACATGATGCACTTACTTTCCCCTCTAGTTGAAGAACTTTATGTTTTGATGCGTAAAGAAAACCGGCTAGTTTTAATCTCACACACTTAATCCAGACAGACCTATTGCCATTAGCCTGGTTCAACCTCAGCTTACTTTTTTTGCCTAGAGATTGTATAGCATGAAGCAGAGAAACAACGAATGTTAACATTCTCCTTGGAGACCTGTAGATAAAACTTTCTTGAAGCGATTCCCCCCCTCCCCCCCTTTTTTCCTTCTTAGAGGATTTTGGTCTCAGGCAATGTTGCAAGTCAATACTTCTTTCCCCAAATGTGAGTAGGTGGATATGTATGGAAGCTGTAAAACTTAATGATCGGTTTCTGACTCATAGCTGATGGTTTCAGGTTGAGGAAAAGAAAAAAAAATTAATGAGGGTAAATAGACATGAGGGTAATAGACACTGATACAGTAGGAGAGATTGTCCTTTCGTCTACAGACTGAGTTCTGTTACAGATGATTTTCTGAAGGCAAAACTGGCCTTAGAATGCGATGCTACAGATGTTCTGTCTAGATACTTTTCTTTTTCGTTTCTTTTTTCTTTTTTTTGTGCCTGGACTGGGGCTTGAACTCAGGGCCTCTAGCTCTTGATTGGCTTTTTCTTAAGGGTGGTGCTCTACCATTGGAGCCACACCCATACTATTCCAGCTTTCTGCTGGTTATATGGAGATTAGATTCTCACAAACTGTCTGCCTGGACTGGCTTGGAACTTGGATCCTCAGATCTCAGCCTCCTGAGTAGCTAGGATCAGCGACATCAGCCCACCAGTGCCCTGCTCGGTTTCTAGTTATTTGCATGCATGGTTCCATCTAGGAATTTACTAGTCATCCTGGTGTTTTGTTCTCCTTCTCGAAGTCAGAATACTCCTTTGGCTTTTTTGAGGACAAGCAGTCCTGGTCAAGAGTTTTATTCACTACTAAATGAAAAAGGTTCTTCACAAAGAACCAGGGGTGAGGCTATGCATATGATGGTCTGTGGCTTTTTTTTTTTTTTTTTTTTTGCTTCAGCGCCTCCCCTCCCCATGACTGATAATATAAGCAAAGCTCTTAGATACAGTAATAAATATTTTGTCCTTTGAGCTAATGACATGGAAATTAGACCTCAAGAGGCTCATAGAAGGCTAGAGAGGAAAAGTAGACCAAAACCCCCCAACAAAATTAAGAAAACCAAAACCTCTTAGGACATGGATCTGTTATTTTTTTTTTAAACATATAAAAGTGAAAGCCAGACAATCATAAAACTCTGAAAATAAAGTAAGTGCTCTACCGCTTCCCAATTTAGTGGGATGAATTGGCACTAGCGTCTTCATGCCCTTGGAAGTTAAGTTCATGTTGGAAAAACCAACATTAAGCTCTTTTTTTTTTTTGGTGGTGTCTTGGAGCATGAGATTCTTGCGGTTGAAAGAAACAGTTTCCTCTTCCATCGGTGGATATTTCTGGTGTTCCTGTATCAGGGGCATCAGCTTTAGATTTAGTCGTACGAATTAGAACTAAAACAGGATATGGTAACCGGGGAAGTGGGTTCATGATAAAATGAACTGAGCAAGCTGTGTGCTGAGAACTGTTCAGTTCTTCTCTGGACAGATGAGGGTCAATGGGAGTTGTAGTAAAATGATGAGTGGATGAACTTGATAAAACCCCAGGAAAGGAAAATGTCATGGTACTGAGTTTCATGGGAGGGAAGAAATGAAAGTCCTCTGGACAGCTCTTGCGGTGGCTTTCCTGGGTATTCAGCAGAGAGGGAAGTACACAGCACATGTCCAGGTTGAGATTCCACAGTTGCTGGATGAGGAAGTGACCTGAAGACTCCTGGGTGAGTGGTGCAGGGCAGCCCCAGGAGACAGTCACGTGGTTCTTCAACCCAGCCTTGTGGTCCCAGACCTTCACCTCCCTTCCATTTCCAAAGCCCAGGATGTCAGGGGGTCAACCAGCTCTTGATCTCTCCTTCCTTATTACTGTTAGAGCCAGAGAGACATGATCATTCCAGTTTAGGTGCTAAGTCTTTACCGACGATCTGTGTTTTTACCTTTGTCTTCAAAAGCTGGACCATGCATCAGCAAGCGTCTTTGCGTTTTATATGGGGAAGACAGTGAAAAGTGTATGTTTCAGAAAAGAGGACAGGTGGAAACCCAAAGAATTAATGAGAAAAACTTTAGGCCTTCACTGCTGTAGCTGGAGGTAGTGGAGCTTGGAAATCTCTGTGAGACCCAATAGTTACTGGCTGGAAGTGAGGATCTGATTTAGGCAGAATGAGTTGCTTTTATTGTGCTGTTGGATACCTGCAGGAAGTTATATTGCCTGGAGTGGGTGTTGTGTGTGCACTCATACGTGCACGTGTGTGTGTGTGTGTGTGTGTGTGTATGTGTGTGTGTGTGTGTGATGGAAGGCTTCTCTGTGAGCAGAGTGTTCAGAAAGTTGCAGCTGCACTTTTTTTCCTCCTGTTTTGTTGGTGTTATTTGGTGATGAGGAAGACAAGGGGGGGGCGTTTAAGAATAGAACTGGACAAGTGAGAATTGAATTTGGCTTAGCTACAGTTTTATTAATTGATTCATAAGACTGTGACTGTATGAAATTATTTTCCATGACATTATCCTTAGCTATCAGGTGTCCATTCCATTTTAATTGACAATATAAGATTCCTGTGGTTACTGGAGTACAGATTGCCAAGGGCTCCACGGGGTTTGTGGGAAGAAAAGCTTGGAGAAGTTTCCATTAAGCTCTGAATCGGGCAATTGGAAAAGAAGAGAATAAAACAAACCTCGGGGCTGAAAAGAGAAGAGACAAGTTGTTAGTGTCACCCACTCTGCTCAGGAGCACCTCCTCTCACACAGGAGCTGCTCTCTGGCTAAGAATGTCAAGCTTGTAGAGAGACCTGTCCCAGGCACAAACCTTGTTTCAAGGCACTGAGGAATTGTCACCATGTTGTGTGCGATCTCTGCTTTCTGATGGGCAGTTTTTACAAAAAGAGCAAGGAGACAAAGAGCGTACAAATTTGCTTTCCTTATTCAGTGATTCACTTTGGATGGACTGCCTCTGAGTGGGGAGGCTGTGTGTATAGGGGTGGTGGGGTATAGAGGGGGTATGGGGGTATAGGTGTATAGGGGGCTGTGTATAGGGGTGAGGAGGGTGAGGGGCTGCTTCTTCCCTGTCACTACAAACAAAAGCACTCACTTTTGTTTCCTGTTTCAGGGAGTGTAGTTTTTTGACAGGTTCACAATACACACACACACACACACACACACACACATCTCCCCCTTAATTGCTCTTCTTTTTAATTTTGATTAATCTGTTTTCGTATAAACATAACATGCATATGTATATATAAATAGATATAGAGATAATCTCTGTTGATTTGGAAGAGATGAAATTATCTCAGAACCCACTGTATCCTGAAATGAATGCATTGTTTCATCTCAGGAAGGGCATAGATTTTTTTTTTTTTTTAAATTGACTAGTACTGAGGTGTGCATATTTTGAGTTAGTTCAAAAGTTTTTAGGAGTTTTTTTTTTTGTTGTTGTTTTCTTTTTGGAAAAGACAAACTGGGTTGGTTGAGAGACTTTTCTTTCAAAGAGAACAATATGAATTGATTGGCTCTGAATCTCACTTGAAGGCCAAATGATGCTTTTGTTTGTCGTGACAGGGAAGTGTTCCGGCAATAGTTTGTGGTACCTCTGTGTATGCAGAGATGAACTGCTTGTGCCTTCTGTGGGATGAGGGATGGGGGTCAGGCAGGGTACCATCTGATTGCTCCTCCTTGAAACATCACAACTTAATTTTCATATAACTGCTGAGATCCTCAAGTGGGTTGTTTAGACACCAAACCCTCAGGGGGCATTTGCTTTTCTACTCAGTTGGATCTCCAGATTAATAAGTGCTCTTTGGGGGGGGGCGGGGATAAGAATGTAGTGAGGAATCTTGGTATCCCTTTTATGGTGGGGATATTCCCTTCTGTGTTGGGTGGTCCTGTAGGGGTTACAGTGGGAAAGGCTGGGGTGAAGAGACTTGGCCTTGAGCTGGGGAGAGGCTGAGTAAGCCTGTGATTTAGCAAGGAGTGGTTCTTAGCAGACTGGTGGCTGGCTCTTGGGCAATCCTTGACGCCCTTTGGGGAAGTGCAGATTACTAGAATGCGGGCTGCACAGACCTCCTGGGCCCACAGCTGAGTCATTGTGAAAGAATGTATAAGGCATTGGGTGGCCCCTGCGTTCTGTCAGACACATTTGTTTTCCCAGAAATAGATTTGTGTTGGAGAGGCAAGGCCCCGTTACTAGAACTAGGAGGAGAGGGGGCTTCTACTCGCTGCAATCTGCGGCTTCTCACAACCCTTCCTCTGTGTCTCCTTTCCCCTTCATGTCGCAATGCTGATAACTTTTTGCTGCCCCGTTAGTGTTTCTTCAGCCTTTTGCTCAGCATACTGGCTTCCTTTATGTTTAGTGGGCATCAGTCTTCTCTTTTCATGTCATTGAGTCTCATTCCTGTCCCCCTCCCCTTATTTGCTTACTGAATTGATGCTTTATTTTATTTTATTTTTAAAAAGCTTAGATTGGTATGATCATCTTATCCATAGCAACAAATAAAAAGTACGAAGGTCTTGATTGAATGCCAAGGCTACAGATTAATCTAGGGAGGGTTGTCTGCTATTCATAAACTGCTTAAGATGTTTTCTTGTAGTTTGTGACATCAGCAGAACGCTTTGATTTGGTTTTTTCCTACAGCTCCATTTTCAGTCCGGCAGCACACATTACTCTGCGTACAAAACGATTGAACACCAGATTGCAATTCAGGTAGGAACCACAAGAGATTCTGAAGTTTGATTTATCAATGTGTAGGTCTCTCATGTCTTATTGTCTGTCCCTCCCTGACCTACATGGTGGTGATGATAATGATGATGATGATGATGATGATGATGATGATGATGTTTTGATAATGATGATGGTGATGGTGATGATGATGATGGTGATGGTGGTAGTGGTGGTATGGCTGAATCACTGGGGGAGTTGTGGAGCAGAAAAGAAGAAAGGGTAGAAGAAATTCTGCTGGAATGATTTAAAGATACAGAAAGGAAGAGAAACCTGTTTATGAGTATCTTGATCAGGCATCATGGGCAGAGCTTGGCTACTGCTTTTGGCTTTGGGAGGGATTTTGACTTGGAAGGAAAACGTGATGACAAAATGTGAACAGGAAGAATGAAGTGAGGGCAGACGGGAGAGGAGACCATGTGACCGCCAAGAGAGTCGTTTCCGGTGGCTCAAAATCACGCTAAGTGGTGCTAAGAATATCACTTTTGACCTGATGGCCCTGAAATGTTGGTTTCTCTTGGGCCCGTTGAAAGTGCTGGAAGGGAAAGGTGACAGATCCCAGCTTCTGATGAGTGTCCTGTTTCCTGCTCGCGTAGTACTTCCATTCTCTTAAATCCAAAGGCTAAACAAATCACAGACTAATATAACTAGGGGCTGAACTGAAGCCAGCAGAAAGCAATAGTGCAGGGAGACTAATACAATTTTCCTCTGTCTGCCCAGCCTTGCGGTGCTGGGACGCGCATGGGTAACTGATGGGACCAGAACTCTCAGTGTTCTGGATTAACCCTTGGTGGGGAGGCTGTTGGAACTGTGAATTGTGGTGTGGAAGTCTGGCTCTCAGTTCTTCTCTTCTTGTGTCGGTTTGGTGGGATTTCCACTATCCTGCTGTTCTCTTTCTTTTAGGAAGCTCTTGCGGGTTACGTGTGTGTGTGTGTGTGTGTGTGTGTGTGTATACGTACATGTGCACACACACGCATTCAGTCTTACAGAGCTCCTGCCACAAGGCTTTGCCATTTCAAATTTCTATCTTCATCCATAAGACTTTGAAATAGCCATTTGCCCTAGATATGGAATTACACTACTTAGTTAAAAAAAAAAAAAAGCATGTAGCTGGGTGCTGGTAGCTCATGCTTGTAATCCTAACTACTCAGGAGGCTGAGATCTAAAGATCAAGGTTCCAAGCCAGCCTGAACAGGAAAGACTGTGAGACTCTTTTTTTTTTTTTTTTTTTTTGTCGGTCGTGGGGCTTGAACTCTGGGCCTGGGCGCTGTCCCTCAGCTCTTCAGCTCAAGGCGAGCGCTCTACCACTTGAGCTACAGCGCCACTTCCGGTTTTCTGGTGGTTTATTGGAGATAGGAGTCTCACGGTCTCTCCTGCCCGGGCTGGCTTTGAACCGCGATCCTCAGATCTCAGCCTCCTGAGTAGCTAGGATTACAGGCGTGAGCCACCAGCGCCCGGCTAGACTGTGAGACTCTTATCTCCAGTTAACCACCAGAAAATTGGAAGTGGGCGCTGTGGTTCAAAGCAAGTGATATAGTACTAGCCTTGAGTGAAAAAGCTCAGGGGCAGAGCCCAGGAGTTTAAGCCCTGTGACCTGACCGTTAGGGGGAGGGGGGAGGAGGAGGAGGAGGAGGAGGAGGAGGAGGAGGGGAATAAGTGTGAGTCAGGGCTGTGGGCATGGCTCAAGTTGTAGAGCACTTGCTTAGCAAGCAGGAGGCCCTGAGTTCAAATTCAGGTACTGTCAAAAAATAATAGAAAAGAAAATGTAAGCCACAGCCACTCTTTGGTGGGTTCCTGGTCTTTCTGGGTTGATTTCAAGTAACTAGTTTAAGAATATTTTGTTTACCTTTCTGGTTGTGCCGCTGCTGGTTACTGTGTATGTGTTTAAGGGGAAAGTGTGACTCTTGACTTTCACCATCCACCCCCTAGCTAGTTCCAAGACTGGTGTGTCGTGAGCTTTGTGCTACAATTCTTTCTAGCACACTTCGGTTGCAGGCCTCCGTGTGTGTGTGTGTGTGTGTGTGTGTGTGTGTGTGTGTGTGTGTGTGTGTGTGTGTGTGTGTGTGTGTGTGTGTGTGTGTGTGTTAGTCTTAGGGCTCCAACTTAGAACTAGGGCACAGTCCCTTAGGTTTTTTTTTTCTCAAGTTACAGCTCTACTTGTGGCTTTTTGGTGGTTAGTTGGAGACAAGAGTATCATGGACTTTCCTGCCAGGGCTGGCTACGAACTGAGATCCTCAGATCTCAGGAGACTGAGGTCTGAGGCTTACAGGCATGAGCCACTTCCTTCCTTTTTGGTGATGGTTTAGGAAGTCTAGCTTTCAGACTAGCACTTAGACCCAGGCCTTGGTTAGAGACCAGGTACCTCCTCTAGGTTCTGATGAATGGGTGGAGAGCCAGTGTCCTGAGGGCTCTGGAAACCTAGCTGCCTGGGGTGTGGGAATTGTCGAGGCTGAATAGGGTGCTGATGCTTATCTTGGTGTGGAAAGGCTGGCCAGGGCCATGTCACTGGGAGACAGCCGAGACCAGACCAGCTGGTGAGTCTTTACACCCGGCGTTGAAGTGCCCCTTGTTTGGCTGGAGCAGTTCGTCTTTCTCCAAACCACCTGGCACCGTACGGGCCATGTGAAGCTCTCTCTCAGGAGGAAGATGGGGTAAATTACAGAGCTCATTGTTTGGAGGACTGAAAACATCACTATTCCTCCATGAACAGGTAGTATTGTTCTCTCCTGCTTCTCTTTGCGAAGGCTTCATGCCCATGTGGGCAAACAGAGGGACATTTTATTAGACAGCAAGTACCATGCATTCAGTGTTCATTCTCTGTGTGTCTGATAGACCAGCACGAGGCCACGCCAAATGGCATGGAGCTGTAATTTTAGTGTGACCATCAAAGGAAAAATGGCCCCAGACAAAAGAAGTGAAGGGAAAAAGGGGGGAATCTCAGACAAAATGAAATTGTTCCCAGAGTCCTCTGGGCAGCTCAGCAGCAACCTGGGAGGGGGTGGGGTTCAAGGAAAGGGTGGCGCTGTTCTGATGTGTGTGTGGTGCGCAGAGCTTTTGCTCCACCCTCCTATCTGAGGCTGAACTGCAAACGTGCCAGTCAAGGTGGGATTTTCTCCCCTGGAAACTTAAAACTGGTTTCACCTTTATAAATATAGTGTTTCTGGACTCATGCTTGTAATCCTAGCTACTAGCCGAGACTGAGGATTACAGTTCAAAGCCAGCCCAGACAGGAAAGATGGTGAGACCCTTATCTCCAATAAATGACTCAGAAATTCCAGAAGTGGTGCTGTTGTTCAAGTGGTAGAGCACTAGCCTTGAGCAAAGAAGAAAAACTCAGGGATAGTGCCCAAGCCTAGAGTTCAAACCCCAGGACTGGCACAAAATAAATAAATAAATAAATAAATGAAATAAAATACAGTATGTTAGTAGGTGCCTGAGAGAGCCTGTTGCTCTCCTAAGCTCTATCCTAAAATAACCTCCAGTAGTCTGACACCATGCATCACATGAGTCTTAGCCTTTTTCCTTCCCATGGCTCCTGTAATCTGGGGACTCGGCCAAGTGCACTGTTCGTGTGAATGGCTTCTGAGGGATTCTGTGTGCATGTCACACTCATAAAAGGTTTGGATCTGGTCCCATTTCCATGTGAGATAGATCTTCCCCACTTTTGACTTGAATCGCCTACCTTCCTTCAGTTCTAGAAAAGATAAACGTATATGGCCATATTCTCCCAAAATGGACAACTATAACTGGAATGAAAATTTTGAGGGTTTAAACCCTCCACCCCTTTCCCACAGTTATTTAATTCACTTCTTCTAGTGTGTGTGTGTGTGTGTGTGTGTGTGTGTGTGTGTGTGTGTGTGTGTGTGTGTGTGTGTGTGTGTGTAGCTGAACTCGGGGCCTTTTATAAGCACACATTCTACCACTGAGCTCTATCCCAAACCCCTGCCTCTTTGGAAGTGTCACTGAAGTATGATTTGAATACAGCCCAGCACATGTGTTATTTGGCTGAAGTGGATGAACTTCCTAGTATGTGAGCGTCCCTGAGACTTATCACCCAAGTCAAACTGGAGATGGGCGTTAGAAAGATAAATATTTTAGGCCTTTCAGGACATACATTTTCTTTACCAAAACATCCAAAGATAGACCTGTAGGAGTAAGTGTGGTTGTGTCCCAGCAAATACAGATATTAGCTGACTTTGGCACCTCTGGTAAAGAACTCTCCTCTGGTCTCCCTGGGTTCTCGTTCCAATGGCTTCCCAGTCATTTGACTTTTGGCTCTCTCCCCAGTCTTTAGCCAACGTTGTTACAGTGAATTAGTTTTTGCCTGATTGTTTGGCTTCCTATTAGTGGAACCGTATACAATGTAACATTTCAGAGGTGCTCCTGCTCATATTATGTTTTGGTGGGTAGTGATGGTTTTCTCTTTTTTCATTGCCAGATAATGTTTCATGCAGGAATGTACTTCAGTGCATTCCTGCTTTCTGTGTTGTGGTATATTTGGGTTGCTTCCCATTTGGTTTTTCCTCTTACAAACAAAATTTTAAGCTGTAATCCTAGCTACTCAGGAGGTTAAGATCTAAGGATTGTGGTTTGAAGCCAGCCTGGGCAGAAAAGTTCATGAGACTCTTATCTCCAATTAACCACAAGAAAACCAGAAGTGGTGCTATGTCTCAAAGTAAGTTCAGGGATAGTGCCCAGGTCCAGAGTTCAAGTACCACAACCAACCAAAAAACAAAACCAAAAACAACCCCCTCTACCCCCCCCCCCCAACTCCCAAAACCCCAAACGTAATTTTCCAGAGAATCACTTGAATCTGTCGCTGTTCATGTACTAGGAGTGGACTTGGGGAAGTGAGTGGTAATGGCTGTGTGTGTGTGTGTGTGTGTGTGTGTGTGTGTGTGTGTGTGTGATTTGGGGGCTTGTACTCTCATTTGGGTTTTTTCACTGAAAGCTGGGGCTCTGTCACTTGAGTTACAATTCTACTTCCAGCTTTTGGCTGGTTAATTAGAGATAAAAGTCTCACAGACTTTCCTACCCAGGCTGGCTTCGAACCCTAATCCTCAGATCTCAAGCTCCTGAGTAGCTAACATTACAGGTGTGAGCCAGCAGCACCCAGCTGTACTGGCTTTTGACAAATGCCTGAACTCTTGAGTTTTGAGTGTTGTCATTGAAATCTACACCCTGTAGTAGCCATTGGTGATTTACCTGTGACAAATGTGAGTGACATTTGGAGGTGCAATAACATTTTTTTTTTCTTTCGAGCTTGAACTCTGGGTCAGGGCACTGTCCCTTAGCTCTTCAGGTCAAGGCTAGCACTCTACCACTTGAGCCACAGTGCCACTTCTGGCCTTTTCTGCTTATGTGGTGCTGAGGAATCGAACCCAGGGCCTCATACATGTGAAGCAAGCACTGTACCACTGAGCCACCTTCCCAGGCCCGTGCAATAACATTTTGATTGACATTTTGAGGTGTGACCAGAGGCCAGTTTGGCGCCTACATCAGTGCTTGGCCCTTCATGCAGTGGTTTGGCCTCTGGTTCTAGCCCCTACAAACTCCTTCGCAACTCCATTTTCCCAAGAAGATGACTTAGGCCCCACCAGCATAGATGGAGCCAAATTAGCAGATATGTAAAAACAGAGCTGCCTCCCAGGCAGGTGATCCCAGATAAGCATTTAGGAATCGCTGGGCCGGGCCATTCTGAAGGCAGCACTTCCAACCTCCTCCTCTTATCATTAATCCAGCCTCCAGAGCAGTGCTGGAATCGAGGTCAAGACCCACAGAAGATGTTTTCCTAGCTTTTTCAGAAGGGCTACTTCACAACCAATTAAGCTTTGTTTTAAGAGTATTTTGGCCAGAAGTTAATGTTTTAACACTAAGTCAGATGTGATTTAGAGGGGGTGGAAAAAAAAAAACCCACCACACACAGCAAAAACAAACTGTGTAGACCTTTCTTGATTGTTTTTCCTTTGAAGATATGAAGTGGTTTCTCTGTGTGTGTGTGTGTGTGTGTGTGTGTGTGTGTGTGTGTGTGTGTGTGTGTGTGTGTGTGTGTGTATACACGCAAAGGCAACTAGGAGAGGATCCAGAAGAAATGAACCATTTTATTTGTTTACACAGCTGAGCAGTGGAGGCTGCAAGCGGGTGTTGCATTCGCTCCTGTCTTAATACTTGCAATATCCAGTTCAAAACTCAACTCCTCTGGTTGGGCCTAGAATTCCACTATGATGCACTGAGGTGACCAGGGCATTCCTCCAGGGTTGGGGTTCCAGGACCCCCTGGAACCAGGGCAAGAAGGGTGCAAACTGGAGAGTATCCACGTTGACTCCTTTTTCTTTTTCTTTTTTTTTGGGTCCATCGTGGGGCCTGAACTCTGGGCCTGGGTGCTGTCCCTCAGCTCTTCAGCTCAAGGCTAGCGCTCTGCCACTTGAGCCACAACGCCACTTCAGCTTTTTTGCTTTCTGCTTATGTGGTGCTGAGGAATCGAACCCAGGGCTCATGCATGCAAGGCAAGCGCTCTACCACTGAGCCACCTTCCCAGCCCAACTCCTTTTTCTTGACTATCAACCAGATGTCAGATTCCTGAGGTGCCATTGCTGGGGTCTTCACCTAGCCTGCCTGATAAATACATTCAGAGATAGCACAGGAAGATTTGGCCAGAATTAAAGGATGGTACGCCATTGTTTACCAGGGCTCCTGGTTTTCCCTTTCATTTGGGCTTCTAATGGGGTCTTTTGTGTTCTGGGCCTGTCACTTACCCTAAGGGGTCTTCCATTTTCACGTGAAATTGCAGCTCTGGACTAAGTGCAAAACTTCCAAAAACAGGCTCACCTTTTGGTATTATCACAGCCATAGCAGGCTGTATCTGTGAGATTGTGTGCCCGCTTTCCATAAAGAAAAGATGACTTGCACTCATCATTGAGCAAGAGATGTTCATTCCCTGGAGATATGTGACAAAGCTTGGGGGTGCTGCTGACTGGGTCAGGAATTCATTTACTTTCCATATGGGTGACTTTGAGCTGATTGTAAGCCCATACTTCTGATCATCGATCAAAAATATGTGTTGTGCTTCTACTTTAGGCCAAGTTCTTGGGGAATTTATCTGTGGGCCAAATGGACAAATATCCTTTGTTCTCAGTAAGCTTAAACTTAGTTGCAGTTCCAAGTATTGTCCTTTGTGTTTGTTTGTACGTTTAACACTCCTTTGGTCTAAGGTGTCTAGCTAGCATAGTTTGGGAATTACTTTTTTGTGTACTGGCCCTGGGGCTTTAGCTCAGGAAATGGGCACTATCTCTAACCTTTTGTGCTCAAGGCTAGTGCTCTACCATTTGAGTTAAAGCTCCACTTCTGGCTTTTTGGTAGTTACTAGGAGACAAGAGTCTCATGGACTTTCCTGCTAGGGCTGGCTTTGAACTGTGATCCTCAGATCTCAGCCTCCTGAGTAGCTAAGATTATAGGTATGAGCTACCAGCAGCTTATGAGAGGAGTTATGGTTTTAGACAGTTGTGATGTTCAGCCTACTGAAGATTGAGAAGTACTACCTCAGTCTTCTGAAATCAATCAATTGATCATATACTGGCCAGTCAGTCATTTTCAGTTGCTGACTCATAATGGAGGACTGGCAGGTTCTCTATTGGGATAACGTTTTCTCATCTTGAATGAGAAAGTAGACTGGCTACACATTGCAGTGAGCTTCTAGGGCCTTTGCTTTCCATATCTATGAAAGAGTAGGTCAGCTGGTGCTGATGGCTCATACCTGTAATCCTAGCTACTCAGGAGGCTGAGATCTGAGGATCGCATTTCTGACCAGCCTAGGCAGGAAAGTGAATCAGATTCCTGTCTCCAATTAATCACAGAAAAAGCCGGAAGTGGTGCTGTGGCTCTAGTGGTAGAGCTCTAGCCTTGAGCAAAAAGGAACTCAGGGACAGCACCCAGGCCCAGAGTTTAAACTCCAGGACTGGTCAGATAATAATGTGCCTGGTCTTGGGGTTAGAGGCAATAACAAGAGCTAATAATAATAGCAACTTATGTTTATTGAATTCTCTGGATACTTTGGGTCTGGTTTGTTAAATGCTTTATGGGAATTATTTATAGATTCTTTATACTGACACAGAGGCACATTTTGTAAATGTCTCTATTTTGTAAATGAAGAAATGGACATCTGAGATGTCTTAACCAAGGTCAATTTGAGTTCAGACCCGGGCAGTGTGACTGGAGAGCGACTGTGCAGTATAGCCACAGGTGAAGTATTTCTGCTTAAAACCATACTCAAGCCTCAATACTCACAATGTGGCTCCGTGGTAGAGCGACTTGCTTAGCATGACTAGGTCCTGGGGTCAAAGCTCAGTTCTGCACTTAAGAAAATCAAGAGGACCTAGTCGTTTCCTAAGCTAACAGTTACGACCCAGCTTTCTGGGCAACCTCTAGGAATCAGCTAGGAGCTGTTCTCAAAGATAATACTCCTGGGTCTTCCTGGGAGCTTTTTCTTGTTCAATTTCAGTAGGATGAGGGCAGTGTCTCCCAAACCTGTGTTTTCTGGAGACAGCTAAAGAGCTTAAGATACAGATTGGGACTGTGGGCTGGGGTGGGTCCCCACTTTGCAGCTTAAAGAAGCTATCAGGAAGAGCTGCGGCCCTCTTCTGGGCCTAGTACACATGGTGAGGGCAGTAGTTCTACACTTTGGGTTGTGTTCAGAAGAGTGCTCAGATTCTGGCCTGCCCCCGACACTGGGTGAGGATCCCCAAGGGTACAGATGGAGCATGTGTGATTCACACCATTGTCCAGGTGATTTGAATAAGTAGGCAGAGTTCAGGCTTCCTGGTCTCAGCATCCTGGAGCTTGTTGGGGTTCTTGCTCGGGGTGATCCGAGCACACACTCTGGCAGGAAAGTTCTTTCAAGGCCTTTTTTGCTTTTCCTTTTGCATTTTCCTTTTGTGCTGGTTCTGGGGCTTGAACTCAGATCCTAGGGGCACTGTCCCTTAGCTTTTCCTCCCAGGCTGCTGGTCTCTCACTTGTGCTATAGCTCCATTATGGTTTTTTGGTGGTTAAAGATAATCTCATGGGCATTCCTGCCCAGGCTGGCTTTGAACCATGATCCTTAGATCTCAGCCTCCTGAGTTGGCTAGGATTACAGGCGTGAGCTGCTGGCCTGGTGGTTAGCTTTCTTTAATTTGATGCTTTCCTGGGAAGCTGTCTACATTTATGGTTCTCAGTGTAGGAGTCCATCCAGAGAACGTTAATGAACAGTGATGTCTACTGAGTGTTTGTTATGTTGGGACCATTGGCAGATGGTAGGATCTGGTGTTATGCAGGGAGCACACAATGGGGTGGGGGTGGGGCGGGGCGGTGCCCCCTGGTGTTTTGGTTTTTCTCACACTGTTAGGCCGTGCCAAATGCAGATTTATGGCTGGGCTCAGGCTCCTGAATTTCTGGACAAGCTCCTAAGGATGCTGATAATGATGCTTCCTTGGCACCAGATTGCTCTTAGAGTGGAATAAAAGTAGATTCTGTGATTCTTGTTTCTTTTTTTTTTGTCAGTTGTGGAGCTTGAACTCAGGGCCTGGACACTGTCCCTGAGCTATTTTGCTCAAGGCTAGTGCTGTCCCACTTTGATCAACAGTGCTACTTCTGGTTTCCTAGTGATTAATTAGCGTTAAAAGAGTCTTACTGACTTTGCTGCCTGGGTTGGCTTCGAACTTGATCCTCAGATCTCAGCTTCCTGAGTAGCTAGAATTACAGGCATGAACCACCAGTGGCCAGCTCGAAAATAGATTCTTTTTTTTGGGACGTGGGCTTACTATATCATGGCCTATGCTGGGCTGAAACTTGGGATTCTCCAGCCTCAGTCTCTCCCAAGTACTCACCTTACAGGCCCACATGTACCACCTGTTTTAGAGTCAATTTGCTAAGCCAGGGAACTGTCTGAGGCACAGAGAAGCGAATTGATTTATTCTGGGTCCCCAGTCTTTGTGGAAACCAGGTTAAACAAGAATCCAGGAGTCCTGACTCTATTTCTGTTCTTGGCCAGGTAAAATAAAACAATCTAGTTTTTTTTTTTAAATTAGTACAAACATATCTGCTTTACACTTACATCTGCTCTAATTACATCATTGTATTTGATTGCATGCCTTGAGATATGTCTGTTTATTCTGCACCATATTTAGGTACTTGAGGCCCAGCCAGTATAATTTGTAAGAAGGTTCGTGAGGGCACAGGTAGAGAAGTCTGGTGGTCTTTGACAGAAACAGTAAGGAAGCGGAAACAACTGTTTGGTCAGCCTCTTAGGCCTCCTTTCAGACCACAGCAAGTGCGTGTGAGGGTCTCATTTTACTGTCACTTTGCAAGTTCTACTCAATAATATTTAATAAATGGGTTATAGCTGACATTTGTAGGCTTAGAGCTTGATTTGTTTCTAGAGTTTGATTTGATTGGGTGATATCAAATGCTGATCAGATGGCTGACTGTAATTTTGTTCTTTCTTTCTTCCTTTTCCCGTTCCTCTTTTCTTCTCTCCTTTTGCCTCTTCTCTCTCCTGTCTGTGTGTCATCTTGTCTGAGGTTTGAACACACTAACCAAGCTGGCCTGCTTGGTTAGTGCTCTACCACTTGTGCCATGACTTTAGCCTGGCTTTTTGATGATTAATTAGAGATGGGATTTCATTGACTTTTCTGCTTTGGCTAACTTCGAATTACAATTCTCTAGGTCTCAGTAGCTAGGATGTGAGACACTCAGTAGCTAGGTGTTAGACACTAGCATCTGGCTCTCCATTTTGAATTCAGGGTTCTGTTCCTTAGCTATTTTCTTTCAAGGCTAGTGTAGTATGACTTGATAGTTCCATTTCTGGATTTTGGTGGTTAATTGGAGATAAGAATCTTATAGAAGTTTTTACCTGAGCTGGCTTTGAACTCTGATCCTCCTGAGTACTGAGCTAGGATTTCAGGCATGAGCCACCAGTTTCTGGCAAAGCTAGATGGATAATTGTTTTGTGCATGAGAAGAGGTTTATTAAAAACAATCCCTCTAGTATATCATCAGAAATGTGACAACCATAAATGTCTCTAGAAATTATCAATTGATCTTAGGGCCCAAATCACCTGTGGCTGGCAACCACTGGCTTAGCTATGGTTTAAAGCATGTGTTTAGACACCAGTGCTTTGGTGCTATTGGCTTTGCATTGTGGGAGCCAGAGGATGGGAGTGGTTCTGCTGGTGATTCTGACATCTCACAGATCACCTGCAACTCAGCTTCGGGTTGTGCGGCTTCTGTCTCCTGACCTGGGAAATGGGAAAAATAGAAGCACGTGTTCCTTGAGGGCTGTCGGGAGGCTGTATGAGACAAAGTGTGCCCTGAGTGAGTAGACGTGTGCAGGGGTTCAGAGGACAGTGTCCAGTAAAGGCTTGGCTGTGTGCAGGGTGCTGGTGGCTCAGGCCTGTAATCATAGCTACACAGGAGGCTTGGATCTGAGGATTGAAGTTCAAAGTTAGCCCCAGGCAAAAAAGTTTATGAAACTCTTATCTCCAGTTCACCACCACCACCACCACCACCACCACCACCAACAACAACAACAAGATGGAAGTGGAAGTGTATCTCAATTGTTAGAGTGCCAAATTTAAGTAAAAAAACAAAGGAGCATGAGGTCCTGAGTTCAAGCTCGAGTACTACCAACCCCCCCCCCCAAAAAAAACCAAAAACCCAGCTACCTACCTTCCTTCCTTCCTTCTTTCCCTCCCTCTCTCCCTCCCTCCCTCCCTCATTGAGAAGTGTGAAGTACAAGTTGGCAGAACTAGAATATACCTTCTCCTAACATGCATTGTGTGTTTTTTATTTGCTGTCAAGAACACCACACATGATGAATTTGATAGCCTCGACCATCTTTACTTGATAACAAAGATTTATGACCCCTATGGGTTTCCGTTTGCTTTTCTCTTGCGTCCTTCAACATTCTGCCTAGTCCTTGCTACCTTTGACTAAAATGTAAACTCTTCTGAAGGGCTGCCTTGTGTCGTACTCATATTTATTTATATCTCAGTAGTTGCGAATGTAAGAGGTGGACAGAGTTGTGTATTTAAGTCAGCACTGAAGGAGCAAGGCCACAGCACCTGTGTCTGAGGTACAGCGTTGTATATTAGAGGTTGCATGTGAAGAGTGCTTTTCTAATTTTTTTTATTTTTTGGTCGGTCGTGGGGCCTGAACTCTGGGCCTGGGCGCTGTCCCACAGCTCTTCAGGACAAGGCTAGCGTTCTACCACTTGATCCACACCGCCACTTCCGGCTTTTTCTGCTCATGTGGTGCTGAGGAATTGAACCCAGGGCTTCATGTGTGTAAGGCAAGCAAGCGCTCTACCGCTGAGCCACCTTCCCAGCCCTCTAATTTTTTTTTAAACCAAAAACAGCCCTTTTCATAACATGAAAGGTCAATAATATTTTCTCTTCTTGTATACTACCAAATAATTTGAGAGGGCTTTTCAGCCCATTTGTGAACTTGATGTGCTTTTCTGAATTATTTTAGGTTTCCACTTCAGCTCCTGTTCAGTGTGTGGATTTTAGTCTTCATGACTATGGTATTGCTCAAACATGAACTTGATATTTAGATGATTGCCTTCTAACTGTCAAAATATTAGGTGGTTAACTGACTTCTGAAAGTTTTATTAGCCTCCCCTTCCCCCACTTTTTGGTTCCCTTCAAAATGATATGTAGTGCTTTACGTGCCATAATTTTTTTTTGGAGTAGTATAGGCATTGAATTTAGGGTCTTTTTTCTAAGCAGATGCTCTGCACTTCCTTTTTGCATTAGTTAATTTCAAGCCTGAGCTCCTACTTATGGGTCCTATGTCTGTGAGGGTGACAGGCACACACCACTGAGCCCAGTCATTGTCCTTCCCCCAGAGCTGGGATAACAGGCACTTAGCACAGTGCTTAGCCACTGGTTGAGATGGAGTCTCACAAACTATCTTTTGCCTCAGCTGACCCTCGAACAGTGATCTCCCAATCTCAGCCTTCAAAAGTAGCTGAGATTATAGGCTTGAGCTACTATGTCCAGCAACAGAACACTGTTGGAATTTGACACTTGTCATTCATTCTGACCCAGGACTTTGCTTACTTGTGGATGGATGAGTCTGTATGAATAAATTAATTATTTTTCTGGTCCTCAAACTGGACCTTAACCCAGGATCTTGAAGTTGAGACGAAGCACCAGAAGAAATGGCTTTGGTTGAAAACTGGAAATGTTCCCAGGCTAGAAAATGGATGTGTGTATTAGTAGGCCCAGCCTAGGGGGCCAAGGCTGCTGATTTCCACTGGGCTTTGGTGAGGCCGCCCTGCAGGGAAGACAGCTCTGTGTCAATAGTTTCTCAGTTGATTCAGTAAGCATTGTTGATGATTGAAATTGAAGAATTGTGAAGACAATTCATCTTGAGGAAGAGAGAGCGTCGGGAGTGAGCCAGGCTGCTGGCAACCGACATTGACATACGGGCCGTCATCAAACTAATTGTTGTTTGAATTACCTGTTATGATCCGATGACAAATCTGCCTTGCTCCTGCCACTGGAGCAGAAAATGTAGCTTGAATTGGCGTGATGTTAGCAAGTGTAAACTGTACTTCAACAAGATGGATAAACCCAATTATGGGGCAGACCTGTAGAGAGAAAATCCATTTAAATCTCGTAATGTTAAGCAGAGCTGTGTTTAATTCATTTGGACCAATTTGGGAATGATGTATGAGTGTTGGTGAACATTCGTCAAAGGGTGACCGCTGCGGGAGAGGGATGTGCTGATGGCCAGGCCGCTCTGGGAGGCGCTGAGCAGGCTGGCGTCTCAGCAGCCTGCCCTAATGGTGGGGAAAGGCAGAAATGACAGAACGATGTACTAACAGCTGTAGCTGAGCGGCCTGGTGTAAATGAACCAATAAGGGAAACAGACGAGGCAGAAAGAAGAGGAGCTGTTATTCTTAAATGCCACTGGCAGTCCAAAATCTAAAGGAAAATTTGAGGTTCCCAGACTGTTTCTGATACCTTTGTAGGCTTGTCTCAGCTTTCTTTCTTTCTTTCTTTCTTTTTTTTTTTTTTTTTTGTTGGTTGTGGGGCTTGAACTCTGGGCCTGGGTGCTGTCCCTGCACTCTTCAGCTCAAGGCTAGTGCTGTACCACTTTGAGCCACAGCACCACTTCTGGTTTTCTGGTGATTAATTGGAGATAAGAGTCTTATGGACTTTCCTGTCTGGGCTGGCTTTGAACTGTGATCCTCAGATCTGAGCCTCATGAGTAGCTAGGATTACAGGTGCGTGAGGCACTGGCACCTGGCTTATATCAGCTTTGTAGCGGAGGTATAGCAAAGCCCTTTCTAGAATGCAAAACGATTATTTAAGAGAATCAGAGTGGGGGGGGGCAAGAGAAGGAGGGAGAGAGAGAGAGGGAGAAAGATTTAAATTGATAGACTGAGATATTTGATTCTCTATTGGGAAGCAGTTAAGAGAGAATTATTCTATACGTCTTATGCATATTTGAGACAGTTTGTCTCAAATTAGTGGCTCTCATCTGTAATACTAGCCACTCAGGAGGCTGAGATCTGAAGGTCACAGTTCAAAGTCAGCTCCGGCAGGAAAGTCCATGAGATTTGTAGATCTAGTTACTCAAAAGCCAGAAGTAGAGCTCAAGTGGTAGAGTGCTAGCCTTGAGAGAAGAAGTTAAGGGAGAGCAGCGAGGCTCTGAGGTAAACCCTCAGTGTCAGCACACCATTTTCTTTTCTTTTCTTTTTTTTTTTGCGGGTTGTGGGCCTGAACTCTGGGCCTGGGCGCTGTCCCTCAGCTCTTCAGCTCAAGGCTAGTGTTCTACCACTTGAGCCACAGCGCCACTTCCAGCTTTTTCTGCTTATGTGGTGCTGAGGAATCAAACCCAGGGCCTCATACATGCAAGGCAAGCACTCTACCACTGAGCCACCTTCCTAGCCCCACCATTTTCTTTTTCTTCTCTATTTTACCATCTACGGAGTGGTCACCTAGCATTGCATATAGTGAGTGCTTTACTGATTGGATAAATGAAAACATTGTGCTTCAGGGAGCTTTCAAGACTGGCTCCTGGAGTTCTGAGGTAGCAGGACTTTATATCCCAGACTCAGGCAGCAATCATTCTGGAGTTTGCATTCTCTGGATTTCTTTTTCTTTTCTTTTTAATGGTATGGGCTTTGAATTCATTGCCTCTCACTAGTTAAGTAAGCACTCTGCTACTTGAGACCCATTCTCCAGCCCTTTATTGTTTTAGTCATTTTTTTAGGTAACATTTTAGAGTTTTAGATTTGACCTTTGATTCCAATCCTCCTGTCTACACCTCCTGGGTAGCTGGGATACCAAGAATATGCCATCATACTCGGTTTACTTATTGAGATGGTGTCTCAGTAACTTTTTGTCAGGGATAGCTTCTATCCTACTTTACATCTCCACCTCCCAAATGGAATTGATTACAGGCCTGCACTACTGGGCCCAGATAGAAAAATTTGATTTTATATAAATATCATCGACTTTGCTTTTTATCCCTCCTCAGCACTATTGATTTTTACTAAGGATGTTCTTGGAAAGCTCCAACCTCATTTTATTACGGGGGGTGGGGGGGGAGCTGAGGAAGACCCCTAGTGCGTGGTTGTTTGCTTTTTATCCCTTGGTTTTGTTTATTTATTAATATTTTTTTCCTTATCTGTTCTTTTGTGCACTGAACTGGATGTGGAGACCATTAAAGAGAGAACTTCAGAGGCCAGATTGTACCAGGAGCCTGGCAATGGATAGAAATTCATGGGTGTGCTTTTGCCCATCAGTTGAATAATGGGAATGAGGTTAGGGCCACAAGAGTATGTTCTGGTCCTGGGGGACACTCACTATATGGGGACACAGAGAGAATTTTATGTCTCTTCCAGGCACATCTTTTCTCCCAGGGGCAAATTTGATGATATTTTACTTTCTAGATTTCTCTAAGCTTCAACTCAATTGAAGAACCACTAAAGGATAGCTCATTATAATTATTATAATTAAATTATCATTATAATTAAAATGATCTTATAATAATGCTTTGACATTATGAATTTGGGAATCTGAATATGCTGATGAGTTACTAGTAGAATGTACCTAAAGAACTTTGAGAAAATTTAAACTATCATGTCCTTCAAAACTGTCTAGGAAGGCTGGGCGCATGTGGCTCACATTTGTAATCCTGGCTACTAAGGAGGCTGAGATCTGAGGATTCTGGTTCAAAGTCAGTCTGGGCAGGAAAGTCTCCAAGATTCTTTTTTTTTTTTAATTGTGAAAATACTGTACAGAGGGGTTACAATTACATGGGCAAGATAGTGAGTACATTTCTTATCAAGGATGGTAGCCTCCTCCTTTGTTTATCCTTCCCATCCCTTCCCAGCCTCCCCCCGCCCCCCCAACCAATCCTCCCCCCCCCACCAAAGTTGTAAAGTTCATTTTCGACATGACAACTTGTATTTCTCATTGTTGCAATGGGTCCACCTGTATCCTTATTTAAACGACTTGTTTTTCCCCTTCCCCTCCACAAATTATACTGACATCAAATACAGTGAAAGCAGGGGTTATACTGTGGGGGAGGGACATACAAAGTAACAAAGAAATAATCTTATAAATGCTTTAGAAACAAATGCATGAAAGAAAAAAAGCATTTATATACATATCTTAGGGTTCATTTTCCTAACATCACCTTATCTGACCTTTTCTGCTTGTCCCAGACATATACTAGATATTGCAAATAAGGGAAACCATGGGACCTATGTTTCTTTGGGCTTGGCTTACTTCACTTAATATAATTTTTTCCAAGTCTTTCCATTTCCTAACAAATGGGGCAATGTCATTCTTTCTGATGGATGCATAGAATTCCATTGTGTATATATACCACATTTTCTTGATCCATTCATCTACTGAGGGGCATCTAGGTTGGTTCCATATCTTAGCTATGGTAAATAAGGCTGCAATAAACATAGTTGTGCTGGTAGCTTTAGTGTGGTCTTGTTTGTAAAGCTTTGGGTAAATGCCCAAAAGTGAGATTGCTGGGTCGTAGGGGAGCTCTATGTGGAATCTTTTGAGGAACCTCCATACTACTTTCCAAAGTGGTTGAACAAGTTTACACTCCCACCAACAATGAAGTAAGGTTCCCTTCTGTCCACATCCCCTCCAGCATCTGTTGTTGTTAGAGTTCTTGATTTTTGCCATTCTAACTGGAGTGAGGTGGTATCTCAATGTTTTGATTTGCATTTCTTTTATGGCTAGGGATGTTGAACATTTCTTCATGTGTCTATTGGCCATCCTTCTTTCTTCTTCAGAGAAGTTTCTCTTTAAGTCATTAGCCCACTTATTTATTGGGCAGTTGTTTCTTTGAGGTTTGTTGTTGGGGGATTTAATTTTTTGAGTTCCAAGTATATTTTAGATATGAGACCCTTGTCCAAGATTCTTATCTGCAGTTAACCACTAGAAAACCGTAAGTGGTGCAGTGGTTCAAAGTGGTAGAGTGCTTGGCTTGAGCAAAAGAGCTCAGAGACAGAGCCCAGGCCCTGAATTCAAGCCCCATAACAAGCAAACAAAAAAATAGTTTCTAGGACATGGCAGCCCTCAGACTGGCTAAGCCCATTTCTTAGGAACAAGAAAGAGTACATAATGAAATGGACTTGCAAGAAACTCACAAGGGCATGCACTGCTGAGTCTGAAGATGTTTTCTCTGAGAGAAGCAAGAGTCCCCCGTGTTCTGTGTTTGTCCAGAGCTCTGCTTGGAAGCAGTGGTAGATTTATGCTTGCCGGGATGGGGTGGAGATGTGAACTGGGCAGGCAGTAAGTAAGGGAATTTCTGGGGAAGGGACTGTAAGGAAAAGAGAGCACCCGCTTTGCAGTTTGAAATGAGTTGTGAGTGTGGAAGTGAGTCATCTTAGAGCCCACTGGGGTGTTTTCCTGGTTAACTTCCTGAGTGTGTGTGTGTGTGTGTGTGTGTGTGTGTGTGTGTGTGTGTGTGTCTTTATTGGGGCTTGAACTCAGGACTTGGGCCCTGTTCCTGAGCCAAGCTTAAGGCTTACTTTCTGTCACTGGGCTATATCTCCACTTCTGGTTTTTGGTGGTTAATTGGAGGTAGAGTCTCATGAGCTTGGCTACTTAGGCTGGCTTCAAACCATGATCTACAGATCTCAGCCTCTTAAGTAGTTTAGGATTATGGGTGTGAGCCATCAGTCCCTGGTTTAAGTCTCTGATTTCTGGTTTTATAGTCAAGTGGAAATCTTTTTTTTTTTTTTGTTCAGTCATGAGGCTTGAACTCTGGGCCTGGTGCTGTCCCTGTGCTCTTCAGCTGAAGGCAAGAGCTCTACCACTTGAGCCACAGTGCCACTTCCGGTTTTCTGGTGGTTTATTGGAGATAAGATTCTCAAGGACTTTCCTGCCTGGGCTGGCTTTGAACCACAGTCCTCAGATCTCAGTCTCCTTAGTACCTAGGATTACAGGCGTGAGCCACTGGCACCTGGCTTGTCAAGCAGAAACCTTACAGTTGCGTGCAAAGAGGAAGTTTGTGCTCTTTGATTAGCTCCTAAGATATAAATATGTATCAAAAGAGCTAGGATTATTTGAATATGATACAGAACTGAAACAGACTCTAGATGAGGGCTTTATTGATTTATAGGATAGGAAACTCAATTCAGGATTGGGCTAAGATCACAAAGTTCTCAACTTGGTTCTTATCCTTAAAAAATAAGAAAACAAACAAACAAACAAACCAACAACCTCCTTTGCTTTCCCTGACCAGGTCTTCAGTGACTTTGCTTTGATTCTGGAATCCAGCAATATTTATTTCTTTATAATTCTTGGAGAAGCTGAGAGTCTCCTGCTAATTAAAACAAAACAAAGCAAAACTCATAAATGTAATATATAAAGGCATTTTTTTTTTCTTGGAAGCAAACTTAAAGATTAGAGAAAGTACCTTTAAGCTTAGGATGTGTGTCTACCAAACTGGCTGCCTTTACGCCTATTTCCCCCCCCCCCCCCATTTTGGTTTGTGTTTCTTTTTTAAAACTTGTCACTATTGCCACATTGTCATAAGGGTGAATGAAAGCAGATGACAAATGTCTGCCTGCAGGAGACCCAGTGTGTGTGAAGCCATTTGTCTCTGAACAACTGGCAGCAGGCTTGAGTTGTCAGAAAGAAACTTCAGGATGTGGGGGTCCTCTTTCCTTAAAGGAGAATTCCACCACCTCCTCACCCCTGCCAGACAAAGGAGAAAGGAAAAGCTGGTTTTGTTTTGTTTTTCTTCTTGGATCACTTGCTAGCTGGATTTAAGTTGCCTATTTCTCTCCCTTAGAAGATAAACTCTACTTTCTTCCTTCTGCTGTAATGGCTGCTATTTTGGCATGGCTTAGATAAAGCACCCAGAGTTGATTCTGCTTGGGTGCCCGCCACCCAGCTTTTCTCTTCAGTGTGATGAGGGGCGAGTCACCTCCCCTGCTTGGGAATTTCTGGCTAGGATGTCAGTCTCCAGCCACCTTGGTTTGCAGAACAGTTTAAGGAACGTGACAATGACTTCCACGCGACCGGCACCCAGGATCTGACGTGTCAGAGGCTCACATCGAAAACCGCACGCCACATGCAAAGCAGAGATGGTTTTGATTTCTGCCTCCGTGGTTCTGCTATCTTTTCTTTTGCCCCCAGAGTGGATTTTTTTTTTTTTAATCTTTCAGTCTGACTTCTGGTTTTCTTATAGTTTGTGGTTTTCATTTGCTCTCAAACTGCCTCAAATTGGCTGCTTTGGAGCCATGAGGACCAAGGCTGCTGGCCAAGGAAGTCGGAGGCCCAGTAGTCTCAGGAGGGCAGTCCTAGGGAACACAGGATGTGTCCCAGGGCCCTGGCAAGTGGCTGTCCAGGCATCCACATGGTTTATTTCCCTCTAAGGACTTTTCTGGAAACCTCTAGACCAATGGTCCTTCGATCTTCCTGTGTTGTATATTTCCCTTCCATCCTTTCTTTCCTGACATCTTTGGCTAGAGACATTTCTCCTCCCCCTCCATCCCTCCCCCTCCCCCCTTCACTAGTCTCCAGGCCAGAATTTCCCATGGAAACATGAGCTCGTTTCATCCTAGTATTTCATTTCCATCCCTGTTTTGTTGTTACCTGTTTTTTTTTTTTTTTCCTTTCATTCCCCTGGTCATGGGGCTTGAACTCAGGGCCAGGGCTGAGTTCTTTTGCACAAGGCTAGTGCTCTACCACTTTGAACCACAGCACCACTTCTGGTTTTCTGGTTGTTAGTTGAAGATAGAATCTCATAGACTCTACTGTCCAAGCTGGCTTTGAACCATGATCCTCGGATCTCAGCCTCCTGAGTAGTTAGGATTACAGGTGTGAGTCACCGGTGCCTGGCACTTTTTTTTTTTTTTTTTTTAATACCAGTACTGGGACTTGAATGAATTCACTGTTCTTGCTTGTTTTTTGTTTTTTCTTTTCTCAAAGCTGGTGCTCTACTATTTGAACCACTCTTCTACTTCTAGACTTTGCTGGTTAATTGGAGAGAAGAATCTCCCAGACTTTTTTGCCTGGGCTTCCTTTGAACTGGTTTCCTCAGATCTCAGTCTCTTGAGCAGTTAGGATTACAGGCATGAGCCACCAGAGCCTGTGAAGTGAATCACTTTTTAAAATAAGGCTGAAAAGTGGAAATTTGGCAAATTTCTAATTTATTCTGTGATTCTGTTTTCTCATTTGTGAGCAAAGGGTGTTATGAAGCGACTCTGCCTATCAAGAAGTTATGGAGAGACTATGTCAGAAGGACCTAACCTGAGGCCTGGCGCGTAATAATTTAATAATATAATACTTTACCAATGGGAATTCCCTAGCTGCCCCCAATGCATTCTTATTAAACCTTTTGCCTGACAGGTTGGGGACACACTATATTACATAGTGTTTCCTGATCTTACTTCTTCCCTTCCCTTTCCTTCCCTTCCCAGTTCACCAAAAAATCCAGCCCTGAATTGTTTTGCTTTGCAAGAGAGTAGGCCTGAATCCCTTCTGAAGAGGACTCACGGTGAAAGAGGCCATGTTGTGACATAATATATCTGTCCGGGGAGGGAAAACAAAACACCAAGAGGGGAGACAGCACTTGCAATCATTCAGCTTCTGAAGGGCATGAAATTAGTGACAGCAAGACAGGAACCTACGGCCTTTTGGTTGAAATGTCTGCTCTTTTCTCCGGTCGAATTTCTGTTGTTTAGACCTTGATTAAATTTTCAGTTCTCAGAAGGCAAAGGCCTGGCTCCTGGCTTGTGAATTTAATAACACTTATTTCTTTCTTTATGAGGGCTTTTTCTCAGGCCACTGTGGGCAGGAGGCTCTTGTCTGTCTGAGTTGGTAATAAGCATGTAACAGCCCCCTCCCACCTCCTCCATTTGCCTCAAGAGTCACGCTGTGCTAGCTGCTTCCCCAGGGACAGGGGACCTTGAAGACTTGTGATGGACGCCTAACTCAATACTCCTGGGCTCCGAGTGCTGGCACCTGAGGGAGGCTGCATCAGCATCTCTGTAACTGAACTTGAATCTACAGCACAGGCCAGCTTTCTGGAACTTTCTTGTGGGATTCTCCCAAGCAGGAAATGTGTTAGCTGCCAGCCACCTCTGGCCTTTTCCCCTTTACATCTGGATGACAGTGATACAGAGAGAATTTATTCCCTGTAGAGAAAGGACATTGATCCTCCCAGCAGAGCAGAGAGGAGCCATTGTTTCTTTACCTCCTCCTGGTTCTAGAAGGTGCAGTTCAAACCTCTGCCTTGAGGCTGAACTTGCACACAGTGCCTTGAGAGCTGTCGATCCTTACTGGCATCTTTCTTTAGCTTTTAGAAGTCAAATAGGAAGAGGAGCAAAACTGTGAGGAGTCAGAAAACATTCATGATCAGTGGACTCCCAAGCCCCTAAAAAAAGGGGGGTCTTGAAAATCAGACAAAGCGGCTTTTGTCCATCAGAAAGCTATATTATTGTTTTGGTATTGGCCAGAGATAGGAGCTTTGTAGCCACTCAGTGTCCATGGGTTGAAGAAATGGCTTCCAGTTTCCTCCTCGCTTCCATATTTGTCTATCCTGGAGCGTCCGGGGACAGCATGGCTTTCTATCAGAGTCTTCCTTTTCTGTTTGTGTGTGTGCATGCATGCATGCACACACAGATGTGTATATGTATGTATGTACATGTGCATGTGTATATATGTGTGCATGTACCAGTACTGGGGCTTGAACTCATGTTTTCAAGGCTGGTACTCTACCATATAAGCCATACCTCCACTTCTGTCTTTTTTCAGTAGTTAACTGGAGGTAAGTGTCTCACAGATCTTCCTGTCCAGACGGACTTTGAACCACAATCCTCAGATATCAGTCTCCATAGTAGCTAGAATGATAGGTGTGAGCAGCCAGCAGCCAGCTAGGACTTTACGTTTTTAATAAGTTCTTCAAAATGATGATTTATGTCCTACTTATTGGAAATGTTCTTATTTACTTCATCTAATAGTATCTCTCCTCCCCTACCCCAAACCATCTACCATCTAAACAGTCCCAGCATGTAGTGTGACTAGACAAAATCTTGCCTTTGTGCCTGGCAATGGGGAGAAATGGATTATGGGAGAGGGATGAGATTTGACTCTAGGCTGTGGAGCTCTGAACACCCTTACATCAAGTCTCAAATTATCTGGGTCTGCCCATCTGTGAAATGCCTTCCTAGGATATGGCAGTGACAAGGCGCATCAGAAGCCATGAAAGTGTTATATATGATATTAAAACCTTTTGCTGTGGGGCATGTAGTATAGCTCTGTGCCACGGTGCTTGCCTAGCATGGGTAATATTTGAGTGTATTGGCAACCACAGATAGAAGAATCGTCTTTGCTGTGAAAGGGAAGCATTCTGGGATGATGTATACAGCCTTTGGCACTAAAGTCAGACACATTTGGGGGACTCTAGAAGTCAGCATTGTCCATTGTTTGCATGTGGACCATGGCCAGTTATTTAGTCTCGGTTTTCTCTGTAGCATGAGCCTAGGATTAAATGGGATGACCTATGTATAGTTGTGCCATGGTGGACAGGGCCAAGTCAGGAGCAGCAGTGGTCTAGAGGGATTGGCATTGGGCGTCCTGGCTAGTTCCAATTTGGTGAAATAGTTTGGTTCATTTTGCTGCAAGTGAGACTTAAGTGGTCAGATTCTGGGGTTGATTCTGTTCATGTCTGTTCATTCTATCTTTTCTGGTAATTTTTTTTCCTGCCTCAGAAAGCTCTAAGACAACTATATTCTGCTTGTCAGATGGTTATCAAAATAGGCCATTGAAATAAACATCAGGCTCCTTCTATCAAATGAAACAAATTCATTTACTGTTCGGGCTTTAACTCAGACTCTAGCTCTCCCTTCCCCCCTCACACATATAAGCACATATATCGATTTCTTTTCTTTTCTTTTTTCCCCTCTTCTTCTTCTTATATTACTACAGGAATCAGTTTCTTCTGGCATCATGCCAGAAACAACATGCCTGTCTTTTTTCATCATTGAAGGAAAACAGTTTGAAGGCACCATAATTCCTTAAATTGGATTTCAATTCCTGATCCCCTTATGTTCAGTAAACAGAGTGTTGTATGAAGCATCCATGTTAGCTTGGCAGGCTTGCTGTTTCCAGAAGTCTTGGAGTCTCTGGGGCTGAGGCTGCCGGGTGGGGTCCCCTTAGAGGTGAATGGCCACCTTCACTTGGGGTAGAGGTGTGAATCACTTTTGGAAAAAATGCTGGTGAAAGTTAGGCAGGTGGTGAATGGAAGAAGCCTGTAGTTGTGTGTGTGTGTGTGTGTGTGTGTGTGTGTGTGTGTGTGTGTGTGTGTGTGTGTGTGTGTGTGTGTGTGTGTGTGTGTGTGTGTGTGTGTGTGTGTGTGTGTATGCGCGCACGTGTGTGCATTCTTGTTAACTCTATTAGTGCCCTGGGCAGCTTCCACTTGAAAGCCTTGGGATTCCTGTATTCAAATCAAAGGCACCCAGTAGCCACAGATAAAGAGGGCAGTGTGATCTTCAAAGATGAGGGAATAAAACAGTAGTGAGGAATATTTTTCTGGTTAATTCTGTCCCCCTTTTAAGAACGATTGAGAGCGCTGGCCACTTCCTCTTAGTTGGCGGTTATGTGGTCCATGGGCTTTGGTTGAGCCCTGGTGTGTTTATGGAGCAGGAGACAGATGACTTACAGAAAGTGAAATGGAAATGCTTTGGCTGGATCTGAGCTTGCTTTGGGGAGTGAGTCAGTCCATGTGTCTTGGGCCCCGTCTTCCTCTCTGGAATTTCTTTTTAAATTTCTCCTTTCTCTGAGCTGGTTTTGCTCTGAGAGCATCAGCTTGGCACCCATTTACCCAAGAACTGATTAACTCCTGCAAGAAGCAGTGGGTTGATTGCTCACAGAGATGATGTAAGCTTTGCTCTGGGGTACATCAACTTGGATTTCTCATGCTTTATCTTATAAAGCCTAAATTAACAGCTGGTTTGGTTTTGAGTTCTCCGGGATCTGACTAAGGGATTAGAGTCCATTCTCAAGTGAGTCAATCTAGTTTAATTTATTTCAGGTCTATCAAAAAAGATCAATCAAAGCTCTTTTGAAAGTAAAGCTATAATCGGTCTGCACACTTATAAGTCACTGTGGTTACTGCATTTGGTGTCTCTCTGGTGGAAAATGCGCAGGCTGTGGCTAAGAGGATACAGCAGAGCGGATTCTGTGTACCGCCCCTTCCGTCGTCACCATGCCTGGAAGATCTTGGGGGGTGGGGTCATGTGTGAGAACTTTGCTCGGATGGGTGCTACGCTGACTGCTCCTTGTTCTTTGTGGATACAGGATTCCTGATTTGGGAATTTCTAGTGGAGTATGATTTCATATCTAGAGCTGAACAAGTCCAGCTGGTTTCATGACCCTGTTTTTGCTCCTGGGCTTTCTGTTGCAGGTAGCTCCTGGGCTTTCTGGTGCAGGTACCAGTGGGTAAAGACATGCACTGAATTCTTTTTCCCTTACTCATGGAGTTTGTAATGTTTAAGACAGAAGCATTTTCTGCTGTGGTTGATCTAAATTTTTGTGAGCCTGGGGACTGCAACCCAAGTTGTTTAATTTCCATTGTGTAACTACTTTATTTAATTAAATTAATAATAATAATAAGAATTATTATTATTATTTTGTTGGTCGTAGGGCTTGAACTCTGGGCCTGGGTACTGTTCCTCAGCTCTTCTGCTCAAGGCTAGTGCTCTACCACTTAAGCCACAGTGCCACTTCCGGTTTTCTGGTGGTTAATTGGAAATAAGAGGCTCACTGACTTTCCTGCCTAGCCACTGGCGCATAGCTTGTGTGACCACTTTAAAAAATACTTTGTGACCCTGGCCCTAGTGGCTCATGTCTGTAATCCTAGCTACTCAGGAGGCTGAGATCTGAGGATTGTGGTTCAAAGCCAGCCTGGGCACAAAAGTCTGTGAGACTCTTATCTCCAATAAACCACTCAGAAAACTGGAAGTGGTGCTGTGGCTCAAGTGGTAGAGCGTTCGCCTTGAGCTGAAGAACTGAGGGACAGCGCCCAAGCCCAGAGTTCAAGCCATGACTGACCAAAAAAAACCAAAACCAAAAACAAAAAAACTCACGAAAATCCAAAAAAACCTTCGTGAACATCTAATAATAGCTAAGAACTCTTCTAGATGAATATTTTTTTATACCAAGGGAAATAGCAAAAGGAAGGAAGTAGTTGCCTTTTTTTTTTTTTTTTTTTTTGGTCGGTCATAGGGCTTGAACTCTGGGCCTGGGCGCTGTCCCTCAGCTCTTCAGATCAAGGCGAGCACTCTATCACTTGAGCCACTTCCAGTTTTCTAGTGGTTTGTTGTAGATTTGAGTCACACAGATTTTCCTGACCGGGCTGGCTTTGAACTGCGATCCTCAGATCTCAGCCACCTGAGTAGCTAGGATTACAGGCATGAGCCACTGGTACCTGGCTTGTAAGATAGATCCATCTTTCAATCCTGGTTTTCTTGCCTTGTGACTGTATCTGACAGTTACGTACTTCCTTAGCTTTCAGTTTCCTTGTCTATAAAACCTCCTTCCCTCCCTCAGATGATTGTTGTGATAATGAAATAATACTATGTCTTTTGCTTTTTTTTTTTTTTTTTTTTTTGGGTCCGGTCGTGGGGCCTGAACTCTGGGCCTGGGCGCTGTCCCTCAGCTCTTCAGCTCAAGGCTAGCGCGTACCACTTCTGGCTTTTTTCTTATGTGGTGCTGAGGAATCGAACCCAGGGCCTCAGGCATGCAAGGCAAGCACTCTACCACTGAGCCAACTTCCCAGCCCATGTCTTTTGCTTTTACTTTGTAAAGGCAAAAGGACACTTTGAGGCCGTTTCCAGAAAGATAAATGCATGCAACAGATATGTACGTCTTTTCTTCCTGCTTTCGCTCTCTACTGCTGTAATGGTGTACCGTGAATGACTGGACTGGTTGGTGCTCAAAAGAGAATCATTAGTGCCAAGAAGAGAAGCAAGTGCCAGATTCTCATTCAGCGATGCTTCAGGGCTCATGAAGCTGGAGAAATGATTGGGAACTTCATGGGCAGGTTAAGTAAGTAGAGTGATTGTCCATGGATATGAGGTGCAGCTGAAAGATGTAGAAAAATGGCAGAATAATTGACTCCTGTACTGACCTCAGCCAGTATCAAGGGCCACCAAACAATGAGTAAAAGCACCCAGGAGGGAAAAGACTGGGATTCTTTTTCTATGGAGGTAGTTCATACATCCAAATGAAATACCTCTGTGGGGTAAAACAAGCCCAACTAGCAAGAGATACTTATTTAGGGTCTGTAATATGTTGATTACATTGAGGATGCTTGCAAACAGTGACATAATCCCTGTCTTTAAGAACGTACAGTCCGCTGGGGAAAGGAAGCACTAATGAGAGGAATGTGTCTAGAACTATGAATCGGATGCTTTATTTTGAGCTTTGGTCTTATGGACTACTTACCTTGGTCCAGTGGATCTGTTTTGTCTTTCTTCCATTTGATAAAGTTGAAATAAGGTGGATCTCTCTTGACCTAGCTCTCATTGACGGTTTCTTTTGGAGATTGCCTAGCCTTGCCTATCTTTTGTGCTCACCAGCTTGGAAGGTTATTAGCATTCTCCTCAGTGTAAATACATCTTCTAGTCTCAGTTTTCCATCTCTAAAGTAGGTCTGCTCTTTTTCTGGGAGTGTGTATGAAGGGAAGGAAAGTCCACATTTTTGAGCTTTCAGTGTTGTTTGTAGGATCTTAGGCTTTACTTGTTCAGCAGTCATGACTCCAGAAAGAACTGAATGGCAAGAAGAAAAACAAAAAAAGAAAATGCCCCCCCCTTTTTTTTTGGAATTCTTGGTATGTGCCAGTTTCTAGAATCCTTATAAATGTTCACAACTTTATACATCAACTATTATACAGATGAGGAAAGTGAATTGCAAAGAAGACACTTGACCCATAGCTAGTAAGGTACATACGTGTGTTTGGATCTTGATGGATGTAGAGGCCCTGTCATTGTATGGTTGTTATATTTCCTGGGAAGGAAGAGGCTATAGTCAGAACCATTGGCCTTGTCTTTCAAAAGCCTGGTTGCTTAAGAATAAGCCTCTAGCAAGCGAGTGATCGTAAGTGGGTCCCTGGGTCTCACAGGGGCCACAATGAAAGCCTCCTTGTTCCTAGAACCTAGGGTTGATCCATATCGAGGCTCCTCTAGAGTTTCTCCCTCTGATGGGAGTGGTACCAGAGAGGCCTTGCACCTGCCTCACTGGGCTGCATGAGCCTGGCATTGCTGAGGTCTTGTCTTTGCAGTGCCTCCATCTTAATATGTATATTCTCCAAAGCTCTTTTAGAGAATCACATGCCGGGCTTCTACTATGTCCTGGAAACTGTCTTAATTCACTTCACCCATTACTCTCGCTAGAGTAGAAAGGAAAAAAAATGATAGTCAATGCTAATAATTGTGGCATGTAATGTAATTGGAAGTGTTTCATTGACATGCTCATGAGAATTTGAGGCTTCGTCTTCAGGCTGGGATGCAGCACTGGGCTTGTCTTGAGTGTCGGCGGAGCCTTTGATGCAGGTAGACCATCTTATAAATAGGCGCGTTGCTATGGTGAGGATGGCAGCCCTTGCTTGCTGTGGCTAACCTTTTCTCGGACACTGTTTTAAAACACAGCAGTGTGATAGCATTCCATTTAATTTGGACCAAGGTGGAATAGATGAATTGGTGAGAGGGATATCTAAAATTTGTGTGTGATGATGTCCAGGGGTGGCGGGGGGAACCAGGGTTTGGCTCCCCTAGCACAATGCGGTACTTTGGGCTTCCTCGTGATTTATTGAGAAATATGTTTTCTAATAGATGGGGTAGGGGGATAGTGATGGGCAGAAGGCTGGGCTATCTTCTCTTTTTTACCCCCCTCCTCCTCCCCTTGCAAATTTGTTAGCTTTGATGCCCAGCAGCTCATTCAGTGAAATTAAAGTTCAGGTTGGCACAGTGCAGAAATTATCATTCCAGGTAGTATGTTCCCATTACTGTTAATAGATAAAGACAATCATCTGCCTCTCAAGACTCCTGAATGTGGCTGCCAGAGTTCTTTCTTCCTAGAATTGGGCACTGTGTGTGTGTGTGTGTGTGTGTGTGTGTGTGTGTGTGTGTGTGTGTGTGTGTGTGTGAGAATGATTGTCCTCCTGAATATCCTCAGGGTAACTAGATTGGACACATTTATTTATATATGTATTTTCCTGTTACTCAAAGGGTAACTTGTTAAGAATAATATCCCTTAAATATCAGAGCAGCTCGGGTATATGGAATTCATTTTTCTCCACTACCTTTTCCCCCACCCTATACAGAAATCCTCCTAATTCCAGGATCTTAAAGATGGTTAAAAGTGAGCTAGACAAGTTGGTGGTTCATGCCGATAATCCTAGCTCTGCAGGAGGCTGAGATCTGAACATCATGGTTCAAAGCCAGCCTAAGCAGGAAAGTCTCTGAGACTCTATCTCCAATTGATCACCAAAAAGCCAGAAGTAGAGCTGTGGCTCAAGTGATAGAAAGCTAACCTTGAGCAAAAGAGCTCAGGGAGAGCACCCAGACATTCAATTCAAAGTGTGTACACACACACACACACACACACACACACACACACACAAACACACACACACAAACACACACACACACACACACACACACACACACACACACACAACTAGATGTTACATATACAGAGCTGGATGTTACAGACCTTTCCCATTTCCTAGTCAGTTTCTCACCTTTAAAATGGGAATGTTGTATTTCCTTGCTTATTTGAGTAGGCAGTTTTGGGGCAAAGTTTGAGGGAAGCCTGGGGCAGGGGTGAAGGGGGAAGGGAAGGGGTCACAGAGGCCGGTCTTCACATTGGAAGCTGCGCAGTGTATATGCTGTTCAGTCAGCGTGTGAGTGAGTCCTGTAGGTTTGGAGGTCAGCACTGTGTTTCCCCTTGCCAGCCTCTCCAGCAAAATGAGCTCTGCGGCTTGCTTCAGAAATCCTTAGGAAGCTTCTGGTTTCTTTTATCCCTGATAGACAATATATGCCAAATTAAGGACACAGTCTGAGGCCACCTGGCTTTTCTCAGCATCTTCAGGACTCAGTTTCTCTTTCTGGGAAGCAGGGTGGGGGTGGGGTGGGGGGGACTAGAGAGATCATGCTAGCGTACCACACATCTTACATGCAGTGGGAGATTGTGCCCTAGGCTTCTGAGGGTTCAGAAAAGGGGGAACCCCATCCCCCAGAGGGAGGACCACAGTGAGCCCCCCACTACCGCAGGAAGTCAGGTTTCCGGAACCTTCACAAAGCTAGCAACCTCTTTTTGGATTGACTCTTCCCGCAGCCAGCATCTGTGTCATCTGTGTCCCTGGTGAAGGCCTCTGTTTCCCTGTTTCTGGGCAGGAGGCTTGGAGAGGAAAAGTGGACACACTGGGCTCTGTCCCCAGCCCCACACCAGTGAACCTATGGCTTCCGCCTCTTGATTCTGAGGAAACCTCAGGGAAAGTGAGAGAACCACACAGAAGAGGGTGGCCGTGGCCGCAGAGGGAAAAGATGCCACCATAGTGGGCGCTGTGCCGGAAGTGGGGCTATATAAGGATTTCAGGATGGACGGGCTCCGAGTTTGCTTAGAAATATTTCTCAAGGCTAACCTCATGGGCTTCAAGGCATGTGGGAACAAGAGCTGGGTTGTTCACTCCCAGCCCTGTTGCCTGGGCAGGCTGCAGGCTTTAAGTGGCTTGTTGGTCAGGCCTGGGGAAGCAGGGAAAGGGTCTGATTGGTCCAGGGCCCAACGCCATGCAGGGCAGCCCATGCCAAGGTGTGCTGGTCCATCCCCTCGGGCAGCGGGATTGGGTAACCTGGAAAGTAGAAATGCATGCTGGTAACAGAGATGCCATTCCACACACCACCCTCGCCTCCACTCCCAGCCCTGGGAGGGAAATGTGCCCTCTGGGAGACACCCAAGCCCAACAAAGGCATCTTTGTTGGAGCTGGAGGTGAGAATCTGTGGGCGTTGGGATTCCTGGGTTCGAGTTCCAGCTCACTGCCAATTGCCAGAGTGCTGGGCTAACATTTCTGGAAGCAAAAGGAGTGTAGCCTGCCCAGCAAGGCCTGTGGGAGCTGGAGGCTGCTGGGTGCTAAGATTCTGTGATCTCTGCCAACATTTAGAGCTCCTGGGAGGAGAAAGGAACCAGGCTCAGGAAGGGAGGGGCTGGAGATCTGTGCACTGTGCACTGCTTCCGCTTCTTCTTTGCTTCTGGCCTCTGTATCTAGATGGTGAGGTTCCTTGGGTACACCTGGACCCTCTGGTACTTGGAAATGGTGCTGTCAAGCCCCTCAGACGCGGTCAGTGCCTCAGTTACTGCATCAAGAGGGAACAGGCCGGGCGCTGGTGGCTCATGCCTATAACCCTAACTACTCAGGAGGCTGAGATCTGAGGATTGAGGTTCGAAGCCAGCCCAGGCAAAGAAAGCCTATGAGACTCTTGTCTCCAATGAACCACCAAAAGCCAGAAGTGGAGCAGTGTTTCAAGCGGTAGAGTGTTAGCATTGAGGCTAAGGCTTAGGGACAATGCTTAGGCCTTGAGGTCAAGCCCCAGGATTAGCACAAAAAGCAAAACAGACAAACAAAAAACAAAGAGAAGGATTAGGCAGAAATCCACCTGCTGCTTCTCCAGCTGCCTTTCATGCTTTCTCTCTGGAGCATACCTACTGAGATACATGGAAACCTTAGAGTTCACCTATTCCAAGGGTCCACCTAGTAACTTTTAGTATATTCAGAGTTGTGCAACCATCACCACTATGTAACTTGAGACCTCTGTTCCTTGGCAGTCCCTCCACATTTCTTCCTCCTCTCCCCTGTCTGAATCAGCCAATAACAAGCAACTAACAACTCACAGATCCTGACATTTCTTTCATAGGAATGGAATCATACCTTATGTGATCTTTGCCTGCCAGCCTTTCACTTAGCATAATGCTTTCAAGATTGATCCATGGTAGCAATATCAGCACTTCACTCCTTTATATGGCTGTATAATATTCCATTATATGGATGCACTACTGCCTTTGGGTTTCATTCATCTGCTTTGGCTAGTTGTGGCAACTACTGCTCTAAAAATGAATGCACAAATTTGTATATGCAAATACACTTTCATTTCTCCTGGGGATATGTATTTTTTTGCGTGTAATTTCTGGGTCATATGAACTTTTTGTAAACCTAGTCCCCTCTTCTACCAGGTCCTGATCAGCTATATTCTTTTTTTCTAATAGTTATGATTGGCTGCATATCATACAATCAGGTTTTGGAAAAGCATCTCTAGACTTGGTAAGAGTCCTTAGCTGCTGGAATTTTACCCTAGTTTTCCATAAGTTGGTGTTGCCTAGCCCTGTCCTCTTTAACCCCCCCCTCCCCCGCAATCCCAACAAGAAGAACTGACAGGAGACACATGGAGCTGGCCCATGCAGATGAGAAAGAAGTTACAGACATTGCAAACACTCTGTTAGGGCGCTGGATGTCTTGGCCCCTCCCCTGAGTGTAGATGAAGATGCAGGACTCGGACAGGAAGTGAGAGGAATGTGGTTGCTGGAATGGAGACTGGCTTTAACCTTTTCACAGGTAGACTCTCCTGACACCCCACAGAGACAAGTGTTAGAAGGTGTTTTTAGCTGGAGCTTAATGGTTGTTCACTTGCGCTTGGGCTGTGGGACAAGGGCTGTGGGAGGGCTGTGATTCCTTGGGCAGAGGTGCTGCAGGAAGATGGGAGTAGAGAGACCGGGCCTGTGCTGGCTCCTAGGAAGAACTTTTGTGACTTTGGGCTAGTCATCCTCTGCCAGGCAGCGGTTCCATGGCTCAAACCATCCTTTCCTAAGCCCACCATGGCCTAGTGCTGTGTTGGCTCCCTTAGGCTCCAAGGCCCTCCTCCTTCTTCCCTCCTCCCTCCTCTCCCCCCTCCCTGCGGGGGGAAACAGCTGTTTTCCTCCTTTGACACGTTTCTGTGGACTGCTAATTATACCCTGGTATCTTCCTTTATCTGTCCTTTCCCTTCCCCCACCTGGATTTTGGCTCCATGATGCAGGAGCATCTCAGGGCTCCAGAAACATTCATGAGGAAACACATGTGTGGAGTTTTTAATCTCAAGTTCCCCGTGATTGTAATGATACAATTGGGAACGGAGACTCTTTTTGCACTTCCATTTAATCACCTGTGTTCAAGAGGAAATAATCACGCTGAGCCAGGCGCCAGTGGCTCATGCTTATGATCCTGAACTCTTCAGGAGGCTGAGGTCGGAGGATCGCTGTTTGAAACGAGCTCAGGCAAAAAAAGTCTTGTGAGATTCTTATCTCCATTGAACCAGCAAAAAGCTGGAAGTTGAGGTATGGCTTAAGTGGTAGAGTACCAGCCCTGAGCAAAACAAAACTCAGGAAGAACACTTTGACCCTCAGTACCTAAACAGAGAGAAGGAGAAAGGGAAGAGGAGGACATTGTTAAACCCTGAAGAATATGGTGTGCCAGGTGGGTCGCAAGGACTGTCTTCTTATACATCCCTACAGTCCTCTGAGGAAGGCCTTATCATCAGACATTCTCCGCTGGTCCCCTTCCTGGAGGGGAGACATGCTCCTTGGGTAGGACCCACCATGCTCTGTTGTCCCAGGGGCTTGGGGATTAGCAGGTAGAAGATGCTGTGCTTCTAGCCGGGCCCTTGGGAGGAGGGTGGGTGACAAATCACAGGGTCTGGGCCCTGTCCATGGTATGTGTAATGACACCGGGGAAGGCTGCTGCTCTCAGGGACCCGAGGAGACCTGCAGCTCTGGAAAGGGTGTGTGGCAGTACGCATGCCCAGGATACCATCAGTGCTGCTTTCTGGACAGCCAGCATGTCAGGCTGCTCGAGACCCTCACTGTGCATGTTGCCTAACTGCCATTAGCAGTTGCTGTGGCCACCTGGGCCGTGGACCCAGTAGCATAAGCTTTGGTCAGGGCCTTGGTGGAAGCCATTGTGCTGACACACAGTTGCCTGCCCTCTCCGGTGCAAACTTTCTCTGGGGTCAGCTGCAAAGGTGAAACCAGCAGGCTGATGTAGATTTGGCATGCCACGGCATAACCTCTAGATGAACGAGACCAAAGAGATTGTTTCGTTGAGTCTCGTCATCAGGGTCTGAATTCAGAGCTTTGTGCTTGCTTAGGCAGAAACTCTTATCACTTGAATCATGCCTGCCCTTTTCACCTTTTGTTATATTTGAGCTAGTCTTGTTGTTGTTCTGTTTTTTCCTACTTCCAAACCTTAAACTGTCTATTTACAGCCTCCTATAGATCTAGAGTGACAGGATGTCACCTAACTTTTTTTGGGGGTGGGGTGTTAGGGTGGGGAGCCAGGGTTGGTCTGGAACTGTGATCCCCTTGATCTCTGCCTCCTGAGCCATTAGGAAATTACAAGCATGAGCATACCAACCTCCTCATTTTTTTTTTTTTCTCCCCAGATCCAGCAACTGAAGACTGAGCTCCTTAGAAGCTGAGCTGGGGTTAGAGACCATATAGTAGCATCCAGTTTTCTGCAGCCTTTTGGGTGGCTTTTCAAGCACATTCCTTTTTCCCAGGCTTCAGGCAGGGAAGACCCTGTATTCCCCTCAGATGTTAGAATTTAGCTTGGGAACCATAAAGTGTGAGGATTGTGATCTGCCATGGTGGAGACTGGTGGTGGTTGTGAGAACTGAATTTCAAGTGGTTTCAAGGGTTTGGCAAGATTCCTATCAGGTGTCAGTTCCTCCATGAAGTAATGAAGCCACTGGTTCCCACAGAGGCCCTGTAGAATTTTTGCCAGGACTTTTGTAGTTAAGTGCTTAATTTCTTCCCTCTTTTCCCCATGAGGTACTTAGAGAAGTCTGAGAATCAATGTCCAGACAGCCCAGCCTAGAGACTACATCTGACTCTTAGGAAGGCAAGTTGGTATAGCAGACCATGGGTACGTCTACACAAGGCAGGTTGTGTAAAATTTGATTTTTTTTTTTTTTTTTTTTTTGTGTGGGACCTGGGGCTTGAACTTTGGCTTTTTTGCTCAAGGCTAGTGCTCTACCACTTTTCCAGAGTTTCTTCTGGAACTTCTGTACGTCTGGCTTTTTGGTTAGTTGGAGATAAACATCACCCAGACTTTCCTGAACCATCTGGCTTCCAACCATAATCCTTCCATCTCAGCCTCCTGAATAGCTAGGATTACTGGTGTGAGCTACTGATCCCTGGCTGAGTCTTGATGCTTTGTTTTGAAAATTCCAGTATCACCAAGGAAGGATTTCTGATCCAATGCAAATAAAGACAAGGGACAGTGGGTGCAGGCTTGAACACCAAGGGGTCATGGATATGGGTCCTATGGGTGAAATGATGCAGTGCTGTCTATTGATAGCTACTTTTCGGTCACCTGAGGCAGAAAAGGGGCAAAAGCAGCTTGTTGGCTTCTTGGAGGAGTATCACAGAGCTGCTGGTTCCTGTGAACGGCTAACTCCCGCTCTGTCCCATAGAAAAGCAGGCCAGGGACTGGAGAGGAAGGCCTTCTCCGCTCTCCTCAGAGACAGTCTTGCTGTCTTCCAGGGATTTCATTTCTTAGGACTCGATCAGCTGATCCAGATTCCAGTAGGTATGCTGTTGAGGCCCAGGTCTGTGCAGTTCTATTATTGCCCAGAGGGTAAAGGACCTCTCCTTACCTTTGGCTGAATGGGTTTTATCAGTGAGCTTGTATTATAACCTAATGATTCCTGATGGGAGCTTCCTTCTGTGGATCTATTCTCCTTTCTAGTTGATTGTAGTTCCCATGAAATGAGTGATTTATTATTTGCCCTAGCAAGTGAAGAGTAAAAGGGACGAGGCTCATATTTTTGATGATGCTTCTGATTTGCTATACAAGATGCAGAGAGTGGGGTGAGAGGTAAGGTGGAGGGACAGTCTTTGGCAGTGGAAATAGCCTGGCCCCTTAATACACCAGAGCTGAAGTTCTGGTCTTTGCTTAGTTAATTTCTGGCTGCACCAAGTGGGCCTCAGTTTCCTTACTGGTGAGAGGAGTTGGACTGAAACATTCCCATTCTATTTTGAATACACTGACACCCTCCCTCCGTCTTGTAAGGGGTTATGAATGTTTTATTGTGAAAGTGAGTGAGGAGTGGGCATCAGTTGGCTATGTAGTCTGGGAAGACTGGTGTTTTGGTATTGCAAGTTTCCTGGGCTTTCCCTGCCTCCCGTGGTAGATAGCTACCATTTACCGTGCAGTTACAGGGCTAAGTGCTTTATAGACATTATGCAACCTAATTATGGCATGAGATGTGCTCCTTTTTCATAGGAGAATTCCAGCAGACGGGGAAGACAAGTGAACCTGGCCAGGATCATGTGGCTGAGAGGGTTTAGGACAGGTTTTAGATGCAGGTCTGTTTGAACAGCTCTAACACTTAAGTACTACACTTCATCTGTTTCCCTTTCTGCATTTGCTGACCAAGAGCAATACGCCAAACATACTTTCAATGCGGTGATGCTTTTCCAGGGTGTGCAGTTTCCACTATCTTCTCCACTCCCCCAGCTGGGATTTGAACTCAGCTTCTTGAACTTGCTCATCTTGTTTGCTTGACTGGCACTCTGACCATTTGAGTCATGCCTCCTGCCTGGCCTTTTGCTGGTTATTTTGGAGATAGAGTCTTGCAGACTTTCCTACTTGGGCTGGCTTCAAACCATAATCATCTGGATCTCAGCCTACTGAGTAGCTAGAATTGTATAAGCCACTGGCACCTAACAGTTTTATACATTTATTTTATTATTTGTCATTTTATCACCATCCAATTAAGACCAAGTTTAAGTCTTTATTTTCTATAGTCCTGTCTGTTAGTATTAGCATATACACGGGTTTGATATCTCACAGTAATTCTGTGCCACCTCCTGGGGAATCCCCGGAATGGACCGCAGGCTTTCCCTCTTTGTGTGGGACTTTCCAGTTACTATGGGGGGTGAGGAGGGAGTGCTCTCTGTCTGGGCCTGTGTAGTGGACCACACGGCCCTGTGGCCAGCCTACTCCACATGACTGAGCCTGCAGCCTTTGGTCACTTGGTGGCTATTGGAAGCCCCATGGTCTGGTTTGTGGGAGCAGGGAAGCACCTTGCAGCGCTCCAGGTGTGGGGCCTGAACAAGTGTACATGCTGTTCATGTCTTTGTGGTGAGGTTTACAAGCCCTTGTTATTGTGTAATGGCACTTTGCCTTAGCTTGGTGCCTTTCTTCTGGAAGCTCCAGGATAGCTCTGTGGATACTTTCTCAGTTTGCTTTCTGAGAGGAGGGGAAGAAGCATCCTGGGAGATGAAGTCCTTGGTGAAGGGGGTGTGCAAGCTGGTAAATGATGTTGCTGCAGTTATTCTCTTGGTGTGGATTGGAGAAAAAAACAAAAACAGGAACAACTGAGTACTGGAATTTTACTTACTTGTCACATGAGTAAGGTACATGTAGGAATTGGCCTGTTCTATACATCATTACATAAATGGGGAATCTTGAAAGTTCCATGTAGCTTGTATATTTGGTCATTTTTATGTTTGCTATAAATATTCCTGACTCTTCTATATTAAAACTAGAAAGAAAGACGGTAGTCAGTGGCTCACACCTATAACCCTGGCTACTCAGGAGACTGAGATCTGAGCATCATGGTTGAAAGTCAGCCCAGGCAGGAAAGTATGTGAGATTCTTATCTCCAATTAACCATCAGAAAACTGGAAGTGGTGCAGTGGCTGAAGTAGTAGAGCACTCACCTTGAGCTGAAGAGCTCAGGGACAGTGCTCAGGCCCAGAGTTCAAGCCCCATGACTGACACGAAAGCAAAAACAAAAACAGAACAACATCAATAATAACAACAAAAACTAGAAAGATGAAGGCTGCACCTAGGTTAAGCTAGCTTGCAATGCAGAGACATGGTATCTACTCTCGGCTGTGTGGATTTGCTTCCCTGGAACAGAGTCAGCAGTCAGTAATTTAGGGCCTCTGGGAGATACAGATTCTGAGAGTTTTCTCCAAAGTTCTGTTTTTTTTTTTTTTTTTTACCTTTTTGTTGGTAGTGGGGCTTGAACTACTGGCCTCCATGCTGTCCCTTAGCTTTACCTCTGAAGTCTGGTGCTCTACCACTTGAGCCACAGCTCTACTCCTAGTTTTTGGTGGCAAATTGGAGGTAAGTCTCATGCACCTTCCTGTTTGGCCTGGCTTCCAGTCTCAGCCTCCCAAGTAGCTAGGATTGCAGGTGTGAGCCACTGGTGACTGGTTTCCTCTGAAGTGCTGTGGCTTTTTTTAGGGGATGCTTTTGGAGAAGTCAAATGCTTATTAGGATAATGAATGGTTCAAGAATCCTTGCATCTAAAGAAAACCTGACAGCTCTTTGGAGACTGGAATAATGTGCTGTGAGAGGGGCGGTGGCATTGGGTGATGGTTTTGACCAGCTTTCCAGATCTAAGACAAATTCCACTCCACCTGTGATGAGCATGGGAATCAGGGATGTGAAGGAGAGGACACCATATTGGGAGGAAATAGTGTATCACCATGGCTGGTCTAACTCACTAACTAGCGTGCATGGGAGTCAAGCTCCAGGGGGAAACAGAAAAAAACAAGACCCACTGGATTATGGATGGAGCCTTTAGCCAACAGCAATGTAGATGGCCCCTGGCTGAAGTTAGTTTGATGTATAGGTTTTGATATCATAGTGCAAAAGCATTCTCCTATAACCATCTTAGTTTTAGCCTTCAGTGAAATGTTTAATAACTCACATAGGCTATCCAGCACTCCATTACAAAATAGGCTTTGCGCTTGACGATTTAGCTCAGTTATGAGCTAATGTAGGTGTTGAAGGCATTCAAGGTGATCTTGGCTACGAAGTTCACTCGGTGATGTGTATCATGCATTTCTGACTTCGTGAGTCAGGAGCACCTGTGTACTGTTGGCACAGAATGGGAGGGGATTGGTGCAGTGGCTGGTCTCTTCTTCCTATAGGTGAGAAATCTGCAGGCAGAGAGCGGGGAAGTGACATGCCTGAAATCCCATCATTAACCAGTGGCCCAGATTTGCCGAATAGCTCATAGCAAGATGCCAGAGCTATTGAATCTGCCAAATGGCGTGAGGATGATGGCTTTCCTGGACAGCAGAAGCAGTGATGTTTGCTTAGGATTGCTTTGGCAGTGCTGTTGTTGTCTTACCACTGGCATAAGTATCTTTTGGGCCTGGAGGGGAGGCTGGTAGAGGGCTCTGAGGGCATGAGCACACTTCACCAGTGCCTGGGCTTTGCCATTGGTTGTTGGCTAAAGATTCACCTGGCAGCCTTTTGGCTGGACAGGTGCTCCTAGTTTTTTCCTTCTGATTATTTTATATTATATGGTTTCTCCTGTTTCTCCTCCTAATCTATCTGTGTTCTCTGTCTGCCTCTTCCTGGCCTTCAGTCACATTCTGAGGGTTCGAATTCAGCTCTCAACTCCAAGCAAACTGGGTTTTTGGCCAACATGATTAACTGGGTACTTTAGGAGGAACCGGAGAGTCCAGAGGGCAGATGCAGAGGCAGAATATTTCCTGTGCGGCGGAGGGCACACTTCCCAGCTCTGCCCTGCCCTTGGCTGTGGACCTCGGCAGCTAGAAAAGGGGGGCGGGGGAGATGGCTGCCGATGGTTTGAGAACTTGCAGGCCCCCCTCGTCCTCCTATGGCTTCTATGAAAGTGAAGCCTGAAACTTTTATCACCACAGCTACAGGTGAAAGGCTTTCATTTGGCTGTGCTGGTCCAACAAAGATTATTTTATTTATGTGTTTCCAAGCCCTTAAAAATTCTTTTAGGGCACATCAGTAGGGAGTTAATAGAAACTTTGAAAGAAGAAAAATGCCTGCAGGGTACGTAGAACCCCAGCCAGCCAGCCTGCTTGGAGCTCAGTGCTGTTATCTGGTGGGTTGTTCTCAGAGAAGAGGCCGGCTGGCAGGCTGGGCCAGGGCACCCCACCTCCATCACTGGAGTATTTAATCATTCAGTGATTTTTCTTTCTCCTTCTTTTACTTCTTTTGGGATAGAGGCAGAATGCATCTAGACTCTTCTTTGGGCTCATTAGGAACTCTTGAAAGGGAGTTTTTGGTTTATGCCACAGTGACTTCGGAGGTGGGTGGATGGTTGTGTGTGTGTGTGTGTGTGTGTGTGTGTGTGTGTGTGTGTGTGTGTGTGTGTGTGTGTGTGTGTGTGTGTGTGTGTGTGGTGATTGGCCTGTGTTCACAAAAAAGGAACTTCATATTGTCTTTTCAGTGTTGAGGGAAAACTGACAGAAGAGATGAGCCTGGCAGTTAGGAAGACAGCCTTGTTAGTTTGTTTCTTTTCCCTCCAAGTTTGTTTCTTTTCCCCTATTAAGAAATTTTCCAGAGAATTAAAAGCTAGCTCAGCAAGAACGCCACAAGGGCTTTGAGGTCTGAGCTGAGCTGCTTAGTGGGTAGGAGACTCAAGCAAGATTTATTATCCCTGGGCCTTGGTTTTCTCATCTGTACAATGGTATGATATTATCTACCAGGAGGAAGGAGGGAGAGAATGAAATGGGATGACAGGTTCCATTGCCCAATTCTTGTGTTCACATAACTTTTGAAAGCAATGAGTTGTTGTTAAAAGGTTGTATGTGTATGAGAGAGAGAGAGCCTGTCCAGGATCTTGAACTCAGGACCTGCATGCTGTCCCTGGACTCTTTTTTGCTCAAGGCTACAGCTTTCCCATTGGAGCCACAGCTCACTCTCCTGGCTTTTCGGTGGTTAGTTGGAGATAAGAATCTCATAGACTTTCCTGCCTGGGCTGGCTTCAAACCACCATCCTCAGATCTCAGCTTCCAGAAAAGCTAGGATTACAGGCATCAGCCACTAACTCCAGACTGTATTTAAAAGCTTTATATGAAGCCTGGGACAATATCCAAGTGAGAGGCCAGATCTTTTTGCTCGGTAAACTGTGCTGAAGCACATGCGCTGGCCAACAGGGAAGCTGCTGCTGTTCCTTGGGAATGCTGGCTTTTAAACAGAGGTGATTTTGTTCTCTAGGGGCATGTGGAGACATTTAGGGTGACCAGTGCTGTTAGTACTTAGTGGGCAGAGGCTAAGGATGCTGCTGGCATCTTGTAGTCCATAGGAGACCCCCATCCCTTCCCCCACCACACAGAATGACCCAGCCCAGAGGCCAATAGTCCTGTGGTTTAGTGCTTGGCATGGAGAATGTGTATGTGTTTCCTTGGCCACATTTGGTAAAGAAAATATCCTGGAGGCTACCACACTGGCTCAGGGATCCTTACCTGTGCTTCATGTGATGGGATGGAAAATCAAGGCCCAGTGGCTCGGTCAGTTCCCCTTAGAGCTAGCCAGAAGAGACAGATTTCATTGGCTTTATGTCCAATTCTTCACTTGTATTTTAAGACTTTCTCTTTGAAAAGAAAACATAAAAGTAAATAAAAATCACAAAAGTGCATTTTCTTTTCTTGAATGGTTGCATGTGTTGTAGAAACCGGAGTTCGCCACTTCTTTAGGTAGAGCTCACCAGCTTTGACAATTTGATAGGCCCGTAAAGTGGGCTCATTTCTTGAGTTTCATTTCAGAGCCCACATTTGTATGTATTTATGGGTGTAAGCGTATAGACATAAGTACAAATTAAAATGTATTTATTCTCACGAATAAATATAGAAAGCAATTAATTCTTGGAATGACAACCCATCAGAGACTTATGTAATAACCAGAGGCAGGCCTGATTATGTATGGGCAAGGCATTTGGGAACAATGTCTCCATTGTGTAACACACAAAACAAGCTTTTCTTCCACAAGGGATGTGCGAGTCTGCCTTCTCCAATAAGGGCTGTCTCTGTCCACCACCTCCCCCCTCCCACCTCTGAGCAAACATTATTTATTGTGGCCGATGTGTGACCATGTCTGGATTTGGGGCTTCTTTTTGAGGCTCTTTCATTATATGATCTCACCTACCAGCGCTGAGTAGGGGAGGGGGGGGGAGAGGGAAAGAGAGGGAGCACAGCACCTTTGGCTGCCAGAGCATTTGCCTCTAACCACCCATGCAGTGTCAATAGTAACTGCTTGGTGGTGAGCCATCCCCCAGAGCCCTCAGTGTGGCATGGGGCTGGGCTCCAGATTGCACTTGGATTGCTTCTGAATCACTTTAATCTGGAAAATAATGGCTGCCCTCCATTCCTCCTTCCTTCCCCTTCTTGACCCCTTTTCCCACCTAGAACTTTTCTTAACTTTCTTTTTTTGGGGGGGGGGTCTTGTTTCTTATAAGTTAGCAGATGCTTTTTATACAAGCAGAGGAAGGAGAGGGAGAAGAGCTCGTCTCTGTACTGAGCATACACCTCTCCTTTCTCCAATTTCTGGGTTGGTGGCTGGCATTATGAATATGATTAAGGAGCTGAGAAAGCTAGGTTTATTCTAGGAGAGTTGCTTGAGGTTTCCTGGATAGCAGTAGCTATCCCAGGAATGGAATCCTGTCTGTTGGACTTAGAATACCCCAAGGTTGTGCTTTGTACTTGGTCAGTAGGCTCTATAACCTACCCATGGGTAACCAGGGGCTACAGATGAGCCCCTCTGTGAAGGGACCCAGAGGTTGTCACCACGAAGCCATGCTTAGTATGTCACTTGACTTTCTCCCATAAAGATTCAGAAGTTGACGGTTAGCCCTGTGTGTGTGTGTGTGTGTGTGTGTGTGTGTGTGTGTGTGTGTGTGTGTGTGTGTGCACAAGCATGTCTGCATGTTCATGCACGTGCATGCATGCCAATACTGGGGCTTAACTCTGGGCCTTGTGTTCTTGTTGGCTTTTCTTACTCAAGACTGGTACTCTGCCACTTGAGCCCCACCTCTACTTCTGGCTTTTTTTGCTGGTTCATTGGAGATAAAAGAGTCTCACAGACTTTGTTGCTTAGGGTTGGTTTCTAACCACCATTTACAGATCTCAGCCTCCTGAGTAGCTAAGAGTACAGGGGTGAGCTACCAGTACCCTGCTTCTAGTAGTTTCTTGAAGAAAGGAAGGTCAGTTTTTAAAAACAAATTTTCTTGATGGTATTGGAATTCAGAGCTTTGTGTTTGTCAGGCAGGTGTGATACTACTGAGCCATGTGTCCAGCTCTTTTTTGCCCTGGTTGTTTTTGAGACAGGGACTTGCTTCCTGCCCAGGCATGTACCTGTTTGTGTAATCTGCTTGCTTTTTAGACTTTACAGTTGTAGCAAGGATGGTAGGCCTGTCCTACCATGCCTCTTTTCTTTCTGCTGAGATGGAGGCTTGTAGGCTTCTCTCCCTGGACTTGCCTTAAACCACAGTCCTCTCCATCTCAGCATCCCAACTTGAGAGGATTACAGGAGGGAGCCACTGGCACTGGGCAGAAAGAGGAGGACTTCTGTTTGGGTGAAGGAGGAATGTGGGCAAGGCTCCAGACAGGGTGCCTTGGGCCAGAAAGAGGGTGCCACTGTGGCAGGAAAGCCAAGGGCTCCTGGAAGGAAGGAACAGGAAACATTTGAGGCCCAAAGATGTGCCAGGAAACTGTAGACCACACATGAGCTCTACAGTGTTTCCCTTATCTGTAGGGACTACGTGCAAGACCGCTATGGATGTCTGAGTCTGTAGCTAGTACTGATCCGTATTGTATATAGTTATGTATGTGTGTGTGTATATATATATATATATATATATATATATATATATATACATATATACATGTACTATAGACATGTTTATATGTGTGTACATATATATGATTTATATGTGTGTATATTACATATATATGTATATAGACACATGAATATGTGTATTATATGCATGTTTATACATATATATTCATGTATGTGTATACATACGTATCCATATATACACACATCCATGTAGTCTGTGGTGTATACTATAAATGTATGCCTATGATAAAATTTAATTTACAAATTAGGTGCAGTAAGAGAGCAAGAACAGTGATCAATAATAGAACAGATGCATAATGCAGTGTAATAAATGTTACCTAAAACTTGCTTATTTCTGGAATATTCCATTTAAAACTTTTCGATCATGGCTGATTGTGGCTAACAGACCGTGGACCATGCAGCTGGAGCAGGGAGCGTGAGTGTGTTCATGTGTCAGGCAGCTGTGATGAGCTGTTTAGGTGGGGACTTAGAGTACAAGCTGCTGCCTCAACTAGTCCTTTCTCAGGAGAATGTCCCGGGAAGGGAACGAGGCACTGGTGCTTAAGGCCCCTGGGTCATTATTCAGACCAAAGGATTAATAGGGTCCAGATAGGTCTCCAGCCAGAGTTGGCAGTGGCAGGAATCCTTTCCAAAGTCCTACTTTTCACAGCAAAGCTTCCCGACTAGAACTATGGTCTTTCTCTTCTCCCAGCTTTGACTCTCCAGATGTCCAAAGGCATCAACGTGGAATCTCTACATTGGGAGCAGATCCTTGCATAGCTTGGCCTAGTCCCACCACCTCCCTCTCTGACCCCTGGGGCCAGTGTGGCTGTGCAGGGACATTGTTGTATGATTCCCCAGACCACAGATGCATTTTCTAGTACCCAATGGGAGTTCAGTCTAAAGGCAAATGAATGAATGAGTGAATTCATGCACCAATGGATGGAAAGTGGTTCTTGGTATTTAAGCTGATGGTTGCCCATGGTCCAACAGCTGGTTGATTGTTCTGGTGGTGTATTGTGAGGGTGTGGACAGCAGGACCCTCCCATCTTCCTGCTGTGGCACAGATGGTGGAAGTGGCATGAACTGGAGGTGGGTCTGTCTCTGCCACCAGCCAGGAGGGAACCATGGATGTGGGTTGGGGCAGTGCACCAAGTCTCCATCTTTAATTTCTCCAAAGTAGAAAGGACCTTGGACTGGATACATTCTATACCCTCTTCTGCTCCAGAGTTCATTGTGAGTATAGTCTGTTGGACTCAGCTTTGCCTTTGGAAACACCCTCAGCCCTTTGGTGACCCTCCAGCAACAGCAGATTCCTGAACACCTCTGAACTTGCTGAGCGAAGGATGTGTTCCCCCTGCCTATCCACGTCACTGTGTTTGGCTCAAGGGTTTGGGGTAGAATTGCCACTCCTGGGGGTTGGGGAGAAAGGCTTGTTCCAAAACACTGGTCTGTAGGGGGAGAGAGGGGAAGGAGAAGCCAGTGAGTCTACCATCTTTCCAGACTCATCTGAGACTTGTTCTTGTCATTCCAGAGTAGTCCTGGACTGAGAGGAAAGAAAGGAAAAAACATACTGGGTGGTTCAAGGATTTTTTTTTTTTCCTCCCAGCATCTGGTAACTCCTCCGTTTAGAGTAGTCTTAAACATCTGGGCCCCATGTCACTGTCTAACTGTGGAATGTAACAATGTTGGAGGAAATAGCAACCAAGGCCCCGTCCAGGGCATCCATGGGGGTATGAAGAAGAGGCCAGCAGGGATGAGGCTCAGCGCTGACTTGGAGAAGAAACCTGTTCCATTGCGACCTGAGGGAACAGCTAGCTGCGTTTGCAAAGAATCGGAATAAATTTGGCCCTCAGGGGCTCTGATTCCTTTTCCAGACTTCTTGTAAAAAAAAAAAATAAAAATAAAGTGGAACTCAGGAGAGGCGGCAACTTGGGAAACGGCACCGGTCTGTCCATAATGAGAGCCGACCCACAAGAATTTCCCGATTTTATCCCTTTAGCCAAATGTCAGTTTCTAAAAGGGGAAAGGGGCCAGAGATAGTCTTGTTTGTTTGCTTAGTCGAAAGCCTTGGGCTTTCTATTTCCAGCCCTTTCTCCAGGGTGAGAACAGGCAGAGCCCCAGGGTTGGTTTCTCCTCCTGGTTTTCTAGGGCTGCCTCTGCCCAGATCAGCACAGGAGAGCAGCAGGCAGCAGAACAGGGTGCCAGCAGTGGGAGACATCCTTTGGCCTCTTCCCCATCCTGTGCTTATGGAGGATACGTAGAGCAGATAGGGGGACCCCTGCTATCTAGCTGGATTATGACAGGCCTGCACCTGCACAGCCATAACCAGGTCGGGATAAAGGACTTCCCAGAGGGAGCTGTTTCTGGTTCCTATAGGCAAAGGCTAGTTTTTCTCTTTCGAACACTTCATATACATTGAATCATCCCAAGCATTTAAGTATTTTGCTTCTCCCACTCCTTCTTGTACAATCTGTTGGTGTCTTTCACAATCACAATCTACTGGAGCTATAAGTCTGTCTTGCTACTGGGTATACTGCCCTGTGCCCACCCCAGGCATATACTGAACTCTTCAGTTCCTCCAGCTTTTGTTGCTGCTTCCTGCTGGGTGCTGGGGACCCTGTACACTTTGTCCCTCTGCTGCTTTTTTACCCCTTCTGGGAGACATCTTTCTTCCTCGATTAGCCCCCTCTCCCTCCCAGGGCTGAGCCTATGCATTGTACTCTTTCAAACCTAGATTCCTTCTCTGTCAGTGTTGGTGTCTCTGTCCTTGTGTTTTACTTTGTATGATTATCTGCTTAACAAGTGCTTTCTCCCTAGAGTGCAAGACCAGTGTCTGTGTCCCAACCAAGGCCCAGTTCCAGTTTGGTGGAAAATAGGCAGGGGTTTTTGGTGAAAGCCAAGGGCTTAGGGAATAGCATTTGGCCCCATTAGGCCTCTGTGGGTGCATGTGGGACCAACTGCCAAGGCAGTTTCCTTTTGGGATTTCTGTGTGTTCCAAACACCTGCACGGTGTATTCCTGATGTCTCTGTCGCTCGTGACCTCATTCTCCCGGTGCTGCCCGCCCACCCGCCCACCCCAGGCCTCTCTGGTGTCGACTCCCTCTCCTGCCTGCTCTCTTTTGGCTAGGATTTTAACATATATCACAGGCTGCTAGGCTAAGAGCTTGGGACTTCCCCTCACCACACTCAAAGCCTTTGATCTTTTGCTTTGGAGGTAACATCAAAAGGAAGGCTGAGGAAGACAGCCAGGCTGTGAAGTTCAACGTTCAAGTTAATAGCTTGACTGGAGGTTGTGCTGCGTGTCGGCAGCATCACCATGGATGGAGTAAACACCGTGATTCCGATTCCACCCGGCTTTCCTGGAAATACACCCTCACCTCGGAAACAAGCTCCATTTACATTTCCAATGAATTCCAGTCGGCTTTCCCATCTCCCTTTCTTCCAAATCAGAAATGATAGAAGATGTGTGTGTGTGTGTGTGTGTATGTGTGTGTGTGTGTGTGTGTGTGTGTGTGTGTGTGTGTGTGCACGCACATGCACGTGTGAGCGTGCATCCCAGAGTGGCTGTGGAGGGGGGCAGAGCTCCTTGGGATCAGCACCCTTGCTTCTGGAGTCTTCCATCCACATGCTTTTCTGCTGGTTTCTGTGCCAGGACTGACCCTGTGACTTAGCTGGGCGTGTCTGGGTTGTGATGGCATTATAAGAAGATGAGGTGGTCACAGGTTTGGCTCCAGGGTTGAGAAGTTGTATGTCGCACCAAGAGAGCTGGAAAGTGAATCCCCTCGGAAGCAGTCCCAGCTCTGGCAGCATGTGTTTGGGTTCTTTACTGTAACATTTCCTGCTTTAGATTTTCCTCCACACTTGAGTTGAAGGAGTTGAGTTCAAACATACTGGGCTCCAACCATTTGATGTATGAATTACCTGTGGGGATGTCATCTTCACACCTGCCCTGGGTGCTGCTGGTATGTGTCCAGAGCCCCCTTAGAAGACTGTCCCTGTTCTGCTGTAGCACGGAAAGACACCAGGACCTTTTGCTCTGAGCCCTCCCTCCTGGGCTTACCTGGCTCCTCCCCTTTCTTCAGGGCCTGTAAACCTGATGATGTCAGCACTGTGTGGTCAGAATGCCTCCTGGGTTTCTGCAGCGTGGTTTCTCTAGTATCCCACATCACCAACCCCTTCGCGATCTGTGGCATAATTGCTTGCCACTTGCAATATTATTTGGTGTATTCAAACATTGCATTTTAACGCAGCCTCAATATAGGCCTTGACACCTGTGAAATCTTAGGTTTGATGTGTATTGTTTCTAATTTTTTGATACATATTAATAGGATCTCCAAACGATTAAAATAATACTCTGCGCTGCCTAAAACTGTGCTTGGTGGCTGTTCAGTTGGGGAAACTGCTTTTCTTTCCTTTCTTATTTTGGGGGACTCTTAATTTGGGGTATTTGGGACCTCTGGGTGTCTCACCCTCCTATTCTTAAACCTCGCTCAGAGCGAGGTCCTGTGTGTGAGTAGCCGCTGCGCAAGCCAGGAGTGGTTCTTGGTTTTGGGAAAAATCCAGTTGTAGAGTGATGGGAATTCACATCTGATCTACTGAGATCTCCCCTGTTGCTTGCTCCTCTCTGATGTATGTTTTCTTGGAGTCCTTGTTCTTTCCAGTGGCCACTGTTCTCCCAGACTTTTTCCAGTTGGGTGGTGAAGGTAGTCCAGGGCAGCCTGTGCTCTGTCTGGATTGAGTTACTTTGAAAGGTCTTTGCAAATCCCCTGCCTCCTTTTGATGAGTTGTTGGCGTGGATTCTCCATGGTTCTAGGTTTTCCGGCCCTGGAGACTTGCACTGGATTCATTATACCTGTCCATTTGGTGTTCTGTGCAAAAGACATCTCGTGCCACTGATGGATGTGGCTTCTGGAAAATTCTTTGGGAAATACAAGATGCTGGTCTCTGGGGACGGGGCGGAGGGGGTGGGGAGTGTCTCCAGAGCTTCTAGGACACATCCTGGTGTCCTGGTGTGCTGAAGAGATGTTGTCTCTCAAGGTGCACTTGGGGGGAGGCCTGGCTACTCGAGCTGGTTGGTACCAGATAACTTCCATGGCAGAGATTTTTTTTTTTGTCTGTGCTTAAAAAACTGTAAAGGGCCATTGTCAAGTTTGTTTTGCTTCTCAGTTCATGTTCCTCAGAGGATGGTAAATTAAAGATAGCATTCCTGGACAGACCCTTTCATACATTTAAGAAAACCTGTTGAGTCTCCCTGGGAGAGCCTCCAGGGAGAGATGAAAGGTTTTCTCCAGACCTACTCCATAGCACGCACTGTCTTTTAGGTAATTAAGGAGACAAGGAGACGGTAAAAGACGAGGCATAGGTCCGCTTACCTTTCACATGGAGGTCTTAAATCTTTGGCTGTTCTTTGACTGTACCCCTCTGTGTTACCCACAAGCCACCGAGGGTTCCACTTTCAGTACTCCCCTTGCTAGTCAACTGGTGTATACCATTGGGGATAGGAGAATGGAGTTTGGGGAACAAGAAGTTTTTCTATAATGGCTTCTGTGATTGCCGAGTAGTGAGTGACCTTGGCTGGGGTAGGGCAGCCAGGCCAGGTAAGTGATCTTGGGGGCCGGCGTTTTCATAATATTGGGTTATATGGCTTTGTGTGTGTGTGTGTGTGTGTGTGTGTGTGTGTGTGTGTGTGTGTGTGTGTGTGTGTGTGTGTGTGTGAGAGAGAGAGAGAGAGAGAGAGAGAGAGAGAGAGAGAGACAGAGACAGAGACAGAGACAGAGACAGAGAGAGAAATTCAGTCCACAGATACCACCTCAATACTCAGCTAGGGAGATGGGAGGTATCAGCCCCATTTTACAGGTAACAGAGCTGAAGCTCAGCTGAAGCCCTTGGCCAAAGTCACTGAGTTAATAGTGGAAGGTAGTTTTGCCTGCTGTCAAAGTCACTGCCCATCTTGAAGAGAATTAGCTTTTGCTGGGGTAGGCTAAATGATTAAGGGCATTCACTGCAGGAAGGGGAGGATAAGAATTCCTGGGAAACTGGGCAAAGTGTGCTCACCTTGGCAGTGAGCCATAACTTTATCACCTGGAGTAGGAAAGTACATGGACCCAGACGTGGAGTTCTCAGGCCAGGTGTACAGAAGGGCCTCAGTCATGAAGGGCCGTGGCTTCTGTGCTCTCCAGACATTCCCAGCCATACAGTTGGTCGGGGCTGGGGCTTGAGAGCCTGCAATTCTCCCAAGCAGTTATTGCTGCTGCTGCTGCTACATCTCAAGTGTGATACCTTTTGCCAGTGCTTCCCAAACTTAGCTATCCATCAGAACCCACCTAGGAAACTTAAAAAAAAAATCAAAAGAAAGTCCTAATATCCAGATTGCAGCCCATTTCATTCATGGGCAATGAGAGCCAGGCATCAGTAGAAGTGTCCTTCCACAATTCCCTGGGCAGGGACCTTGGAGAAACACTGCTTTAGGAGGGTGGGATAAGGCCTGGCTAGATTTTCATCAGGACTGACTACTCCAGTCATAAAATGTCTGAGTCCAACTGTAGCCAAGTGGAGAACGTATTCTAAGAGTTTCTTCCTTCCTATGTGAGCAATATTTGTTGAATTCCTACAGCCCCGCTCCAAGTACTGGCTAGGGTGGTTAGGAATCCAGCCAGGTGGGGCTGGTGGTGTGGTGTGAACTTGTGTGAAGGTAGTGAGGAAGGAAAAAGAAAAAAAAAGAAAGGATCTGAGAGCAGAAGCATTTTAGGAAGGAGAGCCGGAGGACTTTGGAATTACAGGTAATTTGGTCAGGACCCAAACTGAAACATCTCTTCTCTATGATGAAAGGGTTTGCTGGGCGTTGAGCTGCCAGAGGCTCCATTAACGTGTATTCAGGTCTTTTAGAAGCCCTGTCATTTACATACAAGCACCTGCCTGGCTGGACTGTTCTTTACTGCATTTCTTTAAGGATCTGCCTAGGGAATATTTGCTTTGCCTATTTTGGGCATAATTATGCTTGAGGAGACCAAAAATATTTTTCTTAAAAATAACAATTCACCTTATTCATTAATTTTGACTCGTTTGTGAAAATTCAGTCACAGGCCTGGCTGACTGAAGCTCTTTCTGCGTTCAGTTGTCTTGATAAACCTGTAAGGGTATTATTGAAAATTGGGTAAGAAAAGTAGTTGAGTCTGCAGGATGCCAGCAGAGCCTGGCTGCTTGTGTGTGTGTGTGTGTGTGTGTGTGTGTGTGTGTGTGTGTGTGTGTGTGTGTGTGTGTGTGTGTGTGTGTGTGTGTGTGTGTGTGTGTGTGTGTGTGTGTGTGTGTGTGTGTTGGTACTGGGGCTTGAGTTCAGGGTTTGTTGTACTTCGTTAGCTTTTTCATTCAAGGCTGACACTCTCCCACTTGAGCCATAGTTCCACTTCTGGTTTTGTTTTGTGGTTTTTTTTTTTTTTTTTTTTTTTTTTTTTTTTTTGGTGGTTAATTGGAGAAAAGAGTCTTATGGACTTTACTGTTGGATCTGGCTTTGAATCACCATCTTCAGATTCTCAGCCTCCTGAGTAGCTAGAATGACAGGCATTAGCCACAGTGCCCAGCTTTTGGCTTGTCTTTCTGTTGGTGAGGGAGCCCAGGAATAGCTGCGTGCTGGGTTAGCATTTAGCTGAAATGCTAGTGGTGAAAATCCTGACACAGGCGCATGCTTCCATATTACCTTCCCAATGCCCAGTGATCCAGTGACTATAAAGTCCGGGGCCTTGGGCATAGCAAGTTGACTTCGGCCCAGGGTAGGCTCCCTGAGTGGATTGTCCAGTGGTAGTTACATAGGTGTTCTTTTTTTTGGTTGGTCATGGGGCTTGAACTCTGGGCCTAGCTGCTGTCCCTAAGCTCTTCAGCTCAAGGCTAGCGCTCTACCCCTTGATCCACATTGCCACTTCCCACAGTTTTTATATTACTCCTGCAAGGACTAGATTTAGACTGATAGTAGTTTTGTAAGGCTTCATCACAAGACCCAGGATGTTTCTGGAATGGAGGTCCATGCTTGGTCCTTGGAGCTTTACTTGTTGATGCTATCAGCAAGAGTATCCAGCAATCTCTGTGCCAAGCCTTAATAATCCTGAGATGAGTGGATTCCTCCTCTTGGCCCTCAAGAAGAACTTTGGCCTTGAGAGAGTTTAGAATCCTTGGTTGTAAGTGATATTGGATTCTTTTTGGCCAGGTTGGGCCATGCTAGTCCTTTTTCCTCTGCTGTCTTGCAGGATTCTATGTGGAATAATTAGTTAATGTTTGCTGAGCACTTTGAAATCCTTAGATGAAAGGCACCAGAGAATCACAAAGTATTATTATTTATTATTAGTCTGAAACAGAATGGGAGAGCAAGAGACACCGGCAGTGCTTCTGCAGTCTTTATCTTGCATGATAGGCATTCTTTATGAAAACAAAAACAAAAGCAACACAAAATCGGAACGATATGTGAAGAATGGGGATCAATACGCGTTGCATGCCTGCAGTTGAGCTCGGTGTCACAGGATGGTGACAGAGCAGGGGGCTCTTAACCTTGGCAGGACTCAGCTGGAGTTTCTGTGGCATGTGGGGTGTGGCAGGGGCTTACTGTTGATCAGTAATGATCACAATGATTCCAAGCTAGGTCACGTGTTGTGTATTTGCTTTTGCGCGTGCATGCGTGTGTGTGTGTGTGTGTGTGTGTGTGTGTGTGTGTGTGTGTGCGCGCGCACCAGTTCTAATGCATAAACTCAGGACTTGTGTGCTATCTCTTAGCTTTTTCATGCCTCTGGCACTCTACCACTTGAGCCATAGCTCTGCTTATGGCTTTTGGGGTGTTGAGTTGGAGTTTCAAGGACTTTGCTGCCCAGACTGGCTTCCAGTTACACTCTTGAGATCTCAAACTCCTGAATAGCTACGATTAGAGGTGTGAGGCACTGGTACCTTGCTTGTGTTTGCTCATAATTGAACTTTTGTGAAATGTAGTGATTCTGGTTCCTGGAGACCCCAAATATGTGTCCTTGTGTCCTGAGGGGAGGGATGGACAGTTCTGCTCTGGTAGGGCAGTGTGTTCTGGTCTCATTTATGCAGTCTCAAGAGTGTGTCCATGTTCCATTTCCTCGTAAAGAAAGGTGTGGCATGTCAAGACATGCACCCTGAGGCTCAGACATAGCCAGAAGACTTAGCAGGGTGCTATTCCGGCTTCTTTTCTCTTTCTGCCCCAGCTGACTTAGACCAGAATTAAATCCATCAGTTGCCATAAGGAGGCTTCATTTGCCCTGGTGGTGAGCGGCAAGGAAAGGAGTCATTGGGCCATTATGGTTCTGATTTACCTCCTTCGAAGCAGAATGCCTGACCACCTTCCTCTCCTGCCAGCTCTTCAGAGACTTGTGTACCCGAATGCTCCTGCTACCCACCTGATTCTGACATGTGTGCTCCCTGTGGTCTGCGATGCCTGGCAGCTCTGTAAGCTTAGTGGTGTCTCTGCCCCAAGGTCCAGAAACCCAGAGGACGGCCCACTTCCTGAGGCTTTTGCTCCCGTTTGCCAAAGAGCAAAGAACCCTTGGCAAGGAGAGGGCATTTCTGTACTAGCAATCTCTCCCCCCCTCCCCCTCCCTCCCTCCTTCCCTCCCTCCCTCCCTTCCCAGTTTATTCTCAACACAATCCTTTCTACCCCCCCTCTTTAAGGCTCAAGGCTAGTGCTCTACCACTTTGAGCCACAGCTCCACTTCCGGTTTTCTGGTGGTTAATTGAAGATAAAAGTCTCATAGACTTTCTTACCTGAGCTGGCTTTGAATCGTGATCCTCCGATCTCAGACTCCTGAGTAGCTAGGATTACAGGTGTGAGCCATCGGCGCCTGGCCCCTTCTCCTCTTTGTCCTGTGGGCCCCCCCCCCCCCCCACAAATGTGGAATCGCTACTCACATCCTCAGCTGCCACAAAGCCACATATGTTGTGTATGGTTAGCCTCCTAAATGATTTTTTTTTCACAGTCTCCCTGGGGTTGGTTTGTCAGACTTTCCTAAATGGGGGGATTTGAGTTTTATTCTGCAGTAATACTGGGCCGAGCCTCAGATGTCTAAGTGATTCCCTCCACAAGCCGGGATGGCTGCTTCAGGGCGGGATCCTGTGTGATCAGCAGAAGCAGCCATTCTCCCTTGTGACCCATGAGGGGTGGAGCCAGAGCCCAGCATCCCTGGTCTAGCTCCTCCTCAGGATACCTTTCAACCTCTCCCCCCCACCCCCCTTCCTGCCATGCCTGCCACACCTGTGCATGAAAGTCTGGCAGAGATGCCACTCATTCTAGTCAGAGTCTGGCTAGGAAGGGAGCAAGGGGGCACAGGTCCCTCATGGATATAGCCCGTTTTGCCTTACTTTTGAGGAAGTGTGTGGACCCTTTGTGGTCCCCTCAAACTTTCTTTACTCTGTCCACTGTTACTTTGGAGAACAGGAGCCTGGCAGAGAGACTGTCCTAAGAAGATATGGAATTATTGGGGGTATTTAATCATTCTTTTCCTGGTCACTTTGCAAACAAACTCAGTGCATTTAAGAGGGTTGGAAGGCGCCGGGTGACGTGATGTTTGGAGAATCAACACATCGTTCTTGGGGTGCCTACTGCAAAGTAGGCCCGCTCTTGGCCACGGATGGATGAACGTGGTTGGGAGAGACATTGTGGAGATGGACTCAGGAGACATTACTCAGGAGACATTACTCAGAGAGTCGAGATTACAGATACACTCGGTGTATACTGTCAGAGGTTGTAAAGGTGAATGATCCTTGTCGAGCACTGGCCAGTGCGCGGCACATAGTAGATACTCAGTGAAGATTGCCTTTTAAGATGTGGGAAGAGATTTAGTGGCCTCAGGGATTTGTCATCTGTTGTGTCCTTTTTGTCCTTTGAGCAGCTGGGCTGGATAGTAAGGGGTCTTCTCGGGCTGGTGATGAGATGGTTTTTAAGGATGGCCAGGGGCCTCTGGTGGGAGACCGAGCAGCCTCTACAGGCTTTCTCCTGAATCTATCTGTTGGAACTTGTCCTGGGGATTCTCTCCTGGGTGGACAGCTGGGGTCTGTTTGTCCTGTGTGTGTACATTTCCTATGCCTCCAAGGATTTGTCAGCTCTGATGCTAGTTTCTAGAGAAAGAGAGGTCAGCAAGTCATGACCCTGGGGGGCAGCCATAACCCGGAAGCAAAGAGATTTACCCTGGGTAGTTGACATCTCCCAAGTAGCATCCAAAGGGGCCACAAAGGGAAGGAATAAATCCCAGTAGGTGTCTGGAGATGGTGGGACACAGCATATAAGATCACAACCGTCCTGGCAAATGCAGGGTGGTTCAAGATGGTTCAAGAGTCTTCATTCTCAGAAACAGAGCCACTTTTGTAGACATCCCCATGGGGGACAGGAAGTAGTATTGATACCGAATTTTGTGCTCTTGTTTGGGGTGAGCAGAGCCCAGTGGCTTAGCTGTGGGCAGGGCCCACTAGGATTCCCACTTTGTAGCAGGAAACGCCAGCTTAGTTGTTGTAGCCCAGTAGCAGACCACAGCCTGCCAGTCGGGTTCTTGTCTCCCCAGTGCAAAGAATGACGTTTGGAAGGGTGAGTGTGAAGTTCCCTCAGAAATATCTGCCGCTGCCTTCCCCATCATCCTTATCCAACCGCTCATCTTCCCTAGATGGCTCTTTGTGCATCTCTATATCTCTAAGCCTAGGGGTTCTTATTATCTAAGGTGTGCTGATTAATTAACCCTCTTACGATGAGGTCCTTTGGAAGGTGACACTTTCTTGGTCAGGTTCCCTAATATTCTGATTGGTTGTACTTCCTAACCAGGTTCTTTCTGCAGACTCTCTCCCCAGGATCGTGGGAAGGTTATAGGAGCTAGAAGAGGCTAGGGGAAGACTGGGCAAAATGTTCTTGGGCATTGTCTATTTTACATGTGGTTTCAGGCCAAGGTGCTGTCTTGGAGGCCTCAGCCCTGACTTACTTACTTTCAGCATACCATGGACTGTGGACAAGTAATGCAAAATAAACATGTTGTTGGGCATGCTTGATGACAGCAGGGGTGTCTTTCCATGCTTGGTGTGTGGGGTGAGTCTAAGGGTTTACGGTCAGCCTGCCTGATGGAGATGTGGTAGTAAAGCAGAGAATGCTGTGCAGGCCTCTGGTTGGGAATGTGCTCTCCTGTGCAAGTGACTCTTGTGGGCTGGTGGCCTGTCAGGCCTTGTGGGAAAGCAGGTGTGGTGGTGAGGAGGAGAGGTCTGTCCTAACTGAAACCCCCGGACCCCAGGGGTTCCCTGCAGAGTTGGCCTTTCTGGTTTTGGTAGCCAGATTTAAATGTCACCAATCTTGGTAGCTCTTTTGGCCTTATGTTCTATGTAAGTTAAGTTATAGCCATCTTGATGGTGTGTGTGTGTGGGGGGGGAGTTTTGGGATTTGAACTCAGGGCCTTGTGCTTGCTTAGCAGCATACCACTTGAGCCATGCCTCCAGTCTGATAATATATATTTAACTGTTTTAATTTCAGATAAATTTTTTTAAAGGAAATATAAAGAAGCAAGAAAAGAATTTTCTGTATCCCTCCACCCAAAGAAAAGAATTGTTTAAATTGGCTGATTTTGTTTGCTCCTTCCTTCCTTCCTTCCTTCCTTCCTTCCTTCCTTCCTTCCTTCCTTCCTTCCTTCCTCCCTCCCTCCCTCCCTCCCTCCCTCCCTCCCTCCCTCCCTCCCTCCCTCCCTCCCTTTCGTTGGTGGGGTTTGAACTCTGGGCTTGGGTGCTGTCCCGATGCTCTTCAGCTCAAGGCGAGTGCTCTACCTCTTGAGCCACAGCGCCACTTCCGGTTTTCTAGTGGTTTATTGGAGATAATGAATGCGTTTTCGGGTGCCTGAAGGTAATAAGATCAGGAAAGGCAGTGATGTTACTTTGCTGCTCCCCTTAAACTGAGACTTGAAAAGGCCTCTGATTGACCGGGATTTGGGGGCGGGGGGGTGGAAGACAGAGGCAGAGGCCTCATGACCAGGACAAAGCCATGGGTGCCATCTTGAAAGCAGTTGGAATGCTGCCTCCCTGTCTATTCACTGGTGTAGATTTAACTTCTGCTGTGTGCTCTTCCTAGAAGCCTTGCTTTCCCACCCAGCCAAGTCCCTCTTTGCATCCATCCTCTGGCTGTCTTCCTCCCTCCTCTCACCCTTATGCTTCCCTGCCCATCCCAGAGCCGGACTAGGCTGGCTTTGCCTGATGGTGCCAACAGTCAGGAGGCTGCTACGTGTGTAGGCAGGCTTCATCCCTTTTATAATGACATGTGTTTTTATAATGCTTCATGGTCGCATTATTTTCTAATACCTATTTGGTTCTCCCCATAGCCCTCTGAAGGGAAATTAGCATCCTTGTTTTATGGGTTCCTTCACTTGGACTTGTGTGGGGAGATGGGAGGGAAGGCATTGGGGGATATGAATGAATGAATGAATCCTGAGTCTCTGCCAAGAGCTGCCAACTAGCGAGGTAGTGTTTAATGGGTTCCTTTCACTTACTTTATTAGGAAGTGGAAGGAAATTATTTAATAAGAAGAGTCAGGGAGATCAAATCTCCATGCATCCTCCCTCACACAGCAGGTTGGGTGAGAGCTGGGATTTGTCCTCCAGATCTCCTGACTCTCACTCCCTGTGATCTTTTTCTTCTGTTTCTAGTCTCCAGCAGAACGCCTGGCAAAGAGATGCCATCAATAAATATTTGTTGAATACACATTCATGCATGCTCAGCCCTGAGGCATTGGGAGACAAAGATGTTCCTCCTGCATAACCTTCACTTCCAAATCCCGTGTCCTTGAGCTAGTTGTCTGCATGTTCTCCTAGCACAGGTTCCTGAAAACTCAGCTGGGTCAAAAAACAATGGGTAGACTATCACAGAACTTTCCTTATAAAGTAGGATTGCAAATATAATGCTACTTACTGTTTTTCTTTCCGTTACCTAGCTTCTCTTTTTATGTCAACCTCCTAGGAAATAAATTTTACTTGTTTTATTAAGACAGAATCTCACTGTATAGTAGATTCTTCTTCTCCAGCCTCTCAGGTGCTGGGAGTATAGGCATAATTTTCCAAGAGTCCAGTAGCCTGAGCAATGACTGCATTCTAGGTTCTACTCTAAGCTGTTACCTACAGCCATGTTTTGGCAACAAATCTGATGGAAAGAGCTATTACCTCCCATTCTATAAAAGGAGACTGAGGCTCAGAGAAGTGAAGTAATATGCTCAGTGTCTCTTGGGAAATACTTAGTGGTTTGGATTTCAAGCACTTTTTAAACCACAGTTTTTAGAGCTAACCTCCCCTAGGGACTTTTGGTAGGCCTTCCCTGTCTCCCCTGGTTTTCAGGCTGAACTGTTTAATTCATTAGTTAATAGTTAATTCATTTATTAATTTGTGCTGGTCTTGGGGATTGAACTCATGGTCTGGATGCTGTTCCTGACTTTTTTTTCCCCTTCAAGGCTAGCATTCTACCACTAGAGCCACAGCTCCACTTCTGGCTTTTTTTAGTAGTTAATTGGAGATAAGACTCTTATGACCTTTCTTGTGCAGTCTGGCTTCAAACTGCAGTCCTCAGATCTCAGCCTCCTAAGGAGCTAAGATTACAGGCGTGAGCTACCAGTGTCTGGCTTCATTTTATTTTTGATATTGTTATTGTCTTTTTAACTTCAGAATTTTATTACAAATATATATAAATATTTTTTTTTTGGAGGGTCATTCTTTTTTTTAAATTGTGAAAACACTGTACAGAGGGGTTACAATTACATGGGCAAGGTATACAAATTTTTTGTTTACATATTATTTAGATTTAAATTTATATTTTATTTTATTATTTTAATTTATTTATTGCCAGTTCTGGGGCTTGAACTCAGGGTCTGGGCTCTGTCTCTGAGCCCCTGTGTGGTAAGGCTAGCTAGCACTCTACTATTTGAGCCACGGCACCACTTCTGGCTTTTTCTGTTTATGTGTTTATGTGGAAGAATCGAACCCAGGGCTTCATGCATGCTAGGCAAGCACTCTACCACTAAGCCACATTCCTAGTCCCTAATTTATCTTTTATTGCTTTTTATTAGTACAGAAGGATTTTGATTCCGTTTGTGACTACAATCTATTTATGAATACAGTATACCTTGATCAGTGTTGATCTCTCCTCATTCTTGAAGAACATGGCCAGCGTAGGTAGAAATCCACAGAATCTTTGAACTAAACTAGGCGCTGGCCTTCCTTCTGAAATAGTGTGCTTAAATGGCTGGCCCAGGTTTTTATGCCTCACGGTAGTAAGCCAGGGGCACCAGAGAGTTCTTTGTATTTTTGTTTCCCAACTGTCTAACCGTGAGGCCATATTTTTAACAGGCTAGGTTTTAAATCTTATTGACATGTCTAAATAAAGATGGAGGAGGGGGGGAAATAAGCCTATCGTCTAGAAGAAAAGTTTCAGTTACTCAAAGATTTTTGTTTTGTCATTTTCATTTTTGTCTTGTGCACATTGGATGATGATTGAGTGGTCTCTGCTTTTCAGTTACTCAAAGATTTTTGTTTTGTCATTTTCATTTTTGTCTTGTGCACATTGGATGATGATTGAGTGGTCTCTGCATAGCCGAGTCCTTGAGTAGCTAACTGCTGCTGTCCTGTGGGGTGCTTTGTAGCTCTACTTGCCTGTTTGAACCTGGGGGGGTCTACTGTGTTCTGCCCTCACATTCTGACTTCTGCTGGCCTTGCAAAATTTTGGATATGTCCTTAAGTATGCAAGGCAAAGTGTAGGGAGAGAGACAGAGACTTAAGAGCTCTAGTCCTGCCTGCAGCTGAGCCTGGGTACCTGGGAGGAGCCCAAATGGATGAGCAGGAAAATTCCACTTAACCAGAAAGCTAGGAAATGAGTGAATAAGGTGTAGGGCTGGAAGAGCTGGAAGCTGGGTAACTAGGAATGTGTCAGGTCACTTTGCTTTAACCTAGCCTGAAGTATTCATTTCCCTTTAGCCATTGTACAGTGTATCTCTCTAGGGATTTGCTTTTTGAGTGATTTAGTATCTTGCAATAACTCAAGTGGGTTTATTCTGATGATACTGATTATATTAATAGCAATATAATAGCCAGCTAATAGTATAATAGCTAGCATTTACTAAGCACTTTGCCAGGCGCCAGGCACCCTGCCAAGCCTTTGATCCTTACAAGAACTCTGAGACATGACTGTTTGTTTACGTTCCCATTTTACAGACGAGGAAACCTGTGCTGAGAGAGGGGGAGAGGGGGAAAGGAGGGACAGAGAGAAGGAGTGAGGGGGGAGGGAGAGAGAGAAGGAGAAGAGAGGAGAGTGGTAAGGTCATTTACCCAGGCTCTTCTGCTTTAGATGGTCTACTTTCACATCTTCTCTTTAAAGAGGACCCCATCTCTTTAGGATGTCTGCGCTTGGCAGGTATTAGAAATAAGTTTTTGACAAGGGGTAGAGTTAGGGAGCTTGGGTTGCAAATGTCTGAATAGCCTTAGGAGGTCATTGTCCTGTTTGGTCCTGACAGCAAGGTCCCTTCCCAGGGAGGGGAACAAGGAGAGCGAGGCTCTAGGGGTTTTCCTAACTTCACTGGCATTGAAAGTTGTTCAGGAGAATGATACTCATCTTCACCTGAGCAGGGACCGAGTTTCACTTCCTGCTTTTTACATCCCAGATGTCATTACATGGGCTTTTCCCTCAGTCAGGCATTTGAGGGGAACTTAAACTGTTGGCTTTGAATTGTGACGGTGAAACCCCTTTCCCAGGCAAAAAGAGAGGAAGAGGAATCTGTTTAGAGTAGCTGGAGGAGTCAGTCCATCCTTACTGGCTCTTTTGCCGGTGAACAAGAATAGTGGGCTGGTTATCATCTGGTTTGTTAATCTGGTGTGCAACCCCACCAGCCTCTGTTGACTATACACAAGTCACCTTCTTCCTCTTCTCCCTTTTTACTTCCTGGATTCACATTCTTCAGTGTGAAACCTACATCAGCTCATTTAGAACCTAGGATGCAGACGCTGATAGGTGCAGTCATTTGCCTAAGATCCTGCAAGTACCAAGCTGCAGACCCTGGATTTGAACCCAGGTCTTACAGTGTTCCTGAGCCTGTGCCCTTGCCTTTGATCTTTTGATGCTGCTGGACTACCATAGTCCAGTAGATTGTTTTCTTTTTCTTTTCTTTCTGTTGGTGCTGGCGTCGAACCCAGGAGCGTGTGCACATTTACCGTGTGTTCCACCATGGAGCCACCTGTCCTGACCTAGGGTTTAAAGTTTGTAGGTTTTAAATTTATTTTTGACCAACATGCTTCTTCTAGAACCCTTTGTCAGCCAATTTGATGATGAAGAGCAAAGGTGAGGGATAGCCTGAGTGAAGAGAGCCCAGGAGCTGGGTCAGATGGGTAAAAAGATAGGATTTGGTTCCTACTCTTGGCTTACCTCATGCTTTTCAGGGTGCAAGCCCTCCTACCTCTCTCGTAAGGTCAGCCTTCTTTCCACATCTTCCACTACTGACTGGGGCTAGGCATGATAGCACATTGCCCCTTAACTTCAGCTATACTTGAGAGAGGCAGAAACAGAAGGACTGTGATTGGAGGCTGGCCTGGGCAAAAGCAGGAGACCCTGTCTGCAAAGCAAACCAGAGCAAAAATTGCTGAGGGCCTGGCTCAAGTGGTAGAGCCTTTGCCTAACATGTAGGAGGTCCGGAGTTCAATCCCCAGTACTGCTTCTCCCTTCTTGTCCCTTTAAAAAAAGATCTGAAATCGGGGGCTGGGAAGGTGGCTCAGTGGTAGAGTGCTTGCCTTGCATGCATGAGGCCCTGGGTTCGATTCCTCAGTACCACATAAGCAAAAAGAAAAAAGCCGGAAGTGGTGCCGTGGCTCAAGTGGTAGAGCGCTAGCCTTGAGCTGAAGAGCTGAGGGACAGCGCCCAGGCCCAGAGTTCAGGCCCCATGACCGGACCCCCCCCCAAAAAAAAAAAAAAAAAAAGATCTGAAATCATTGTCTCCAAGATTCTACAGAGCTCTAGAAGTAGAGATGGCTGGGTTTTGTGGTCAGGCCTGGTTAGGATTACAAATAAACCAAAGCCTGGGAAACTTTCTTGCTATTAATAGCGCAGACCTTGTGGGGAGGGAATAACCAAACTTGATGCTGTTGGAATTGATTTTGCCTGTCCACAGGACATACTAATGAGCTAAGTGGTTAGCTTCAGATCGTTACTGCTCCTTCCTGAGCCAAGTTCCTTTAAAGACAAACCGTGAAGGCAAAGGCAAGAGAGCAGTGGAGAAAGGCCTGCTAGTCCTGACTGTGGCTGCCCAGGCCTTGGCCAGGGAACATGCAGGCCATTTAAGGAGTTAGCCATGCCAACCACGTCTACATCTTTAACTGGTGATTCCTTTTTTTTTTTTTTCCTTTTGAAAGTAGATTTGTAAATTTGGTGTCTTTATTTTGGGGGGTCTGTATGTTCCTCCAGGATCCCCCGGCCCCCGGAAGTTTCTCTCCTTGTTGGGTCACATGTCAAAGAACATGCTGTCAGTTCTGCTCTGTGCTGGTCTCTCTCCAGGGAGAAAGTCTCACTTTACAACAGCCCCAAAAGATCCTTATCACCTCAAATCACCGACTTTGATTATAACATGCATTGTTCTGCTCTCTGCTTCTTGGCATAGAGTAGGCAGAATGTGTATAAAATTAAAAGCCAAACAAAAACTAAAACAGCTCTGTATGTCTGAAGTGCCCGGAATCTCCCGGTGTTTCAGTGGTGACTTGGGAAGTGAACAAAACCGTATTTCCTTCCCCAAATGAGCTTATTGTGCTGGAAATATCTCCTGCTAGTTTATTAAGGGAAGCTACAGGCCGAGTTGGGGGGGCCCAGCCACTTCGCTAACTTGCAGCCTGCTCTTTTCCCATCTCTGTATCTTTTCCTCTTATTCTCCCCTCTTCTCCTCTGACCCCATTCAGTCTGCCCTCAGATGCAGCCTCCTTCCTTGAGTTGGGGCCAGAGCCCCACTTCCCTGCCTTGAGCCTGTGTTGTACCCCATCCTTGCTTGTCTCTGGGGACCACGAGGAAGGAATTCGGGGTGTGGACTTCCTTGAGTGACCAGGATTAGGGCAGTCGTGTCTGCCGGCAGACGAGAAGTGTATGTGGGCACAGGGACCCATTGTGCAAGGCCTCGGGGGACAGAAAGCCTGCCATCATCTTGTAACGGGCCTGGTGGACAATTGAGGCATTTAGCTTATGTCTGAAAGCAGAGTGGGCCGGGATGGGCCCACAGACCTCCCAGATGAAGCAAATAGACACAGGGATTACCATGGGGAACAACTGGGCAGAGTCTCAGGAGAGAATGTTTACTTCCTTGCTTTCTAGGAGGGATTTTGAATGACTTTAATCCTGGGTTAGGAGTAATTTGTTACAGCATGATGACACTTAGTGGTGCTGGGGTGGGGGTGGGGGCCTGCAGGTCAGCCTGGTGGAAATCTCCACCCCCAGCTGGCTCCCTGAGAGAAGAGCGAAGTTACCTGGCGGCCAAGCTGACCTTCCGACTTCCAGGAGTAGCACTAAGGACCATCTCTAGTCTACCTGCTTGTCACAGCTAGAGTTTGACCATCAAAATTTGGACAGGACAAGGAGACCTGGCCACTTTCAGATGCAATAAAGGAAGAGAAATCATAGCCCAGGATGGTGTTTTTAGCTGGAGTTGGAGGCCTTGAGCCAGGCTACTTGCGTTTGCTTCCTAGGAGGCCGACGAAAGGAGTTATAAAGTCATTGTTCCTGACTGCCAGATCTTTGGTTGTCTTTTGTTGTAGAACATAGGGGAAATACGGAACTGCAAAGATAACCTGTTTGGAAAAAGTCCAAACTTTGTGTGCCTCAGCCTTGGAGAAAAGGAATTGAAAATTTTTAATTAAGAAACAAAAAACCCAAAAAAACCAACACCAGACAACAGCCAGATGCCGTTAGCTCATGCCTCTACAATCCTAGCTTCTCAGTGACTGAGATCTGAGGATCGTGGTTTGAAGTCAGCCAGGTTTGGAAGTTTGTGAGACTCTTATACACTACTTTTTAATAAAAAGCCATTAGCAAGGTTGTGGCTCAGGTGGTAGAGTGCTAGCCTTGAGCAAAAATATTCAGTGCTCGGGCCCTGAGTTCAAGCCTCAGGATAGGCACCAAAATACTAAACAAAACAGAAATCCCAGCTGCAATTGGAAAATACTCTTCCTGGACATCAGGACCTGTCCCTCACTCTCTGTACCTCTCAAGGGCACCTGATGCATACCTGTTCACCAGTGCTTACACAAGACCTCAATGTAGTTGGAAGAAAAAAACAAACCAAACACCACAAATATTTACTGCTTCCAACCTAAAAGAATTCTTGCTTTTCATTTCATTTGCATGGATTGCCATTTGAGGGTAAATAAATGACAAGCCAGCCAAGAGACTGGGCAATTGCATGCCCAGTTTGAAAACTGAGGTGCCAGATAATGGAGATAGGGCTGTCCCATATGGATTTCTGAGTTGCCTATTGACAACCCCTACACCTATCTTTGCTTTGGACAACCCCTTTGCCTTCTTTGCTCTGTGTTTGTGTGTGCGGGCATATACACGCGCACACTGCTGCTGGAACTCTGGCCTGTTAGCTGTTTTTTTTTTTTTTTGCTCAAAAGGAAGCTCCACTTCCACTCTGCTCTTATTTATTTGGTGCTAGTACTGGGGGTTGAACTCAAGGCCTTATATTCTTCTTTAGCTTTTTCTACTCAAGGCAAATAGTTTACCACTTGAGCCATGTATCTGTTTGTGGCTTTTTACTGATTAACTGGAGATTCTACTGGTTAGTTGGAGTCTCGTGGACTTTCCTGTCTGGGCTGGCTTCCAACTGCGACCCTCAGATCTCAGCCTCTTGAGTAACTAGGATTATAGGCATGAGGCACACCCAGTCTTCCAGCAGTGTTTGAGTTAGTGTAGTGTTTTCAGGGATCATACATACCCATCGTGTGCCATACTTATGTTTATTGCTGCTTTGTATTCCCTTTGACGGATGCACCACATTTTATTCATCCAGCTTGATAACGGAGACTTGGCACCTTTTACAATGCCACGATATTTGACATTCCGCTGGACTTGCAGTCATTCCAGACTGCTCCTTGTCTTCCAGCTCATTTTCTGATTTGCGCATCCCTGTTTCTCCCTCACCATGCGATAAAAACACAGGCAATAACTACAGAAGTTCAATGAACTGGGCTCTACTTGGCTTTTGTACAAGTGTTAAAAAGTGTGGGGAATACAGGAAAGAATGCCAGTTGTTTATCCGCGTAAAGGTAGATGGTGTCTGGCCAGCTTCTCCATGGGAGGTTCCCGAGGTAGCTCAAGAGTATTGACTGCTTGTTTGTCATCAGCCCAAAGTCGGAGGGTGGGGCACAAGGAGTGAGCTGCATGGCTCTGGCTGGAGGCTGAGGGTTGGTGATCTAGGAGGGCAAAGATGTGTCCTTTCCAATCCTTCTAATAGCTTCACATCCTCCAATCTTTGGTTTAGGGATCTGAGTGTGGCAGAGTTGATACTGGCTTGAAACCCATAGCTGCTGCTTGGTGTGCCAGTTAATATTGGGGTTGGATCACAACTTTGAGACATAACTAGGTAGACCTGAACTTTTGGTCACAGTGGAGCAGTTATTTTTAATTTTAATTTTTGGTGCGGGTTCTGGGGCTTGAATTCAGGGCTCAAATGCTGTCCCTGAGCTTTTTTGCTCAAGGCTAGTGCTTTACCACTTGAACCACACCTCCACTTCCAGTTTTTGTTTTGTTTTGTTTGGTTTGGTGGCACATTGGAGATAAGAATCTCATGAATTTTTCTGCCTGGGCTAGAATTGGTGGCCAGCAACCCTCAGATCTCAGCCTCCTGAGAAGCCAGGATTTCGGGTGTGAGCTATGAAGTCTGGCTAATCATTCAACAGTGTTTCTGTTTCCTTCTTCAGATTCATTCTTGTAACACTCTTTAGTTTCTTGTCCCATTGACAGTGTTTAAGCTGACTTTCCCAGGCTTCAGACTATCTAACCCTCACTGACAGAGTGTAGGTGCTAACATGGGTTGTTGGGGTAGGAGCCAGGTTCCTTCTTGTCCAATACAGATATTGGCTGAGTGTGGTGAAGAGCTTGTCCAGTGAAGAAATAGGAGAGGCCAGTGAATGGAAGTTAGTGCAAAAAGGGCTGGGCTGGGAAAAGAGGTTTCCAGACCCTCTTCCTAACCCTGCATTCGAAAAGTGACTTTTGGGGAAGGAAGGAAAGAAGGTTTGGGCCCCAGACCTGAGAGGGAAGAGTTGACTATCTGGCAGGGAAAGAACACAGTAAATCCCAAATTTTGGTTATTTGATTTTTTTAAATTTAAGAGTAATATTTTAGAGTAATATTTAGAGACTCAGTGGCTCTGGTAGGAAGATTTACTTAGAGGAACATTATGTAACGTTTGTCCACATGTCTGGGAGGGAGTGATGGTAAATTCTGGAGAAGGAGGGTTTGGTACTCTGGACACAGATGTATCTTTAATCATCTGTTCAGAGACACCCTTCACCAGTGGAGTTCAGGCATGGTTTTCCCTAGCAGAGAACAGAGAAGGCAAAGGGAGTTAGGAGGTAAAAGGGAACAAGATAACAGCCCTGGGCCCTTGTCTGCCAGCAGACCTGTCACCTCAGGCAAACAGTCCTGCTCTCCTGCTCTACCGCCTTAGTGTCCTCCTTATTAGATATTAGTTCTGCCTTTCTACTTATTGATTTTACAGTTCATTGATTTGTAACTACATTGCCAGCGTACTTATCAAGTCCAAGATACTTTCCTTCCTTCCTTCCTTCCTTCCTTCCTTCCTTCCTTCCTTCCTTCCTTCCTTCCTTCCTTCCTTTCCCTCCCTCCCTCCCTCCCTCCCTCCCTCCCTCCCTCCCTTCCTTGTCTTTCTTGCCCCCACTTTTTTTTTTGTCAGTCATGGGGCCTGAACTCTGGGCCTGGGGGCACTGTCCCTCAGCTCTTCAGCTCAAGGCTCGCGCTCTACTACTTGAGCCGCAGCGCCACTTCCAGCCTTATCTGATTATGTGGTGCTGAGGAATTGAACCCAGTGCCTCATGCGTGCGAGGCAAGCACTCTACCACTGAGCCACCTTCCCAGCCCTATTTCTGTCATCATCATCATCATCATCATCATCATCATCATCATCATCATCATCATCATCATCATCATCATAATCATCATTTTTGCCAGCACTAGGGTTTAAATTCAAGGCTTTACCCTTGCTCAGTTTTATTTTTCAGCTGGTACTCTACAACTTGAGCTATTCTTCCAATCCAGCTTTTTGTTGGTTTATGTTAGAAACAGAGTCTAGGGAACTTTTCTGCCTGGGTTGGCCTCAAGCTGTGATCCTTTAGCTCTTAGCCTCTCAAATGGCTAGGATTACAGGAATGAGCCACCAATTAGCTGGCTCAAGTCTAAGACACTTTCTAAATATGAAGTGGCACTACTGGGACCTTTTAGATTGTTGGATTGAGAAGGTCTGTGTGAAAAGGTTTGTATTTAAAATCTTACATTCAGAGCCATAAAAACAGAGGTCAGGGCTATTAAATCCTACCACTGTCTCCATGTTCATGTTAGAAATGGGATGGTGACTTGAAGGAACGTTTTCTAAGTTCCTACTACATTAGGTTTTTAAAAAACTCTAACATCTTACTGAATATATATCACTTTATTTGTTCTTCTAGTTTGTTCCAGCCTTCTAAGAACTTTGGTTTTCTTTTCCTAAGTAATCTGTAGCACACTACTTTATTTAGGCGAGCATTCCAATAGTCAGAAATTAAACTTTCCTGAATTACTTTTTCCATGCAGTCATATTTGACAGGTAGGGAAAGCATTTTAAATGATTTGTTTGTTTCAGTGGCACCAGGGTTTGAACTCAGGGCTTCTCCCTACTAGGAAGATGTTCTACCTGATGAGCCAGTGCCCAGCCCTTTTGGCTTTACTTGATTTTTCTGGATAAGGGATTACATTTCTGTCTGGGACTGGCTTCAGATCTTAGATTATAGACATGGTCATGTCTGGCTATTGTGTTTTCTAAATAGAAACTTCTTGAGTTTTTCCAAAGAGGCAATACCAGTAGTATGTTTGAATCTAGGACAGTGCAGCCTAATCACCTATACCTGCAGTATCTGCAGGAAAACTGGTCAGACATTTCAGTGATACAGTGCTGGACGCTGAAGGGACCTATAAGACATTCCACAGCTTTGGCTTTAGTAGTTGGTACATTGGATCATTGCTAACTGCAGGGAGATGGATGTAGAGAACAGAACAGACTGCAAATGGTGATTACAATTTCTTGTATGTTCATCAGTCGGGGGCAAATCAGGGTTTCTTGGTTCCCAGGAAAAAACTGCTTGTTCAAAGAAGATGGGCTGGACTTTCTGACTCCTATTTCTGAAGAAGGGCCATGCTTCAAAAGAGTCAGGCAGGCCTGTTCTTTAGCAGGTGTGTGTGTGTGTGTGTGTGTGTGTGTGTGTGTGTGTGTGTGTGTGTGCGTGCGCGTGTGCGTGTGCGTGTGCGTGTGTGTGTGCGTGTGTGCGTGTGCATGCAGCTGTGCATGTGTGCATGTGCACATGCGCTAGGTATGTTCTACAGCAGGTGTTTCCAAAGAAACTGCAGGGACCTCTGTTGGATACATGAGCCATCTATTTTCTTGAATAGTACGCTTTTCTGGTAGGTTGAGACATGTGGCCTCTGGTGGTCTTTTCCTTTGTAAAGTGTGAAAGCAAGAGTTCCAGTTCTGCCTCCTCTGCCTGGTCAGCTTGCAGGAAAGCAGGTCCAAGCGGCCCTTGGGAAGGCCTCACTGGGGAGGGTAGGAGTAAGCCACCTTCAAGGTGGGGGAAATTTCATGGCTTTGGATGTGATTGGCTGGTCCTACTCTTGGTTCTGGGTATATAGACAGAATAATGGCTTTCCATTTTATTTGAAACAAACCTTGTAAAGCTTTTTGGAACTAATGAATTAGGAAGCCATAACAGTGCCTATCCATCATGAGGATACATTCAGTTAATTTGATTTCCTGAGACTTGAACTCAGGGTCTGGGTGTTGTCCCTGAATTTTTGTGCTTAAGGCTAGTCCTCTACTGCTTTGAGCTACAGCTCCACTTCTGGGGTTTTTGTTTTTGGTGATTAATTGGAGCAGTCTGCTCAGGCTCACATTGACTGACCTCTTCCAACTGTGACCTTTGTGATGATGCACTCTGAGCCCAGGACGGATGGGGTGCGCAGAGCTGGCAATTAGTAAACCTCATCCCAGCTTGGTTCTGTGTCAGTTCTGTTTGTTGGGATGTTCTGGAGACAGAAGCTTCTGAAATGAGTTATTAGGGCTCCTAGTTGTGGGATTGATTGCCCTCTGAGGAAGTGTCACCTGTTGCTCTCTTTTCTTGGCGTGATGTGACGTTACATGACACATCACCAGTACCCCTGGACGGAGGCCGAGAGCTTTTGCTGATATGAACCTTTTCCAGTCAGAATTGTTCAGGGATCTCTTCGACTTTCATTTGGGGAAGGCGGGATAGTTATTTTGGTGAAATTGTGGTCTAGTGGTTAAACCTTCTGACTTTGCATCTTGGACTTAGGCCTTGGGTTCTTTGCCAATTTTTCCCCCCACTCCAAAGCTTGAGTCTGGACAATTCAATCTAATGTTGCTTTTGAGTCACCGAATGCATTTTCTTACTTGATTGTGTTTGGCTGTTTGGACGGGGATGACATCCCATTCAACATGGCTTTGGAGGCTTTTAATGCACTCATTCGCCAAGGTAGAGACAAGCTGCTGTGCCCCCCCACCCAGGCCAAACCTGGCTTGCCATTTGTTTTTAATATGCCCTGTAAGTGAAGAAAGACTTACGATTTTTAAAGGATTGATGGAACCAAGAGAAGACACAGAGAAATGATATGAAATTCAAATTGCAATATGCTTAAGTAAGATTTATTGGCAATCAGCCATGACCAGACACCTGCAGGACTGGCCTGGAGATGCTTTCAATGTCAGCATGAAATAGTCACTGCATAGATGGTGTGGCCACAGAACCCAAGATATTCATTGTCAAGTGCTTTATAGAAAGAGTGTACCAGCCCTGCCTTGAACAAAGAAGAGATGTGGTCTCTACTCGCCTGGCCATCTGTGGAATAGGGTCCGTGGAAGGAATTGGGGCTTTTTTCTTTCTTTCATTCTTTTTTCTATCTTCTTCAGTTACTGGGACTTGAACTCAGAGCCTTGTACACTTTCTAGGCCTGGAGTTCTGTGAGTTTTTTTTTTTTTTTTTTTTTTTTTTTTTGGCTGTGGGACTTGAATTCAGGGCCTGGGTGCTGTCCCTGAACTTTTCTGCTTGAGGGTAGCCTTCTACCACTTTGAACCTCAGCTCCACATCTGGTTTTCTGGTGGTTAATTGGAGATAAGAGTCTCACAAACTTTCTTGCCCAGGCTGGTTTTGACCCACAATCCTAAGACCTCAGCCCTTCCTCCTTTACTCCCAAGCAGCTAGGATAACAGACATGAGTACCAGCACTCACCTTGTTTGTTTTCTTAGCTAGGTTCTTGTACATATGCCTGGGCTGACTTTGGATCGTGGTCCTCCTATCTCTTGTCTCCTGTGTAGTTGGGATTATAGGTGTGCACCACTACTGCTAGTTTCCTGGCAGCTTTATCATCATTGCTATCATCAGCACCTTCATTGTCCTTTGACATCTTCTGTTTTGAAAAGATTGTGTACAAAGCCCTCAGTTAGCAGATGTCAGGTGACAGGTGTTTCAGTGGAGGAGCTGGGAGGATGCAGGTGATATGTGCCAGCAGGTTCTCTCTGGCCTGTCCCAGGAGGGACAGGTGACCACTAAAGCTGTTTCCTGAAGGTGCCTTCTTATGGAAGGGTCTTGGGATATCTTCCCCAAGTGCCTTACCTTGTTCCTTTGACTGAGAGAGATGCAGGGAAGGGAAGAAATTAGAGATGCTTACCTTACGTTTATCACTTGCATTGATTCCAATGAGGCCTTTTGTATCATGAATACATCACTAGACTTTGCCCAGAGACATATCATAAAATATGATTTTGGAGACAACCTTAATGGGCCATGATTAGAACATTATTATTAAACAAAGGATGAACTGCTTAAGCCAAGATGGCTTTTTTTTTTCTTTTTAAATTGAATGAAAGTTGAGCAGACTCTTATTTCAGCAGTTTCCAATGTCAGAATTCCCACAGCCCCATATGATTGCCATTTGTTGAAAAGCTTAATGTTTTTGCAGGCAATTCATAATTTCCACATTGAATAACTGGAGAGGATGAGGGGAGAAGCCCAGTGTTTTCATAGCGGGATGGTGGGAATTCTTCCTTCCCTTCCCCAAAGGATCTAAACCTGAATGCCAACTGTTGGGAGAAAATGTGACAACATGTTCCAACCCTTCAGTAAATCTGAGATGCCTCCTCTTTCAGGTCCTCCTTTAGGGTCCCACAGAATAGAATTTCCTGCTTTTTAATGTCTCCAGGAAGGAAAAAGATTTTCCTTTAGGCTGTAATAGTACCTCCTTTCCTTTTTGTTCCCTTTACGTATTTATTTTCTCTATTAATAAGGACCAATTGTAGAAGATAAAGGAAATGGCGGCACCCATCATTTTGGGAGGAGGGTAATAACATCCTTAAAAAAAAAAAAAAGAAATCCTGACATACTATTTAACATTCGCCAAAGGCACTCCATCTGCCCAAATGCCAGTTAGAAGTCAAGGGCTGGACACAGCTGAGCTTTGCTCTGTGGCATCGGGTTGCACTGGGATTGGGTGTTTGGGGCTGCCATGGCCAGGTCTCTGCCAGTCTGTGGGGTTGTGGCTGTCTTCTAGCATCTGGATTCGGTTAGTTCTCTCTGGGCAGCAGGGCCGAGTCTCATTTCCTCCAACCAGCGATCCTGGGCTGCCCTGACATAATTGAAAATTATGTGCATCGTAGGCTCAGAGCACCAAAATGTAGGCTCATAAAAATATGTGATGCAGGTAGCTTATAGAGATTGGATATGGCTCACAAGGAAGCTTTTATGCAAACTGAGAATCATTAAGTCTCCACGTGACTATTGCATTATGGGTATGACAGTTCTTGTGTGGGGAACGCAGTGCAGGTCTGTCACCTTTAAACCAAACCAAACTGTCCCAATTCTGGAACTGGACGTGACCAAATCCATTTTGCAGATGTCTGAAGATGAAAACTTTACCTGTTATGGAACTCTCTCCATGGAACCAGCGCAAGGGGTGGGTGTGTCTTGTAGGGTTGGCAGTTTTGCTTGCTTGTGGGTTTTTGTGAGTTGCAGAGGTGAATGCTGCTAGGTATCCATTTTGGTTGGCCTCAAGGAAATGACTTTACTGAGTGGTTCTGACCAATGCAGCCCCTGTAGTTATGTGGCAAGTGAGAATGGGAAGTCAGGATGAGACAGGGCAAAACAGATTCCCAGAGCCCTCTGGCTTGAGTTACAGGGCTGAAGGAGACTTTGGAAACATTTATTTCAATTTTTTTTTTTTTTTGAGTGTTGGCACTCAAATTCAGAGCCGAGATGCTGTCCCTTAGCTTTTTTGTTCAAGGCTGATGCTCTACCACTTAAGCCACAGCTCTACTTCTAGCTCTTTGGTGGTTAATTGAAGATAAATAAAAGTCTCACAGACTTTCCTGCCTCAGCTGGCTTTGAACTGTGATCTTGGGATCTTAGCCTCTTGAGTAGCTAGGATTACATGTATGAGCCACTGGTGCCTGGCCTATTTCAGTGGTTTTAAACTTAGGGTGATATCTGGCCCCCAAACACACTGGTATTTGGAAATTGGCTGTTAGGAGTTGACTAGAAGTTGGTGCTGGGATTTACTGTCTGAAATCCTCCCTCCCTTCCATCACAGGTAGGAGCTTCCTATTTACTCAAGACAACTAGACAGATAGAGGGCTTTGGAACAAGGTTTTGCCAAATTACCCACAGAGCCAGAACTAGTAACCAGGTTTCTTCCCCATAGGTGAAAGCTCCTAAGTTATAGAAGATGCTTCTCCATTTATAGAACTGGGTTGGAAAAGCTGACTGCACTTGGGCTAGGACTGTCCAGTGTGAAGGACAACTAAGCTTGGTTTTAGTTGGCCAAACAAATGCATCATCAATGAATTATGGCTGTGGAATGGCTTTGGTTCTGTTTCTCATCTGGTTGGTGCAAACTCCCCTCCCCCCCCTTCCTTCCTTCCTTCCTTCCTTCCTTCCTCCCTCCCTCCCTCCCTCCCTCCCTCCCTCCCTCCCTCCCTCCCTCCTTCTCTTATTTCCTGAGTCAGTTGTGAGGCTTGAACTCAGGGCCTGGTTTTTATGCTCAAGGCTAGTGTGCTACCACTTTGAGTTAACAGCACCACTTCCAATTTTCTGATGGTTAATTGAAGATAAGAGTTTCATGGACTTTCCTCCTCAGTAGCTAGGATGAACCACTGGCACCTGACCCAAAGTTTTTTTTTTTTGGACTGTTCTTTGCTGTCCTTACTCTTTGTATTGAATCTTTCCTGACTTATCAAGATGTACTCCTTGATGTTGCCTGGAACCAGCTTCTCTATATTGTGCCCTGACTTGCGTGCAAGCGTGAGTGGATGCGCGCGCGCGTGTGTGTGTGTGTGTGTGTGTGTGTGTGTGTTTTCTCATGCACGACTGAGGGGTATTTCCTTATGTGTGGTAAGGAGATTGGGCACAACGCAGTGTGAACACATCAGTGATTGTTGAATGGAAGTTTCTATAGAGTGAATGTTACAACTGGCCAGTTACTTTACTTTGGGTGTCAGAAGTGATCAAGGCTGTTCCTGTACACTCTGGAAGCATTAACTGATACAGGAATCAATTGACCTCTAGAACCTTGAAGGATGGTATTGACATCCTTATAAACATCATTCCTTCGCTTTGTTCAGTTGTCTGAATTTTTCTGAGTGAAACTATTGTTAGCAAGAAAAGTCAAATGCCTGGGAATTACTCGGGTGTGCTAAGTTTCTCAGGGTCTGGGCAGCCATTTCGCTTCCTGTTCCCTTATCTGCTAAACAGAACAGGGATGGGATTAATTGATAATTGATTGCTTCAGCCCCTTTGAGAGTAGACTTATCACTTTCAGTAAAAGTAGCTAGCCAGTGGCATGTATTTATCATCCTACCTCATAACTGGCTTTTTTCCTCCTCCTGTAACAATTCCAGGATTTGAATTCAGGGCTTTGGCACTCTTGCTAGGTTTTCTTGCTCATGGCTGGCATACTACCACTTGAGCCATATCTCCAGTCCATTCATACCTTTCATTTTTATTTTGGTGATAAACCTGTGCATAGTTAAGTATTTCTCTGGCCTTTTTATCCCTTTGGTGGTAGTGAGGTTTGCACTCAGGGCTTCAGGCTTTCTAGACCAGCATTTTACCGCTTGAGCCATGCATTCAATCCTAAGAGTTTTTCTCTGGTCCTTTCAGATGGCTGTATAAGTCAAATTGTCCCATGCCCTGGGTGTGCATCTGTTGCCAGGAAATATTTTTGTCTGATGAGCTTTTAGATTGGTTATGGAATGACATGCTTGTTTTCCTTGAAGCAGCTTCTAATACATGAAGGACTTGGCTTCCTTTAGAATGAAGAGTGTGTGGTAGGTACTTGGAGTCAGAGATCTGGAAGATCAAGGTGTAAAGCCAACCTGGGCAAAAAATGAACAGAATGCACATATTAACCAAGAACATAGGTGTGGTAGTTTGCATCTGTGTAATGCTAGCTACTTGGGAGGCATAGGAAAGAGGATCAAGTACAAAGGCTAGCTTGGACAAAAGTGGGAGACCCTTTGTGAAAATTCCTGAGAGCAAAAAAGGACTGGGGTTATAGTTCAGGTATAGCAAGGAGAATGTCTGAGTAAAAACCCCAGTACCACCAAAAAACATTAAACATGATAGGATTTTAAAGATAGAGGTGGTTGGAAGATTAGATCTGGAATGGATGGTTCCCTAGGACATTTCTGGCTTGAGATTTGTGTTTGTTTTTTACTTCTGAAATTGCTGTATGTTCCCTGTTTTCTTCCCTTCTCCCTACAATTTACCCCCCCCCCCTTCTCCCTGATGAGTGTCAGCAAATGTATTTTTATCTAGAGCTGCCCTATAGTTTGACTGCAAAAACAAACTCCAATTACTAATGATGTTTTCTATTTGAACTGAGAGCTCTAAGGCCTTACTGATAGTGCATGAGTTTTCTCTGGTTGTTATTTGCATGCTTTATTAGTCCCCCCCCCACCCCACCCCCCCGGCCCCAAGTTTCTGATCCATATAATGATTATTCCTTTGCTGAATGTACTGTTTTGATTTTCTAGTATCTTCAGATGAAATGGCCGCTACTTGATGTCCAAGCAGGGAGTCTCCAGAGCAGACAGGCCCTCAAGGATGCCCGCTCTCCATCGCCCGCACACATTGTTGTAAGTACCTTTCCAGAGATAGGCCAGGCGACCCTTTTGGGAGGAAGGGAGGTGAAGCAGAAAATACCCTGTGATGATACTATGCTTTATTGGTTAGTTCTTTCTTTAACAAAGTTTATTTTGGAATATTCTTGGATGTGATTTTATATCTATAAGCTACTTATTTTGAGTGATGAGATGCTAGTGATTGTGAACTAGGTGGAAATTTCCCAGGTCTTCCCTCCACCCTTTTCTCCATGCGTTGGGTTAGAATCTAGTCTTGTGGGATCAAGTTCATAGGATACCAATACATCTCCCTGGTTTGGAGAAATAATATCAAAGTGATTGAAAAAAAAATGTAACGAGGGAAGAGAGGTTGAAAGGAAAGAATTAGAAATAGGGAGTTGGGAGAGATGGGGGAGAACGTTGTAAGTGGTGATGTTGATCAAGATGCATTGTGCTTGTGAATTGACATGTTGAATTGAAAACTCTTTGTACAGCTTCTTAAAGATAATAATAATACAAAATAGAAATAGGGAGCCCTGGGTTAGAGGAACTCCCTTCCCCCAAACCTCAATGTTTTTAATGTTTACTGGAAAGTAATATTTGATACTAACATTAGAAAATTTTGTCTGGGCTGGCTGGCGGGTAAACCTGGAGAAGAAATGAACTTAAAATTAAAATACAAAATTAAACTTAATCTGTATAGCCAGAGCTTTGAAAGTATATGGGATTGACATGGAGAACGCTTGCTTTTAGTACTAAGAGACTACAACATAAAGAATGTGTTGACATATATTTTTAATGCACTTTCTTAGGATTTTGTAGGCTCTGAAAGTTTATAAATTAACCTCTTGAGGAGATAGCTCAGCCTTATTAGAATATTCATTCCCTTCTATGTATGTATATCATGAGCTGGACTTCATATTTTTGCAATAATTAATGAAAGATATATTTTTATAATGAATCTATGACAGGTAGAATTACCCAAAGCAAGAAATAACTCATGCATTTTTTATTTAAGTATCACAAAACGTTACCTCTGTGACTATGTTACTTGTCATTTCTAAAAATTGCCAAGTAATTTTCTTAAGTCAACAAGTCTTCAGATAACATTGTGTCAAATTCCAGGCTTTACTGCCTCCTCCTTTGGTCGCTGGCTGTAATTGAGTATATATTATTTAATGAGCTGTGCATCTGTTGCATGTGTGTATATTGCAAAATAATTTATTTCTGTAAAACCACATTTTGAGCCCTTTTGTGAAAATGTCTTAACTTCTCATGGTATAAATAAGACATTGTAGGAAGAAGGCTAACATTTGCTAGAAGTTTCCTCCCTGTTCTCCAACTCTACAATTAAATAGAACCTCATAGTCAAGGATGCACTTGGAGTGTCAAGACTTCAGGGTTAGAGGTGTTCACCTTAGATCATTTGAGGCCTGACCTGATCTCCAAAAAGGAAACTGAGGCCCAGAGATGCCTTAAGTGAATTGCCCAAAGTCACGCGCTGAGCTAGTCGCCACAGTGAGGATTTTATCCAGTTCTCTGCTCCTCTCTGGGGCCTTGTGGCATTCTTCTTTTATGCCAGACCTAAGAGGAACTTTGATGGCTGGCTCTGCTGACTATAAATTGGATCATCATGAGAAAACTGACAGAGGTGTAAAGAAGCTGCTGGCTTGGGGTACTGACACAGATTTCATCTAGTAATTGGATTTCATGTTTAAAAAAACATACAGATTTGAAAACAAGTGTGACATGCTGGAGTCTTACAGGGTAAAGTGAGGAAAACTTGTTGTGTTGCTTTTCCCTCCTCTTCTGGGTTTCCCAATTTTGGCCTCAGGCTTGGAAATTTCTTTATCTGCTCCTGGAAACGCTCGATGGAACTTTCCCACAAGTCTTTCTTTATTTTAGTTTTTTAAGCGACTGACAAAAGATATCACCTTTAGAATCTCTTGGAGGCCATTCTCTGAGTGTGGAGAGAAGAGGCAAAGCCTAGAGTGGTTCCAAGTGGACATATCGCCTTCCCCTTGCCTCAGATCTGTAGGCCACACCTGTAGTGTTATCCACCACGTTCCCCCTTCTACAAGAGTGAGCAGTTAGTTGTTCATTCTTCCATCCCTCCAAATCTCATAAGAACAGTAGTCACAACTTGGGTCCAAAAAGCCTAGTTTTCTCATGTGGAAATGAATGATTTGGAGGAGATGCTAGAACATTTCTTTCTAGAACCAATGTGGATTTTGGCTAAGGGAACAAAGTAGGGACTTAGGTTCCATTTTCTTTCTTAAGTTCCACCCCCCCCCCCCCCCCCCCCCGGTTAATCAGACATGATTCCACACATATCACCTTTGTGATGGGGACTTGAACTCAAAAGAGCCATACCATCTTGTCTACTTCCCACTGTGGTCCTGGGGTCCTAGGAACTAGCCATCGTATAGAGGTTATGTATGGGCTTGTGGAAGAGACAGTTTAGGGAGCAGATGAGAAGTTGGGGCAAAACGATGCCACACTTGGGAATTGCTTAATTCTCATTTCACTGGACATGGGATAATGTGTTAACCAAAACCAGCTTCGCTGTAGCAGGTACAACATGTTTTGTAAAGGAGGATCTTCTGAAATGTAGCTCATGCATTGCTTGTGTCTCTATTTAATAGTTTATCATTGGCCTCATTTAACATTGGCTACTGGGACTGGCTTACATTCAGATTTGGCCACAAATGTCCAACTCATCCCCACATACTCATGGCTTCTCTTCCTCCTCCCACTGTGTTTTTCAAATCTGTTAAAATGTTGTCACCTCACAGTGTATCACCAGACATGTTTCAAAATAATCTTCTAAGGATTGCTTCCTTATTTCTCTGAAATGTGGATTTATTGTAACTTTTGAGCCAAACTGTTTCATAATTGTTTCTGATGTTTCACTTTGAAAATAGAGAAGCGTGCAGACTTTGTGGGTAATCACTAGAAACTACAACTACAGCTACAGACAAAATCACTTCTCCCCCATTTGGGGGAGAATTCTCACATGGGAATTTGAAGCATTTTCTTAGAATATTTTAATGTGGCTGAAGTTTTTCATGTAGTTATGTGGGTTACCATGTTATTAAAAATTGATGTATGGAGTAAGTGATCTTAGCAAGTGGATATGAGTTCATCCAATAATAGGTATTTCTTCATCTCTCTATCCATTCATGCATTTCTGGTGCTGGAGATGGAACCCAGGGCCTTGTGCATGCTAGGCAAGCACTCTACCACTGTGCTTTAAGCCCAGCTCTATCTAATAATGTTTAAAATAAGAAACCCTCCACATTTAAGGTCCTGTGTCTGATAGAGCATCTTGCTTATTATACTCTGGAGATTCCCGATCTGGGTTCAAAGGAGAGAATAAATTCATTCCCTAGAGATGTCTTGATTAGCAGGCGAAAAAGTGAACGTTTACACAAGGCAATAATTTTTGTGATGATGCCCTCTCTTCCCCACAAATATATTGATCTTCTCAACATCTCAAAGATGCCAGCTACACAATCCAATATCTTTCTTTCTCCCCAGATCCATTTTCCCCTCTCTTCCCCCTCCTTCCCTCCTTCCTTCCCTCCCTCCTTTCTCTCTTTTCCCTCTTTTCCCTCCCCTCTCCCTCCCTCCCTCCCTTCCTCCCTCCTTCCGTCCCCTCCCTCCTTCCCTCCCTTTCTCCCTTCCTTCCTTCCTTCCTTCCTTCCTTCCTTCCTTCCTTCCTTCCTTCCTTCCTTCCTTCCTTCCTTCCTTCCTTCCTTCCTTCCTTCCTTCTGTCCCCTTTTCTATTTCTGTTTTCTCTTCCTTTTCTTTCTATGTAGTACTTGGGATTGAAGTCAGAATCTTGGTACTGTCCTTTAGCTTTTTTGCTCAAGGCTGAAATTTTACCACTTGAGCCACATCTCCACATCTAGGTGTTTTTTGTTTTTTGTTTTTTTTGGTGGTTAATTGAAAATAAGAGTCTCATGGACTTTCTTGCTTGGGCTGTCTTTGACCAGGATCTTCATATCTCAGCCTCCTGAGTGGTTAGGGTTATTGGCATGAGCCATCAGTATCTGGCCTCTGTTCCAGTTTCTAATTTATTATACAACCAGTTCATTTTTCTTTGAGGTATTTTGAGAGCTATCTTTTTAATTCTTTGCTCCTGCTTTCCCCTCACACAATGAGGGTTAAGTGGCTGGATTAGGCCGAGTGGTAGTGTTTCTGTGTGCCTGGCCAGCTGAGGGCCCACCGCCTCCAGCAGCAGTAAGCTATGGGTTAGGAGTTGCTCCCTGGATACCACCCCTGGTGTCTTTGCTATACAAAGACTTTCATTTAACTTCTTTGTACCAGGCAAAAAAAGATTCTGGACCAAAAATGGTGGTATTTTGGTATTGTATGTATCTTACAAACCAGCAAAAGGCTTCAAAAGTTTTTTTTACAATTTTATCTTGGGGGTTTCCTTTTGAAGTCAGTGTGGAATTTTACCTTGGGGTGGATTTCTCGTGTTTCTTCGTCTTGTGTGTTTTGTTGCGTAATGAGCATTGGAGGGTGGGATGAGAAAGCAGGCTGAATCCTGCGGAAGAAAGCCTGCCAGACATTGGTGGAGGTGCAGATGTTTTTGTTGCGATTGCTTAAATGCTGAAAGAGAGCGGGCAACTTAGGAAATCTTGCATGAGTAGAACTTCAGATCGGGTATCTGTCATCCGTGCTGAGCATTTTCAAGTAAGCTCAGGGCCTGAAGTGCCTTTGAGTTTTCTTTCTGTAGGGTTCAAGGGAGCCTATCCATCGTTAATTAAAACAAAACAAAAAACAGAACTATGTTGAGTGCATCCTTTTTATTGGTAAATGCATGTGATATTTTCTTTGTAATTGTATTTCCTTCATGTTTTCTGGGACCTGCTGTGTGCTGGGAGGCTCTGTGTTAGATGCTAGGACTAGCAAAAACCATGGCAGTACCTACGTGTGTGGGACAGGTGCTGAGAAAGAAGACCTATGCAGGTAGGTAGGATTTATGGGCCTAGATGGTTCTGTGTGAAATGGCATTGAAGAGGGGACAGTTAATGGGGTACAGCTGGAGAAGGAGTAATAACTTTCAGCGGGCAAGTAATAAGGTACAACTGGAAAAGGAGGAATAACCTTCAGTGTTCTGTGGCACAATAGAGCAACGATGGTTGTCCACATATAATTGTCCACTTCCACATGGCCAGTGGAGAGGACTTTGAATGCTCCCAACACAAAAGATTAACGCTTGAGATGATAGGTATACGATTACCCTGATCTGATGCTTGTATGTGGTACACACATAAGGAAACATCACACTACCCCAATATGTTAATAGAATTATGTGTTAACTAAAAGTAAAAACAATACATATTAAAAACGAAATGTGAAGGATTGACTAGAATTTTTTTTTGGGGGGGAGGGGGGTCCAGTCGTGGGGCCTGAACTCTGGGCCTGGGCGCTGTCCCTCAGCTCTTCAGCTCAAGGCAAGCGCTCTACCACTTGAGCCACAGCACCACTTCCAGCTTTTTTTCTTTTTGCTTACGTGGTGCTGAGGAATCGAACCCAGGGCCTCATGCATGCAAGGCAAGCGCTCTACCACTGAGCCACCTTCCCAGCCCGGATTGACTAGAATTTAAGAGAAAGACTGAGACTAGAAGATGGGAAAAGGAGAAGGAAAACCATGTATGGAAGTCTCAAAGGGAAGAACTGGCTTTGAGTGAAGGAGGAGGTCAGGTGGGGTGGTCAGAGGTTGGGGAGAGCGGCTCAAGTGTGGGATATGGTGACCTGACATCTAATCCTGGTGGTGTTGGGTTGACACTGATGGCTTGTGTCAAGCGCTGCTTGTAGGGATGGTGCATGTGGGGGGATCTGAAGGAAACACCAACAGAATGTGCTGATGGAGTAGATGTGAGTGTTGAGGGAGAAAGGAAGATGGCTAGAGGATTGAGGGCCTCCGTGGGTAATGTTCGAAGGGGCACGGGTTTGGAGTGGAAGAGCTGCTTTCTTCCAGAGTTTGCATGTGTACCTGCATTAAGATCATGGAGTTTATCGATCATTCTTCCAGTTATTTAGTGAATGCTTATAGTGTGGTGAAAACTTTCTAGATATTGGTGTGAATGACCGGCAGGTGTGGTGGCATTTCCCACATACCAGGCATTGTTCTGGACACTTTGCAGGTGTCGCATTATCATCTTTCTGTAGAGGAGGACCACCCAGCCCCTGAGCACACCATCATCTTAAAACACTGCCGAGATGTCTGAGAAAGAGATAAGCAAGTGCACACCTAGGGTACAGTATGTGTAGCAATGCTCAGTGCTGCCAATGGGGTACAATAGGGGGATCAGCCCATTACCTGCATGAGGCTGTGGCTCAGGAAACTCGCTAGCCACTAAAAGCATCATACATAAGGCAGGGGGGTGGGATTTGGTCCTGAGTGTGAGCTTTGAGGCTACTGCAAAGAATTCATTAGTACCTAGTGGGAAAGGGGAGGGTTCTACCCTGAGGCTGAGGTGAGGGATGGCTGAGGGTAGTGGATGTTGAGTGACATGCAGGTGTGAGGACCTATACTGATTGCCTAAAAGCTTCTTCCTGGACTTATTTACTCATCCTCCCTTTTTTTTTTTTTTTTTGGTCATTCATGGGGGCTTGACTGTAGGCCTGAACTTTTTGTTCAAGGCTAGTACTTTACCACTTGGAGCCACAACTCCACTTTCCATTTTCTGGTGGTTAATCGGAGATAAGAGTCTACACACTTTGCTGCCCCTGCTGGCTTTGAACCATGATCCTCAGATCTCAGCCTCCTGAGTAGCTAGGATTGAAGGCATGAGCCCCTAGAGCCCAGCTTTCTCTCTACTTCTTAATGTGAGTACTCTGCTTTATTCCTTTCTTCATTCATTCACTGTATCGATTCAATCCACTTATCTGTGACTCAGCCAGAATTTCTAGAATACTTGCTGTATGTTTTCTGGCAGCAGCTGAATAAGAACTTTCCTATTTCATAGACCAGGCTGTGGTGAGGGCAGTCTCTTTTGTCTAAGGTATAAAGCAAGCCTCTGAGCACTGTTATTTTTCGAAGGAGAGCTAGGAGTAGCTAACACGAAGAACCCTTAGGCTTCCATATGAACAGAATCAAAGTGCTTTCCAGAAAGTATGTGGTTTAAACTCCACAGTAGAGCCTGGGATAGGATAGTAGAATCTAGGGTCAAAAGTCGAAAGCATCCTTTTCTTTTTGAAGAAACTCTGCAGTGCTTGAGGGCTGGCTTCCTGGTGTGCCAGCTGACCACTAGTGCAGTAGAAAGACTGTCAAGAAGGATTGTACAACCACTGTGGTGTCCCTTTCAGATTAGAGCCACATTTGCAGAGCTGTAAAATCCCACACCATCTCTCCCCCTACCCCTCACCCCTCACCCCAGCCCGCTGTCCTTTCGCTCATCACTGTTTGGTAGTTCACTGATGTCCCGGCTGTTCTTGGATGTTTGAAGAACTGGAGGATCTGTCCTGATGGAGACCTCTTCTTTTTGGGCACAGTGTGGACTTCATTGAGTTCTGCCTTTATGATGAATCGAAATCTCTCAGAGTGCTTGCTCCCAAACCCTGGCTCCTGTTGCCAAGTCTATTCTATGGGATTATCCTTGACTGTGATTTCTATCTTCGGTGACTTATAGTCTTCAACTATTTAAGGATGCAATGGCTATTATTATTTTTTTTTTTGGGGGGGTGCCAGACTAGGGCCTGAACTCAAAGCCTAGGTGATGTCTCTGAGCTTTTGTACTCAAGGCTAGCACTCTATCACTTGAACCACAGCTCTAGTTCTGACTTGGTTAATTGGAGATAAGTATCTCCCAGACTTTCCTGCCTGGGCTGGCTTCCAACCATGATCCTCAGATCTCAGCTTCCTAAGTAAATAGGATTATAGCATGAGCCACCAGTGCCTGACAGGGATGGCTCATTTTTGACTCAAACATTCTATCCCTAAAGTTAAGTGAAATTAATTTTTAAATGGATATAGGGGTTCTTTGTTCATAAACCTTATGTTTAGTATAGGCAATTTGGAAAATAGACTATAATCTCACCACTCAGAGGTCGCATTATGAGTAATTTGATATATTTTCTTGTGGGTTTTTTCTAAATACATTAATATTTATATTTATTTTTTAGCATTCTTGAGCTCATAGCAATTTTCAGTATTTCCAGCATAGTATTTATTTTAAAAAAGCAAAAACTACTGTAGTTGATAAGTACATCCCATTGCCATTAAAATTCTTTTAAAGACCACATAACGATACATAATATGATTATACCCCAATTTACTTAGTGTTGTATTGCTAAATCTTTATATTGTCATTTTGGTTTTGGATAATCCTCAGATGATTATCTCTGCTTCATGTATTAGTCTTTGTTTCCCCTTTCTCCTGGGATAGATTCTTAAGGAAGAATGGTAAAGGAGACCAGAGTTAAAAAAAAAAAAAAGTTGTTATTTTGATACATAGCCACAATTTATTTTCCCCAAAGGTTTCAATATGTGAGAATTAGACTTAGTAAGACCACAGTGGTCTTAATATCTTCTTGTTTCTTTGGAGAGATAAGCCTTTTTCTCGTCCTGCCCTAGAACAGAGACCCAGACTTGCCTCCCCAAGATCTTTTGGCTTCTAGAAAGGCAATCAGAGGGCTTGTTGCCTAGTTCACATGTAGGTTTTAAAGTCAGGGTCCATGCTAGGATTTATCTTAGATAGTCCACCGCGTAACATGTGCTTTTGGTGCACCTTAAACCTCAGAATATGCTTAATACTTCCTATTCCCTTCTCCTCCCCCCTCTTCCCCTTTCCTTCCAATCTCCAGTCTTGCGTGGTAGCCCAAGTTGTCCTTGAACAGGAGGAATTGTCAGATCCCCCTGCCCCAGCCTCCTGAGCTCTGAGATTACAGGAATATGCCACCTTACGTGGTCCTTTCTCTTTGTGTCATCTTATTGGGCAGAGACATTATTTATTTGGTGCTCTGGGGAAGTTGATGAGGTGTATGGTCCTCCATTGGGTTTCTGGGCAAACACACCTACAATTCAGAGATGTCATGTCTTAAGATGATCATCTTAAGATGATCCCATGTCTTAAGATGAGCCCCCAGGAAATGGAGGGAAGGCTGGTAGCCCTGTACTGGCTCAGGGCTATTTCTCAATGCTGGATCTTGTGTTTGGGGGAGTGGGGAGAAGTCTTTGGCAGCTCCTGGCTGGCCTTACCTGACATTTGTTTAATAAGATTATGGGGGGGGGGGGAGGGAGTTCTCTCCTAAAATAGGTTCAAGGAAGCTCTGGGGCTTGCAACGCAAATGAATCTCTTTATCACTCCATCTACATGGTGCTGGGCCTTGGAGCCCTTTCTGGGCTGCTCCACTGGCTGAGCTCTTCCCTGCCTAGGGGACTAGCTTGGAACTTTCTTTGGAAATTGTTTTTGTTTCAGCACCTGCTGTGTTTACCAAGCATAGGAGCCTGTTTTAAATTAACATGGATCTACTTAGAGCTAAACTTATGGTTTGGCCTATGTTTATCTTTCCTGTAAATAAAACAAAAGTGTTCTTCTGGCACCCATTCCATCCTGCTTGTCATTTCTTGTCTTTGCTGACTAACTCTGTCTCTGGGGCTTGCTTATTTCTCTTAACCGGATTGCAAGTTTCTTGAAGCCAAGGGAGCCCAGTTGGTTGCTTTCTTGGCATGTGGTTTTCTCCCTTTCCACTGTGTGGTGCTTCCTTAATTAAGCAGAAAACCAGTTTTTGGCAAGGGACCCTTTGGTGATTTAATGCGCCACGAGTGTGATTATATCCTAACTATGGAGCATCACAAGTGTCTTGTTTGGCATGAGTGTTTCCACACGTCTGCTTTCTACCTGATGTGGTGGCATGTTTTGGGGAGAAATATAGTTTTGGGTTATGACATTGTGTGTGGTTTGCCAGTAACTTGGTAATCCACACGTCTACATTCCAGCTCACAGCGGAGCGTGTCTAATGGTTGCAGCAGCATTTATGTGTGGAACATGGTTACACAAAATGCCAGCAAGTCAGGCTGGGCAGCTCCTGGCTCTTTCCAGTCGTGGTTTAAGAGTGTGCCCAGTTGGGAAATGCAAGCCTTGATCATTGACGACGGGAAATGGTTCTGTTTCACTAACGCTAATGATTATTATATTTTGCTTGACCTGTGTTTACAGGTGAAATTTTCATCCCCTTTAGTACATTAATATAGAAAGAAAATAATAACGAGAAGAAACAGCTGGACTTTTGACTTGTCTTTTAGAGTTTATTGGGAACTAAGGAAGGGAGAGATCAATAGGGTTCTATATAGAGAAGTGCATTGTTATGTAGCGGTTGGTCTTATTCATGTTGAAATACCCTGAGTTGCCTAAGGAATCCCCAAACAAGAACCATGCTCCTCTCAACAACCAAATACTGGTGTCCTAGGTCAGTCACCATCTGCCTATCAAACAGATGGGAAAATTAGCATGTCCAGAATCAGACTTCCAGCTTACCTCTAAACCTGTTACTTCCCATGTCTTCCATATTCAGGAAGATGGACAGTATTACCAGTTGATGTTGTATCCAATCTTGGATTACATTCATGATTCTCTTTTCTTCTCACATTCTCTTTCAGTTGATTAGCTCATCATGTAGGCTTGTAGTTCATTGCTTACTGTGGCCTCTCTCCATGTGTATATGGAATATGACCTTTCACACCTCCCACCCCCATTACCACTAGAGTCCAGTCTGCCTTTGTCTCCCACTTGGATGTAGCCTGACATCTTAGTTGATCTCCTTGATTCCTACATCTTTGTAAGTAACTGCCAGCTACCATTGATCTTTACAGATCATTCCACACTAGAGATGGTCTTTGGAAACCTTGGATGGATCCTTTCATAGACATACCTTTTAAGTCTTATAAGAGGCCCAGAGCAGCTGTGAACAGATTCTCAATCTGGTCACCTGATTGAAAAGTGGACTCTGAGATTCCAGGGCTCAGAGTGGAGAACACCCAGGTCAGTTACATGGAGACCCTGTCCATTCTCTTTGTGTTGGCTAGAGCTTATGTAGGCTGGGTCAGGATGTTGCCAAGGTCTTGGTCACTTTACCCTGAGCAGGACCCAGATGTCTTCAGTGGTCTATATCTGAGCCCTACTCGTGTGTGTGTGTGTGTGTGTGTGTGTGTGTGTGTGTGTGTGTGTGTGTGTGTTCTGCGTTCTGCTATAAGGCTCCCGCACATCTCTTAGAGGGTGTGATGCAATCTGTTTTCCAGTCCTAGCACATGTAGTGGGTAGATCTGGGCAGTGGTAAGGTGTGTCATTGAGGCTGTTGAATAGGCATGAGTGAGATGGGGTTCAGCATGGGTCCAAGTGTAGTGGGGTGAAGGCTTCTTGTCTTCTTTACTCCATGGGCAACAATTACATGTTTCTGGGTCTACCTGTTACCCAGGTGCCTGGATGAGGAACACAGAAAACCTTTCAACAGTCCAGAGAAAGAACAGAGGATGTAAGGAACCCTATAGCACAGCCTTGGGACTGATTCATCCTCTGGTCCCTAGAAACCACATGACCCATGGGGCCCCTTACCAACACTGTCACTGGCTCACTCTGACTCCTCCTCTTTCATACCTCCTAAAGGTAGGCCCAGCTTAGAGTCACAGTGGGAGATTCTGAGTGAACTGTTGGGACTCTAACCCTTGAAAATATAGCCAAATGTCTTTGCTTTATTCTCCCTCAGTCCCCTTTCCATCCTACTTCAGCAAAGCTATTGGTTGGTATAGCCAGATTAGTAACACTCATTATTATCCTTCCAGCCAAAGAAATCAACCATTGAAAATAGACCAGCATGCTGTAGGTGACAGCCATCTTTCACCAGGTTTCTTCTTGATAAGAGCCCCCCCTCCCCCATCCCCTCACTATAGCAGACCACCCTTTTCCTTTGTCATTTGGTGCTGCTGTTCATATGACTGGGTAAGGGACAGGCATGTGATCTAAATTCATGTAGAGTCTACAATTGTGGTTTGGCGTCACTTTCATCTGCACACATGCATTGTGCACACTAACCCTTATAAGCACATGTCCCTCATTCTTCAATGAAGGGCCCTCATTTGCAGGGGACTAAAATGGATTTGGGCAATGCCTTGATGGCACCTTTTAATTCTATGTACGTAGCCAGCTCTGATCAAGAGTCAATACCTTACCGAGTTGGAAGTGGTTCTCTGTTACTTACAACCAAAGGAGTTCTAACTAAATGTTGGCCTTATAATGCAAAAAGAAGTTCTTTTTTCTTGTGAATTTTCAACTTTCTCAGAACTAGAGCATGAACCAGTTCTTCCCATACCAGGTCTGTGGGAAAACACGCCTGCCCTCTTTAAGACTGGTTGATGGGCTCGAGGCTGAGTTGAAGACATGCGTATTGTACCCAGTCTTATCCCACAGACGGTCTGTGAAGGGAGGCTTGTGCTGAAAAAATAATAAATAAATAAAAAGAGTTTCCATGATATGCTTCTGTGGTCATGGGGAATTTTGAAAATGAGCTTTAGGTATTTTCATAAAATTCCTGTTTTCATATTTTTAGTCTCTCGGGCTCCCACTTAGCATACTCATCTTTGCCCTGAAAGCTCTCGGTTTTGTGCCTTGGGAATGCTTCTTTGTATTATTTTAGAAGCATTGTTTTCTTGTCATGGATAGTTGGTGGCAAAGTGCCTATACTGTGGCTAGCTATTTCTGTTTGACTTATTTGTCCAACTTTACTCTTTGATGAAGGTTCTCTGCACTTGGCATTAAAGCACATATTGCGTATGAAAAGGTCACCTGCAAGTGCGAAAGGATTAGGCTGTTGTTTCAAAGCCTTTGAGCTGAGTGCAGTGTTGGATGTTGATCCCTAGACAGAGGCCTGGCAGTATGTGCTGCAGTGCATGCCCGCAGCAATGTGATGGGAGAGCTTCTGAGGTCATGTATGTCAGTGCCCTAAAAATGAAGGAAGAATGTATGAATGGGTGAAGCAGAAGATAGAGGGACAATAGAGAGGATACAACGGTGACCTCTGCTTTAGGCACCAGCATTCTGGGGGGAAATGTCAGAAATGGAGCCGTCCTCTGGATCTGTTGGTGGTATGGCAAAGAAAAGGTGGTATGGCAAAGAAAATCTTAACTATTTAAAATGTACTCCGATGATAATCCTAGCTATTCAGGAGGCTGAGATCTGAGGATCCCTGTTCAAGGCTAGTAAGGGCAGATAAATTGGGAGACTCTATCTCCCAATTAATCAGATATAAGCTGGAGGTAGAGGTGTGGCCCAAGTAGTATAGCACTAGCCTTGAGTAAAAAAAACTAACCAAGAGCTCTAGTCCCTGAGTTCAATCTCCAGCAGGAGCACCAAAAACAAACAAAATGTTGTTAAGTGTTGGGAAAGGATCTGGAATGGAAGGGCTCAAGAAATGAACATAGGCTTAGGAGTTGGGCTGTGGTTAGCAGTCTTCATTTACCCTAATTTGGTCCTTCTGCTCTCCATGACAGCTATGCCTTGGGGACATGACCTGTGGCCACAAGTAGCCTGTACTTGCAGCACATACCTTGAATGCTCCCAGTGTCCAGTCATACATTTCTGACAGTTATTAAATCTTAGTTACATGCTTTCTGTCCGATGTCCTATTAAAAATATCACTGTTATTCCTAAAGAAAGTAATGACTTGAATGTTACCTGAGTACTTCATTTGGAAGGGCAGGTTTTCTCCCCCATCTTGGCATACACACCAAACTACATATCTATTTCTTTGTTTGGTACACGCGTGCTGACTCTCCTTCTGATTCATTTAGCACACTCTGAGCCTAATGCAAGATACATTACAGATCTCATGCCAAGAATGTCATTGTTAAGTTTCAGGACATAATTTATTAAAAAAAAAATCTAAACTGTGGAGAGGCAGTAAGGACTTATGGTGAGCTACTGCATGTTGCATGTCTGTGTGGAATGAATAATCAGAATACATTTCTCCAGGAGAGGCAGGGAGCGGGGCAGGGGCGGCCAGTGCCACACTCAGAGGCCAGCAGTAGGGTGGGGCTTGGCGAAGTGCTCTGGTGTCTTGATGCCTGTGTCAGTTTCTCCCACAGATTTTCATTTGGCAAAGAGGACCCACAGGATTTGAAGCAAGGGTATGGCTCAGCCCAGCAGGACCAGAGGTTCAAACAGAAGCCAAAATAAAGGGCTTGCGAATTTTTTTTTTTTCTTTCTGTGCCCTTATTCTAAGAGTTCTGGTTGAAGATCAGGGTCTCCCTCCCTCCCTCCCTCCCTCCCTCCCTCCCTCCCTCCTTTCCTTCGTTTCTGTGGTGGTACTGGGGCTAGAACTCAGGGCCTGGACATTGTCCTTTGTTTTTTCATTCAAGGCTAGAGCTCTACCCCTTGAGCCACAGTTCCACTTCTGCTTTATTATTATCATTATTATTGGTTAATTGGAGGTATGTGTCTCACAGACTTTCCTGCCTGGGCTGGCTTTAAACCTTGATCCTCAGTTGCTAGGATTACAGGCATGAGCCACCTGCACCCTGCTGGATTTTTTTTTTTTTCTTTTCAATATTAGATTTCATCTCAGAATTTACCTGTTGAAAGATCTGGTACCAAGCCCTCCTTTTCATAGTCAAAGAGATGCAGGGAGGCTGAGAGAGATCTGAGTTCAAGGACATGATAATACAGGCTATTCACTGAGTACTCGATTGTGCTTTTTAAATGTAATTGTCAGGTTCAAACCTCACTGCACTTTGCTGTAGTTACTCGTGTTTTATGCATGTGGAAGTCACTGCTTAATTGGGGGAGGATGGTGTACACAAGGTCACACCACTGGAATTTGAGCTTGGGGAGTCAGAATCCAGAGTGGTGTGTGTGTGTGTGGGGGGGGGCAACATCACCTGACATGTTGCCAACAATATTGGTAGCATACCCAGGCAGTTTGGGGCATATTTCTGGGCTACCTCAGGACTCCAGCCCCACTGTCAGTTCTTGTTGAAGATGTGAGGCTCTGTGGGTTCCTAGGAGAAAAATGAAAAGAACCAGTGAGGGCCATTTCCATCCAGGCTTCCATTCATCCCATGTTCCCCCTCCCTGTCTGCTCCCCTGGCCTGTTGTCTGCAAGCTTCTGGGTAAATTACAGGTCATTTTGGTAAGTCCCAATGGACAGCAGTTTTTGCTGAGTATTTTTCTCAGATGGTCAACCATGTAGTGGAGTGAAAACACACTCTCTGGGCCTATCTTTTGTATAGATTTGGGTCTTGCTAAGTACTTGAAGTTTCTAACTTGCCTGGCAGTCTCCCTTAGAGTGTCTATCCTTGGCAGCTTGAATGACAGAGGCTTTTGGTAGGATTCCCTGTGTGTGTGTGTGTGTGTGTGTGTGTGTGTGTGTGTGTGTGTGTGTGTGTGTGTGTGTGTGTGTGTGTGTGTGTGTGTGTGTGTGTGTATTTGCACACTGGCAAGAATGATTATTCTTTAACTCTTAAATTTTAAACAAACAACACAGAAAAGGTGCAAGGATAGTACAACAAATATATTCACACACTCACCACCCCAAATCACAGTAATGTCCCTGTGTTGAAAAGAAGAAAGTCAGACCTTTAGCCTCTCCTTGGCCTGTCATCTTTCCTTCTGAGCAATTCTTGTGTCAAAATTGGTGCCTTCTAACTTAAGATTTTTATAGATGTATATGTCATCTGTGGAGGTCCTGTGTGCAGGAATCTCTGATGCATTTTAATTAATGTCAGTGGTTTACAACTTTCAGTGGTTCCTATCTATCTATTTATCTATCTATCTATCTATCTAAAGTCATGGGGCTTGAATTCAGGACCTGGGTCATGTTCCTAAGCTTAAAAAAATTTTTTTTAACTTTAATTTTATTGTCAAGGTGATGTACAGAGAGGTTACAGTTATATAAGTAAGGTAGTAAGTACATTTCGTGTCAAATTTGTCACTCTCTCCCTCATTTTTCGGCCTCTTCTCTCCCTCCCCCCACAAAGTTGTACAGATCATTTCCAACATAGCGTCTTGTGAGTATCGCTGTTGCATTGGTTCCCCCTTTGTCCTTTGTCTCATCATTTTGTTCCCCTTCCCTTCCCTAATTCAGATAAACATATATACAATACAGGGCTAGCACTCTGCCACTTTGAGTCACAACATCACTTCTGGTTTTCTGGTGGTTAATTGGAGATAAGAGTCTCATGGACTTTCTTGCCTGGGCTGGCTTCGAACTGTGATCTCAGATCTCAGCCTCCTGAGTAGTAGAATTATAGCCATGAGCCACTGGTTCCCAGCTCATATAATATTTTTATAGCTTACTATTTATTGCTTCAATGCTGTTTGAATTTTATTCGTGTTGTACATTTAAATTCAGTTCACCCACTTAATTGCCAGATAGTATTCCTTTGTAAGGCCCTACCACAGTTTTCCAGTTTTGTAGTGACAGCTATTTAGGTTGCTTATAGTTTTTAAGATCACCAATTATGCTACAGTAGCCACCCCAGGCCAGGTGTGTATCGACATTCATGTAAGAGTTTCTCAGGTTTGTACTAGAGTAGAGGAATTGGGAGGACTTACAGTAAGTTTGGTTTGGTTCTCAGTGATATTGTTAAGCTCTCCAGGGCAGTGGGTCAATTAGTATTCTCATTACCAACGTGTACAACGCTCTACAATTGTACCCATCTTTTAACACTCCTGTCAGACTTTGCTAATTTCATGGGTGTTTCCACAGCATCTTACCCAAATTGCATTGCTTTGATTTGTGAGTTTGAACATTTTGTTATGTTTTAATTGTCTCCTCAGTGACTTGCCTGATTTAAGCCTTTATTTTTAACAAATCAGATAGTTTTCCCTTGTTGATTTATGGGAGCTCTTTACATAAGTAGAAGACAGAGGTATAAGTGTTGGAAATATTTTCTCCCAGTCAGTGGTAGTTATAAGCTTTACTTTGATGAGGTTTTAAGTAATGGAGTTTATATTTTAATACCTTCGAAGTCATCAATATTTCCTTCTGCTTTCATTTTGCGTTTCCTCAGTAGCTCTGGATTCTGGGAGCAGGTATAGAAATGCTTAATTTTGATTGGACACCTGCTATTGAATAATTACACCTGTAGATGTAAGTTTTCTTTGGTAGGTATTTAAACCAGGAGTTTGATTTTAAGGTAGTATTTAAAAATCTTTTCAAACAACTTACTTGGAGTAGGATCAGCCCAAACTCTGGATGCTCAGGCTAACTGGAAAACCGGGACATGCAGGGACAGTGAATCAGTTTGTCATGTATTGACGGACACCCCCGCCCCCCTTTCCCCCATAGGCCTCTGTATTAAGCCTGGAGACAGACATTTTCAGTGTTTATCTTCATCAATTTTTTCAACAGTTCTTCTTGAAGCCAGTGATTTCTACCCTCATTTAGAAATAAGAAAACCAGAAGCTACACAAATTAGATAATTTATGAGGCGAGTGTGGCAGAGCCTGGGTTCAAATCTGGGTCTTTTTTATCTACAGATTTGATCTACTTTAATATACCACACCCTATTACCTTCTTGAAAGTGACTTGGGCATTGAGTGTTGACATCTTTTTATTATTTTAAGTTTTGAAACTATAAGGAAGGAGGGATGAGGGTGAGGGGACAGGAAGGAGAAAGAAGGGCTTGATTTTGAGATTCCGAGGTGAAAGCTAAAAATCTCTCCTTCAGAGGCCAGTTCAGAAGGGAGAGTTCCATGTTTCATGTAAGTAAAATGTTTAAGGCCCTAGTAATTGTAGCATGCAGGTCTGATGCTGAGTAATCAGCCTCTCCCCTGTGTTAGTGGAGGGTAATCAGCCTCGCCTCTCTGTTAGTGGAGGGGAGGCAGGAAGTCTGGGGAAAGCTGCTTTTGCCTAAGGAATTACATTCCAGGGAACTCCAAGGATTTAGGGAACCACAAAAGCCATTTATTTCAAGTACTCTGAGATTTCTACCACTTTGATCCCTAATCCATAGCATAATTAATAAATGAAAAGTGCTGTAGCATGTTCTTTTTCTTTTCTCCCCCCACCCCCAACCCCAAAGTATGCTTTTAAAATGGTTTTTGGTCTGACATGATTCATTTGCCACTTGGAAAAGTCTCGTCATACTTTGGATGGGCAGGCCAGGAGGGGATGCCTAGTGGGCAGGTGATGGAGGTCTGAAAGCTGCTACCTGGGATCTGGTCTCCAGTATCCCAGATGCTGTCCCCTCCAGGAAATGTGTGGAAACATAGCTCCCAGGTCTCCAATAGCTTCTGCTATTGGCCCTCAACTGGCTTGTTCATAGCCAGTATCTATCTTTTTTTCTCTATTGTGAGAAGTATTGGTCATTAGAGAGATTACTAATGATTGTCTTGATCTTTTCCTTTCCTTTTACCCTCCCAGCAAATAGTCAAATTACTTGCAAGAAGTACAATGTAGCCTGACAGGGGGCCAGAAAATATTCTGAGACTTCCATTCTATTAGAGATGGAGAAGGAAGAGGAGAGGGTACAGAGATCAAAACCAGTAAGCAGAAAAAAATAATGTGTGGCGTGTGTGTGTGTGTGTGTGTGTGTGTGTGTGTGTGTGTGTGTGTGTGTGCGCGCGCGTGTATGTGTGTGTGTGTGTCTGAACAGATGGATTAATAAATAGAAAAGGAAATCTATGTAGGGTAGCTGAATCCTTATGATGTTTAGAATTTTTTTTTTTTTTTTTTTTTTTGGTCGGTCGTGGGGCTTGAACTCTGGGCTTGGGCGCTGTGTCTCAGCTCTTCAGCTCAAGGCGAGTGCTCTACCACTTGAACTACAGCGCCACTTCTGGTTTTCTGGTGGTTTATTGGAGATAGGAGTCTTACAGTCTCTCCTGCCTGGGCTGGCTTCGAACCGTGATCCTCAGATCTCAGCCTCCTGAGTAGCTAGGATTACAGGCGTGCGTGAGCCACCAGCGCCCGGTTGGAATTTAAATGTTTTATCACAACCATTTCACAAATGAGTAAACAGGCTCAGAGAGGCCGGAGACAGTTTGTTTGTAGGTCAGATGTGGACAGTATATTGGAATGGTCACCGATCTCTTAACTTCCTGTGTTTGCTTTCAGGATTGGCAAGACAGTTTCAGAAGGTGATAGGAGCCTGTAGGAAGTAACGGAGGAAACTTTTTCTGGGAGAATGGAGGGAGGGACGATTTGAAGTGGGGTTCAAGGGGTACCTTGAGAAGCCAGGGCCCAAGCTGATCTGTAAATGGCAGGAGGTGGCAGATCTTCAACAGTCACCTAGACAGGCACCTGTGGGACCCAAGGAAACTTCCCACAGGAAGGTGTTAATGTCCCCATGTGCCCTCTACTGGTTCATTAAGGGCCTTCAAAAGGGGAAGAAGGTAGGGGCTGTAAATGTTCCAGGCAGTCTTACCTTCAGCCCTTGGGACTGTCTTTCAGCCTTGGTTCAGTAATAACTTGTGACTGCCCAATAGGGCTTCCTCCAAGGAAGCGGGAGAGAATGGCTTGTTACATTCAAATATGCCATAAAAGTGTCGCCATTTATTTCAGTCTGATGACCCAGAGCTGGGGGGGGGACGACGGACTTTGAAAGGGTCTGAACAGGCCCTTTAGAAGTGGATGAAAGGGGGTGGGACCCTCAGCCCTGCACAAAGAGGCGCAATGGGAAGATGGCCAAATGCTGGCTTGAGAGTGGGTGAGGAGGAGAAAGGTGTAGATGGTAAGCTGGAAAATGTGGCTTCACACACTGTTTTTGGTAAGGGCCCAGGCACACACACTGCCATGTCTTTAGGACTTTGCAGGAAGAAGGAGGGAGGGGCCGATCGAGGCTCCTTCTCTGGCTTCTGGGCTACTTTATCAATGAAGGGGCTGTTTTGTTCGAATTTGAGTAGAGGGTGGATTTCAATTTCCCAAGAGTCCTGTTCCCTGGGACAGTTCCAGGTTTTGGGTATGGGATTCTGTGTGTGTGTGTGTGTGTGTGTGTGTGTGTGTGTGTGTGTACGTACACACATGCATGGATTTTGGACATAGTACCTTCATACAGCTAGGTGGGCTTAGTCTCCTAGGCAAGAGACTTCAGCAGAGTGACGAGGGGGGGGGGAAGGGGTTGTGATGGGGGGCAGCAGCTGCAGCAGCAGTGGAATGTGGCTGCACACCTCTCAGTGGCCCTGGGTGATGCCATCCTGCCCCGGCATTCCAGAGCTGCTGTGTAGGGTGGGATCCCCCAAAGCCATGCCCGCTTTGCAAACAGGAAGCCAGGCTGACTGCTGCCGGCGCAGTTCACTGAGATAAGGTGTCAGATCTGGCCCCAAACTTGCGAAAGCACCCCTGCCACCACCCCTGGGCACCGCAAGCATGGAGGTCGGGATGGGAAGGCACAGGGAAACAGGATGGGCCAGAGGAGCTTTGAGGCTATGGCCCCAGCAATGCGTCAGGCAGTGTGGCATGGGTGGGGAGGAAAATATTGATGTGTCCTCTGTGTTTTTGAGCCTGGAGTTTGGCTTTTCCCGTGGCATCTGTGGCTTTACAGAAAAGGTGTTTTTTCTTGCACTGGACTCAGGGACAGGAGGTCACTTGTAGATAACGACTTATCTGTGCCTTTTGGGCAGACTGATTTTCAAGACTGCCTAATACCACTGTTTTCAAGGCCTCCTCCTACCACCAGGAAGGGGGTGGGGGAGAGATTTTTGGCCAAACCATGCAAAAACACTGGTATTCAAAAATATTTTGTTACTTTTCTTGGCAATCCATTCTAACAAGAAATTGCAACACTGTCTCAAAGTTGGGAGGCAACTTTCTGGGGAAAAGGCAAGAGGGGGCGGGTAGGGTAGAGAAGGTTGGAGTTTGGAATCAAAAACAGACACTGAATCTTTAATAAAATAAATGAAGCGGAGCCCTTTCAGCTCAGGGCCCGGGACTGTGTTGGTGTGGGTCAGGCTTTAACGTGCCTAGTGGAAATTGACAGTCTGAGAACTGGGACATAAACAAAAATGTCAGTCCCTGGGAGTCTTGTTTGCTGGACAATGTCTCAATTGTTCCGCCTGCTTTTCTAGGCAGCAGGGGAGAGAGGAATATTAACTGTTTACTTCCCAAGCTAGCTGAGCAATTGCTTGGAGAAGAAAAATAGAAGAACCCCCTCCCCCCACCCTCATTTTTTAATTTAGGAACTATTAAACTTGTCAGTAAGTGGTAAGAAATATGTAGATTGTTTTCTCCTCTAAGTGGTCTGTCATTCAATGCCGTATTTCTGCGGTGTGTGTGTAAGGACTTTCTTTACAATTTTGGGTGTTTAATGTTAAAAGTTAGTTGCATAGTGAATTTTGAAAGAGTGCTATTTGGAAGTGTCTCATCCTCCTTTCCCCTCCCCCCTTTGAGGGGGTGGGACTCTAGGATTAAGCAAAAGAAGCTTGATTTCCTGTCACTATTCCAATTTTAACTTTATCAGCTCTTAATTTTTAAAAAATACCTCAAGTAGGATACAAATCAAGTGTTTAGGTTTTTTTAAACAACAAAACAATTCTGAACTCCTAAGTGTAAAATTCAGATCCCTCCCAAGTTGCTAAAGGAATGAGGAAAAGTAACTTTGTCTTGGAGAAGATTGGAGGCTCAGAGTTCTATTCACACTTGAACTTAGTTGATTAGAGAAACAAATAGCACGGCTGGCTGTATCAGCCTTTATCTGGGCAAAGTTCAAAACTCAACTAGTAATTATGCCCTCAGAAGCTTTAAAAAGGCTGTGTTGTTTCAGGAGCAGACAGCAGGCTCCCTTCTTCTGGGTGAACTTGGGTTGCTTGTTAGATAAACTCTTTTTAATAAATAGGGGTCAGGGGATGGGTTGATGATCTTGGAAGCCTTGGGCTCTGACTCCCTGATAAAGGACGGTCTTCTTTCGGGGAACTTGAGGCTTTCTCTCCAGTCCAATTTTGAAACCAGAAGCTTTTACAGGGCAGGCTGCTGAAGTGAGCTTTGGCTCCTGCTTCCTGTCAGACAGGAAGTCACTTCCTTCGCCAAAATTACAAGCTATGGCAAAAACTCCCCGGCCACACTGAAAAGAACATGCTTTTCCCAGAAGACTGCATTTCTAGATGTGGAAGCATAAATTGGTACATTATATAATCACGGGGTACCCAAAATACATAGGGAAGAGGATTGATTGTTGGAAAGAGACAGGCTGTGTCCCAAGGCAGCGGTGCTACCCAGAACAGCTGGTCCGGCTGCGTGGCTCCACCTGGGGGCTGGCGGTGGCCTACTATAAGAAGGTGAAGTGGAGGCTGCTTGTGGGGAGCCCTGGCTGTGTCTATCCTTAGAGAAAGTCATGGCAAGGTGAGGTTTTACCTTCCTTATTTGGGAAGTTTGAAGTCTCAAGTGTGGTAGACTCTAGCAAGCTCTGTGATGAGCTCACAGATTTTAAGGGTCTGGGGCTTTAATTATCAAAGCGTCAATACCTCCTTTTAAAATCTCCTTTTCTCTCCCCCTTTAACCTAGTATGTCTGTCTGTCTGTCTGTATGCATGCACGCACGCACACATGTATGTACGTATGTATGTATGTATGTATTTAGTGCTGGTACTGGGCCTGAACTCAGGGCCTTTTGATATTTCTTAGCGTTTTCCACTCAAGACTTAATATTCTACCACTTGAACCACACGTCCACTCCTAGTTTTTAGTGGTTAATTGGAGAGAAGAATCTTGAGCATCAGGCTGGCTTCAAACTATATGATCCTCAGAACTCAGTCTCCTGAGTAGCTAGGATTATAGATGTGAGCCTCTGGTCCCAGACTAATCATTCATTGAAGGATTCAGTTTCTTCTCCCAATTTGTCCCTTCCTCCCCCCTGACTTCTCAACCTTCAGAAACGTTCTTGATTTCATGGCTCCTTTCAGGAGACAGTGAAGTAACTTTTAGGGGACAGTTTCTTGAGGTGGTTGTAGCCTGGCAAGGTCCCCAATTAGTGAGAGAGGGCTTGTGACCTCAGGTCATTTTGTACAGGACCTGTGGATCTGGAGGTCCTCGCTGCCCCTCTGGGGTGGAGTGGACTCCCAGGTCACATGCAGTGAAGGTCCCATCATCCTGCAGTAGGATGGATGCTCAGGAAATAAATTCTTGCTCGCTTGTTGAATTTCCTGAATTTGAGAGAATAGCCTAACTGTGCCAACAAGGTGGATTCCCTTACAGCAGCAGTTGTTCCAGCTACTAATGAGTATGTTTGTAATAACTATTGCAGGCATTAGTGAGAAAGGGTTTGAGTCATGCATATGTCATATTTTCTTAGTTGGTCAAGACTTTGGAGGAAAGAGAAGGCTGTATTACCTAGGAAATTCGCTCCTCCATTGAAAGGAAAGAGCCTTGAATTAAGTGTGTGTGCCTTTTCTCTCTGTTTCCCCTTTGACAGTTATTGATCCTTCCCCGGAACTGCACAGTTTATGTTCTGATCTTTTTCTTGACAAAGGGAATTCCCAGTTTTGTGAGCTGACATGTGCAGTAGTTGCAGAAGAATTAAAAGTTGACGATGTGTGTCTCCTTGAGAATCTCTGTAGTTTCAGTCTCTTCTTAAAGAGCTTCAAGATGTTTTTCAATGAGTCTCTTTGGTGACTTGAAGGTGAAGAGAGGTTTAGAAGTATGGACAGAGTAAGAAGAGAAAGACAAACACTGTTATTCTACATGTATTTCATTATTAACAAAAAGTTTGTTGGTAGAAGTTTTCTCTTACTAAACTCTTGCTAGGAAAGAGGCACGGAGAGACAAAGCTTGAAGTTACAACACAGTGGAAATACTTTGGACATTATTTGGAAGACTGTTTATGACTGGAGAACATTAGGTCAACAGTATATTTGGTTTCTTCCATGGCTAAAGTTTGGAACTAGCTCTGAAAGGCTCCCCTAAAACCCTAACTCTGTACTCTCCCTTTCACTACATCATCCTGAAATGCTTCTACACGAAAAAGCTCATTAGCACCTGGTTAGTTCTTCCCTTGTCTCGGTTCCCAGATGCTCACCTGAGAACATGGACCATGTTGAATTTCCTTAATGTCCTGTGTTAAAGCTGGTAGTAATCCAGGCTAGCGTTTCCTGGATGTACAGTTTGCGTGTTGCCCTGGTCTCATTTCTTTCATGTGTGGTTCTCTTGGTACCTTGTGTTCTTATTGTTGGTTCCCCCCTCCCACCCCCGCCCCTTGAGGAACGTTGGGTGACAGGTGAGGATATAGCAGACAATGGTTGAAGAAAGATGAGTCTTTCCGGCCAGATGACTTGATTTTTGCCATCTAGGTAAAACTCAACCCAATTCAAGGTCCATTAGTTACTTGTATGAGCCAGGGAAGGCATTGACCTGAGGCCTGGAGGTCAGGTCTTTGTGCTCTGTTACGGTTCTCCTGGGGTCTCCTGCCCAAGGGACACTCAGAGGACTCAATAAATGAGCAAGGCTTTCATTCTGAACACTTCTCTACCGAAGACTGAATGATAAATTGGGAGTGATGCTTTTGTCCTGAACAGCATCAATTACTGAAGAAGACACACACACACACACACACACACACACACACACACACACACACACACACACACACACACACACGTGTCAGTTTTTTGGACTATGCATATATCTTGTCACGAATGAACTAAGTAAACTCTAGACCTGTGAACCTGAACTTCAATTCTCCACTGCTTTACCAGAGTTTGTAGACAAGGACCGAGCTTTGTCTTTCAGGAGCTCTCTAGGGCTTACTGTAGGTAGCTGAACTTGAAGGCATGGCTCCAAGCCCATGACACTACCTCTGCCAATTGTCTACATGATCCTCATATCCTTGGGGTCATTGTTGTTGTATCTGGGGACATAAATTTAACCTAAAGAATACTCTTCTGATGATCAGTTACTGCTTTTATTTATTTACTAGTAAATTTCCCCTTAGCCAGTTACTGGCCCCAAACCAAACTATTTGGTTTCTTTCATGTTGGGCCAAAAAGCATGTTCCTTTTTTTATTCCCTGTTTCTTAAACTATTTTACATTTTCCCTTTTTTATGGTAATAGGTATTACACCCAGGGTCTCCTGCATGTCAGGCAAGCAGTCTACAGTGAGCTCCACCTCCAGGTCCCCAGTTTCTTAAATGGTTTACAGTGTACTCTGAATCACAATGGCTGTGGGATGTGGCATTGCTCCAGCTAGGGGAATGAGGCAGAAATAAGAGGATATAAGAGAAATAAGAGAAATACACGTGCATGGGCTGTCAAGAAACTTGGCAGTAAATGGAACCTTGTGTGTGGGGAGGGCGGGGTGTGGGAGTTTGATCTGAAGGCCTTGGGCTTGCTCAGCAGGTACTCTACCACCTGAGCCATACCTCCAGCCCTTTTGACTGTAATTATTTTTGAGAAAGGGTCTTTGTGCCTACCCCATCTTGGATAGTAATCCTCCTATTCATTCTACCTAAGTAGCTGGAATGACAGGTGTGTGCCACCATGCCCAGCTTTTTATGGATTTTGCTAGGGTTGGCCTCAAACCATGACCCTCTCAGCCTCTTGACTCCTGAGTAGCTAGGGATGAACTACATGAGCCCACTCAGGTGTGCTATGATTTTGATTCTGTTATCTGAGGTGTTCAGGTCTTCCCACCTCCCATCCTCTGTCTCCTCATGACTTGCTTCTTTTGAGACACCCCCCTCCTCCCCCACACTTGGCTGATTTGGAGCCTCTTCCATGGGGCCTGAGGTTGGAAAAAGAATTAGGTGGAAAAAGGGGCCAAAGAAAGAGCAGTGAAAAGAGTTTTTATTTCAGCAAGGAGAACCTTGCCCAGAGATTTGGTCAATATTAAAACAGAGGGCCAAGCATGGAGAAGAGTCTACAGTGGAGGAAGGGTGTGCGTGGGCATTCACACTCTTGGCCTGAATGAGACCACGTGTGTGGATTAGATATCACCCAGGTAGATTTAGGGCCGGGGGATTCCTGAAATAGACATGTCTAGAGGAACACCTGTGGGGAAGGAGAGGTGTTTATTGCCGCATGGGGAAATTGTTAAAGGGCTTGCTGGAGTCTGGCTGGACCTATCCCTTTTTGCTTTGCAAAAGGGATTGTGCCTTTTGCACTCCAACAAGAATTTTTATTTTTATTTATTTATTTTTTTGGCTTGGGATCCCCCCCCCCCCAACACACACTGCTCCTTTTTTTAAATTTATTTTTTATTGTGAAAATACGGTACAGAGGGGTTACAATTACATGGGCAAACACACTGCTCCTTATTTGATTAAAGCTGGCTGTAAAGGACCTTAATACTGTCAGGGTTAGCGCTGGTGTGGAAAAAGGAAGGAGACCGGCCCAGTGATGGTCACAGAGCCCTTTTCTAGCCAGTTCCAGTCTTGGTAGGAGATTGGTGAACATTTATTTACACGTGAGTAGAAGGCCCCCACATCTGCTTCTGTTTTTCCTTTTTCTGCAGGCTAGACTGAAAACTTAATAAATTGTATGAAACCCAAGTAAGCATAAATGTTAAAGAACATTAAATAAATTACATAAGTATGCCTACCTGTAACACTTTTATAAGGTAAATGCACGTGGGTTACTTTGCCATAAATGTGCACACAGACCAAGATTTATTCTAAAGCCCCCTTGTTTCAGGCCGGCTGCTGGTGAAGGTACTACTGTTTTATAACTCCTGCCTTCTCTCCCTGGCACACACTAGCTGAGTTCGGAAAATGCGATAATGATGCCATAAGTACCCTTGCGCAGAAATTTGTTTTTTTGTTCCAAAACATTGCCAATTCACGGCATATAAAACTATCATGGATGCTTCAGCCAATTTTTCTTCTCCCTAAAGAAGGCAAACATTAATGAAGCAGTTGAGGGCCTGGGAAAATATGTGGTTGTTTCTTAAAATGAAATTTCTCCTCTTCTTGTGGTAGACTCGTAGATGGTTCAGCTGAAATGTTCATGCCTGGCAAGTCAGGCTGTGAAACTTGGTTTGTTGCTATGGTTACCTATCAGCGAATGTTCTACTGGGGAATGATGCCTGGATCATCCCATTATATGGAGTGAAAAGTGGAGTTTCTTGGATAGAGTGGAGTTCCAGCTTCCAGGTACCCTGGCTGATCTGGTGCCAGCTATTCTTTCTGGAAGCTTGTATGAGGCAGGGTGTTTAGAGGAAGGCCCTTCAATGCTGTTTGCTAGGAAGCAGCTTCCAGAGCGGGGGTGGGGGGGGTGGGGTGGGGGTGGGGGTGGTGCCCTACCGCACCCCACCCTGTGTACTCTGGCTTGCTCTGCTTGCTTGGTGCTCTTCCTTAGCTTTTTAAAAAATTTTTCTCTCAAGGCTGGTGCTCTACCACTTGAGCCACAGCTTCACTTTTGGGTTTTTGGTAGCTAATTGGTAGGAGTCTCACTGACTTTCCTACCTAGGCTGGCTTCAAACTGTGATCGTCACAGCTCAGCCTCCTGAGTAGCTAGGATTACAAGCGTAAGCCACTGGTGCCTGGCTTAGTACTAAAATTTAATCTAACCATATAAGAAGTATTTCCTGCCTCTAGACTTGCTCAACTTCACACACTATTTGCCTCCCATTATCTTGTCTTCTCCACTTATGGCTGCGAGATTTCCTATTAGTAGCTTAATATGGGACCTCAGTTTTCTCATCCCTCAGTTTTCTCATCTATAAAGAGCTGGGGAAGCCATAACTTCAGAAGAGAAAGGGCTGTGTTGTACGGTGATGAGCCCCCTGGCTTTGGGGGTGGGCAGGTTATGTCTTCAACCTGATTTAGCTGTCTCTTTGCTGAATCAGATCCATGTAAGGAAAAGAATAACTTTCTCCCTTATGGGGCATTGTTAAGAAATCGATGTGAGGGTCAGGTGGGTTGATGAACCGAGAATCACTTCCCCTCTGTTGCTTTGCCTGGTGTTTGGGAGGGGCTTGTTGTTAATACTTGGAGTGCTTTGCAAAAGGTATTTTTTTTTTCATATCAGTGTAAGGAAGGCAATCTATGGACATTCTTATTACTTAGTTTATGTCAGCACAGGAAAGCAAGAAGCAGCCAGAGAAAATGCAGACTGCTGTTTTCAAGACGGTTTTCTCAATTCTAATACATTGCAAATTGTGAGAGATATCCTGAATAAGAAATTTTCATGGAAGAAAAGGAACAGCATTATGTTGACTGGATCGATTTATGTATCTAGATTTTAGAAATGTGTAAATCGACCAACAGTGGGTGTTCTGGTGTATGAGGTGCTTAAGCTGTGTGGGCATACTCTGACAATAGAAGCTGGCAGATCTGAGTTTCAAATGATCCTATAGAAGAAACTTGGGAGCCCATTTTTGATCACATGGGGTGATCAAAAGCATGTGAGGCGGTCTGTATGCTTGCTCCAGCTCAAAAGAGTCGCGACAAACTCTGAGTCACTAGGCGTGGTCTACTTAACATCAGCACTGAAAAGACCCTGCTGACTGAGTTTTGTGGGATTCTCTAAATAATATTGTGTAGTTCCAAAGGTTCCCATTGTTTTTGACTGTTCAAGAGAGTTGCTAGCATTGACAGAGCACAAGGCTGGACTGCCCCGCCGGCTTGCTTCTCCATATGCACTCCATTGAAAACACGTCCACATCCCAACCTTTCCTTAGCCCATCTCCCTACTGGGAGGAGCTAGGTGGCTGCGTGAATGGGAACAATGGACATAGAGTCTTTATCAGAAGGAAATATTAGAGCATTTAATGTACTGCTGTTCTTGTGTATTCTATTGGGAAGAACGGGCACCCACGTTAACCTTACCATAAGTGTGATACATTTGAACATGCAGTTGAAGAATGACCTGAAGAATATGCATTTCTGCTGTGAGCGGTTCTGAATAAATCAACATAATAGCCGTGGTTATTAACATATTATGTGAATTGGACAATGATATATACTTTGAGGACCTTGAACTAAATTCTCCAGCTAAGAGCCTATAGGATGGGCTCCAGGAGGGCTGGAGTTCTGGGCATAGAGGTTGTCATACAGAGAAATGAACTACAGACAGCTTGCTGGCAGATTTTTTTTTTCTTTCTGGTAATACTCAACCCAAAGTAAATTGTCACATGCTTGGATTGCAGTCAGTGCAGTATTGACTAATGTCAGATTAATTGGATCTGGGCTTCTCAATGTGAGTCAGTTTGGGTTAGAAAGTGATTTTATTATCTAGAAACTTCTTTGTGCCTCCCCACCCCCACCCTTTTTCATACCCCTCCCCACAAATATTCAGCCATAATTTTCCTCTGTATGCCAAGATTTTCTTGTCAGGCTTCTGAGAAACTCGTGTGTGTGTGTGTGTGTGTGTGTGTGTGTGTGTGTGTGTGTGTGTGTGTGTGTGTGTGTGTGTGTGTGTGTGTGTGTGTGTGTTCTGCTAGATTATATGAGAAGTGGAGTTTAGGATTTGGTAAAATTATGTTGAGATTTCATAAAAACTTTTCAGTGTGTTGAAAGTTAAATTCCAGGGCAGAAAAGAATGAATACTGGATCCAGACCCTAGGAGACCAAGTTCTTGTCTTAGCACAACTCATAGACTGTGTGTGTGTGTGTGTGTGTGTATGTGTGTGTGTGTGTGTGTGTGTGTGAAATCAGGGAGGTCTTTGCATATTTTCCCTTTTTAAGTAGGTGGGTGAGAGAGAGGGTTGTGTGTCATTCTGGGCTGTGACTACTAAATGGAAAAATAGTATAGGGGAAGGAGCTTTGCAATCTTTGAGAAGCAGAATTTGCTTTATTTTGTTAATTCTCTCTCTTTTTAAAAATTATTATTTTTTTTAGTTGGACAAAGAGGTTTCAATTCTATACATCAGATGATCAGTAGGTCAGATGATCAATGTAATGTACCTTGACCAGTGTCACCTCTTTCATCATTCTCCCTATCTTTCCCTATTCCTTCCTTCCCTACAAGTTAAATAGTTCCCTTTTATATAATGCACATTATTTGCTCACTTTCTCCATTTATATCTCACCTCCCCTTAATCTTTGGGGCTGAAACTCAAGATCTGGGCACTCATTCTTAGCTTTCATAAAGAACTCAAGGCTGGTGCTTTACCACTTGGACCACAGATTGACTTCTGACTTCTTGATGGTTCATTGTAGATAAGTGTCTCCCAGACTTTCCTGCCCAGGCTGGCTTCAGACTGATTCTCTGAGCTCAGCCTCCTGAGTAGCTAGGATTACAGATGAGCCACCAGTTACTGGCCCCACTGGGTGCCTTTGCAGTTGTTTAATTGGGTATAAGTCTTCTCCCATGGCATGTGATATAATTTTATGGTCTTCAGTTAGATTCTGAAGTGCCTTTTAAAATGCTATTAGTTTTGAAAGCATAAAGTGTTTTTTGTTAAACTTGCCTGGAGACACAGTTCTAAGAGACTATTCAGTTCATATGAAAATGCTCTGGACAGCTTTCCTTGCAAAGATAGTAAGGCCAGCCTCCAACCTTGTTGGAGGTCAAAATGGAATAACCGTACAAAAAAGATTTCTAACTTGTCAGCCCTGTCTACTCTTTGCTTCCTGTAGCCCACACACTTAGGGACTTAAATGGCACCTCTGAAGGGGGATTACCCAGAAGCCCTTGTGCGTGGTCCTGTAAAGAGGTTGAGAAGGGGAGGTGAAAAGTGGGGAGGTGGATTGTAAATGGTACAGGAATCAGGAAGACATTCTGCTGTGGTGCTAGAATTCATCACATCCAGAACTCAAGCATTAAGGACTATGGGATGTTGGCCATGGGAGGCCTTGTGGACTGGAGGTGGTTCTAGATCCTAGGCAGTTTAAAAGACCTTGGCAGTAGATGTTGACAACAGTGTCTGGTACTTCCTCGTGGATTTGCTTGGCCTTATAGTTAGCCCTTTCCCTTTCCCTTTTGCCTGCTGATACTGTACTATGACTTTTTTCACCTCGTGGATGTCCTGTAGATGTCCTTTACCTTAAGTTCCTAATGTAAAAACAATGAGGAACAGGAACTGGGTCCTGTATATGGATGGAGGGGAGGAGAGAGGTATGCGGGGCAATGTTACTAGCCACTGACCAGGAGGATTTGTGTGTGCAGTCTGTGTATCATACATCCACTGAGGACAAGCCGGCTGTGGTATATGCCTCTCCACAGCTTCTCATTTCCACTTGTGAACATTTGCCTAGATAGGACCTGATGTGTCAACCCAGCTGAGTCCCTTCTTGAACCAGATAGTCTAGAACTCTAATCAGAAGGGTATTTTGGTGATGAGAGAGGCTGGCTGTTTGCGAAGTTATTGCTCAGGTCCTGAGATTGAATTCTGAAGAAGGGAGATGAGTGTGGTATTCCACTTGTTTGCTGACTTCAGATCCACTGCACAGAAGCTGTGTGTTCTGTTATATCTGCTAATGAAAGCATGGCTTGGCGATCCTGGCGAGGGTGAGACTCCCATGGCCCATATGTCACAAGGAGTCCATGTTTGGTGTTTGCCTGGTAGGGGGCTTTCTGTGTTTGCTGCTGACTTGTTTGAATGTGCATATGTTATTTTGGAGGTGACTCCTGTGAAAGCCCGTAAAGCCCAGGTGAAGGCCTCACTGAACCCCGGGATCCCCTGTTCTAGGGTTTCAGTAGGAATGATGGGTTGGGACAAGATCCTGGAATGGGCAGACCTTGGCTTTGCTGCTAGTCAAGAAGGCCAAGGGTTTTGATCATAATGTCCTCATTACCTGGGTGACAGGAGAGTTGCTGAATGTGGAGGCTCCTCCCTTTTTCTAAAGTTGGAAAGTCTTATCTAATGAAACTGTGACAGGGGTCAGAGACCAACCAAACAAGGGAACCATTGACTCCAATAGCCAGACATTGGCATCAGCAGAAATCAATGTTGCCTTAGTGTCCCTGCAATGCTGTCCTCGCTAGGGGACATCAGGCCCAGAAGTGGCCGTGTCTGTTTTCTTTCTCCTTGTTTTCCTCTTGCACTTCTTGGGTGAGGTGGTGATCATGGACTTTTATCCTTACAGAAGATTGGTGGAAGCCAATCTTCACTCAGCTTTTCCTCAGCAGAGATTTCAGGGAAGCATTCTGATTGCCTTGGATTTTGGGTTGGGTTGGGTGTCCTTTCTGACCGGACCAATCAGTGAATAGAGGCGGAAAAACTGATGTAAGAAGATGTGTGTGTATGGGGGGAGGGACCCCAGGATCACATTGACAGGGTGGTGTGAGGGAGCTCAGTCGAGGGGAGGGGGGAGGATTAGAAGGAGTTCAGTTCATTTAATTTATATTTATTGGGGTTGAAAAGTTCTTCGCCTTTTTGTCTGCTAGCTACGAGTGTGCTTGGTGTCTGTTTCCTCCCTTCGCTGTGTATTTTAGCCCAAGACCCCGTTATGGATTCCACCTTCCATCGAAGCTGATGTAATCCTGGGTCTGTTGCCTTGGCCCGTGTGCCTGCAGGAGAACCCTGCAGGTAGTGGGTATGGTGTATTTTCAGGCGGGACACGTCCTCGCAGAGGTAGCTTCTTCCATGAAGTTCCTGAATCTTGTGTGGGCTTTCGCAAATTTTATTTATCAGCTTAAAACGAAGTAGGTCCAACTGTGGTGAATGAAGGCAGAGGAAGGATGCTGAGGAAAGCTGTTGTGTTCAGACCACCACAGGTCTGTGTGGGTCCTGCTCTCCAGGGAAGCCAGCCGTTCTTTCTGAGCTTCCTCGGGGAAAGCCCCGAGGGAGGGTATTTGAGGCAGACGGTCTGCTCTGGCGTGCCTGTTGTAGGCCAGGCATAGCGCCAGGCCCTTGCATCTTTACCATGATGTCTCTCAGATACGATTATCACCATGGGAGGCGCCTACTTCTCAAGCACCTGAGTCTCCCAAAGATACTATGTGAAGGTGACCCGGCCAAGGGCAAGGGCAAAAAGCTCTATGTTATGGCTAATGCTGGAGGAAGTTTTTATTTAAAGGAAAAAAAAATCTGTTTTTGCTGGTCCTGGAGTTTGAGAATTCAAGGCTTCCTGCTTGCTAGGCTGGTGCTCTATCTTTTGAATCCTACCTCCAGGCCTCCCCCCCACCCCCCACTCCCATTTTAATCACTTTCCAGTTAGGGTCTGGCATTTTTGCCTGTAGGCCAGCTTTGGACTATGATCTTCCTACCTTTGCCTACCTCTGCCTACTAGCTGGGGCTAGAGGCATGAACAACCTTTCCTAGCATTTGTGGAGATGGTGTCTTGCTAAAAGTTGACCACCAAAGGTCAGCTTTTTCTCTGGCTAGGCTCGAACTGTGATCCTCCTGAGTAGCTGGATTCTCCCTCCTGAGTAGCTGGGATTACAGTATGAGCTGACACACCCAGCCCTCGGAGGAATCAATAATAAAGCCATAAGTCCAGTTTTATTGAGCTATAAGTCACGAACTGTACAGCTCACCCATGTATTTAAGTTGTGCATTTGGTGGTGATGGTAGGCCTGAGACTTGTACAACCATCACCACAGTATTTCTTGGGGCACGCCATCAGATCTCCACAAAGCCAAAGGCCCATTAGTACTCATTCTCTACTTCCCCCAGTTGCCCCCAATCGTAGGCAATGACTGCTTCCGTGGATTTGCCTGTTCTGGAAGTTTTCTATCAATGGGATAAGAGGATAGATGGTCTTAATGACCAGGTTCTTTCACAGCACAGTGAAGGACTTCTGACTGAACTTACCTAAGCTCTTCTCCAAGCCCTGGCTTCCAGGAAGCCGTCAATTCTCTTTCCCTTTCGTCTCTTCTGCCGCACTCCCTCATTTGTTATAAGAAGCTAGAAGACAGAGATCCCTGCGTTGACTGCGTGAGCTGTGTGAGAATGAGTCAGAATGTTGGGTGGAGGTAGCCAGACACTGGTCACCCCAGTGTTGGCAGGGAGAGGGTTAAGTGGACATTTCGCCCTATGTGTACCTGCTTGGAGGTGCACCAGGATGGAGAAGCTACAGCACTTGTCCTGGGTGACATCAGAGTAGATGTGGATTGTGCTGGTTACCCTGCTCCTAAAAGCCACTCCTGGGGAGCTTCAGGAAAGATCTGTAGGTCTTGCCTTTACAGCTCTCACTCTGCAGGGAGAAATCACAGACCTTTCTTTCTACTCAGGCAGCAGCTGCAGGAATGTTATCAGTGTTGGAACTGGGCACAGGCCCAAACCCTGCTGGTGCCTGAGCTGAAACTGAGCTGAGCTGCAGACGGCTGGGAGGTTTATATGCGAGCTGGTGGTCACCAATCTAGGGAAACTGGTCTTGGCTAGTGGGGGGGAGGGGAGGGAGTCCCTGACAACAAAGTGGTGCCAGCCACTAGGCAGACTCATGGAGAACTTCCACGCCCTCCTGACACGATTCCTGTAGGTTAGTTGTTTGGGGGTGGAGGTGGTAGAGATTGCTGTTGTCCCCAGGCATCAGACAATTCACTGAAGCCTTTTCAAATTCTACACTTCCTTTTACCATTGACTTGGGAGTGCAGAATAGTTTGGTTCCAGCCGCTAGCAACCTGATAACTTTTTTGGAGGGGTGGGGGGATGGTAAGCAATGCCTGAGATCTTTTCCAGTGCCTAGGCAAGAATGTGAAGATCTTGATTCTCAAGGCTCCTTTTGTTAGAGGATAGGGTGTACTGAGGGATTGAACTCAGGGACTTGGACTTGCGAGGCAGGCACTCACCTCTTGAGTCAGGCCTCCATCCCTTTTTGCTTTATGGCTGAGCTGGATTTGGGCTGTGATCCCCCTATCCTGTGTTGTTGGGATAACAGATGCACCCAGCCATTGTGCTTCTTCTTATAGTTTTGGATAGCAGGTGTGCATCATCATGCCCAGCCATTGAGTGAGATGGAGTCTTGTGAACTTCAAACCTTGGGCACTCAGTTTATTACTCCCTTGTAGCTAGGATTACAGGCTTGAGCCATCATACCTGGCTCAAGCTTCCTTACTTCTTTTCCTCCTTTCCTTCCTCTCTTCCTCCCTTCCCTTTTTTCCTTCCCTTTCCTTCCCTTTCATTTTTCCATTCCCTTCCCTTCCCTTCCTTCCCTTTTTCCCTTCCCTTCCCTTCCTTCCCTTCCCTTCCCTTCCCTTCCCTTCCCTTCTCTTCCCTTTTTCCCTTCCCTTTTCCCCTCCCCTCCTTTCCTTTTTCCTTTCTCCCTCCCTCCTTCCCTCCAGGTAATTGGCCCTTGATTTCCCCTGATTGTTTCCCTAGATGGTTTGCTTTTCTATTAAATTTAAGTGCCCTCATCTGGTTTGCTTTGCTTATATATAACACTTCTGTTGAGTTTGATTCTACACACCTTGAGTACAGTTTTGGCCCATACAAGCTTTGTGCTAGCTGCATTCAGCACTGCTGGTCTCTAAGAGTCTACTAGCAGCCCCTCTGGCTTGCCAATAAACACCCCTGCTTTGGCCTCTTCAGTGGTGGCTTCTCCGTTTCTTGCGACTAAGTTTCCTTACAACATTTCTTTCCTTCATGTGTGTACCACACACACATGTGCCAGTACTGGGTCTTCAACTCAGTGCTTGAGCACTACCCCTTAGCTGTCTTATGTGAGGCTGGTACTCTACTACTTGAGCCATACTTTGGCTTTTTGGTGGTTAATTGGAGATAGAGTCTGGACTTTCCTGCCCAGACTTGCTTTGAACTGTGATCCTCAGATCTCAGCCTTCTCTCAGTAGCTAGGACCACAGGCTTGAGCCACCAGTGCCCAGCCCTCAAGGGCTCAAGACATTCATGTGTGGTACTTACTCTAGCCTCTGAGCTAAAGTAACAGCACTGTGGTACCCGCTCCCAGAGTGGAAGTGGCCTCCGGGATGCTGGTGGCCAGCTAGGCCTGCTCCGAGCAGAGCCAAGTGGTCATGGGTGTGGGAGATGAGGTGTATGGCAGCTGGTCATGCTGTGGCGTTAACTGGGAGAGTCTATTTTCTCAAGCTACCACAGGTAGAGTTCAAGTTCCTTTTCTGCCTGGGTCCCAGAGAGAAAGCCATCCAGCTACCTTGGTGACATTCAGCCCTAAAAGCCTGGGGTTTCTGATGATCACGGGTGTTTGGATATAAAGGTTTACAAGGCATTCCTGACGCTTCCCTTCCCTTTGCCTTCCTTTCCCAACCTGCTCGCCTCAGCATGAGTCACTTCGCCAGACTGTCAGGCCCTGCTGCCGGCTGCCCGCCCTTCCTTGTGGCCTGGCCACTCCTGGAGTCCTCCCTGGCCCAGCATTCAGAAAACAGACCACACCCAAGGAAGGAGGGTGATACAGGAGAGCATTTCTCTGCACTGGCCAGGGAGGCCCTGGTGCTAGGTGCTGGGCCTGCAGCTTATCCATCCTGAGTCCTGGCCTCTCCAGGCTCTTGCTGGTTTGCTGATGTGTGCTGCAGAGGTGTGTGTGTGTGTGTGTGTGTGTGTGAGTGTGTGTGTGTGTGTGTATGTGTGTGGGGTGGCTGGCTGGGGAGGGCTGTCCCAGGCTGACTCACACGCCAAAGGTCAGCTGGGCTGCCGGCGCCAGCACCTTTCTTCCTTGAGCACACACCTCATCTTGGATCTTTTTTAGATACTTGGACTAGCTTTATTCAGAACATTCTGAATTTATGAGTGAAGGCATGGGCTCACTTTATTATTTTATACTTTGGATTCTTTCTTTAAGGAGATCAGAGGTAAAAAAAAAAAATACCATTATTTGCCAGTTCTCTATCAGTTCTCTCCTTTCCAAAAAAGCAGTGTGTGTGTGTGTGTGGGGGGGGAGTTTTCTGGAGGGTCAGGCATATTGTTAAAGCTGTATCGTTTAAAGAGATCTCAGCATACCTGGCACCTCGCCTCATTCCCATCTTCAGCTATCCTAGCCTTGCTAGAATGAATCCCAGGCTTCGTACATGGCATTTACCCTGTTGAGGGCTGCGTGGGACTCCGGCATGGCTGAAGGCTCTGCAGTGGTCATGGGGGGAAAGGGATGATGCTTTGTACCATCATCGTTGCCATCCTGTGCTGGCTTTGGTTTCAGAGTTTGCATTCGGGGATGGCGGCTGCAGTGATCTGAGTATTTTCTCTGGGCATCTGCTGAGTTCCTTAAAAAAAAGAAATCATACTAACTACCTTCAACTCAGATGTTTCCACTGTGTGACTGTACCACAGAGCTAGGTGGAAACAGTTACGGTGTCATAGCTGGGTGGTGTGGGTGCTAGTCTCCCACCACAAAAACCCATCCAGAAGCCAGGGAACACTCACTCCAATGGAAGTGTTTATGGGGACCACCGAAGAATAGACTAAGATATAGCAAAGAACTTCAAATGAATGAACAACTCAGTTTGCAAATGCACATTTGAACTTGCTTTTTATTTTTTTTCAATGTTGCCCATCACCATGTGTGCTGAGTGATTTACTGGAGTATTCTTAAAAAATATTCACACAACCTACCTTTTCCAGTTACCTGATAGTATTTTTTTTTTAAGCTAAGAGACCCAATCCCAAATAACCTTTTCTTCTCTGCCTTCTTTCTCTGTTCTTCTCTTTTCCTTCTCTTTCTTTCCTTCCTTCTTTTCTTTTTCTTTCTCTCTCTTCCCTCCCTCTTTCCTTTCCTTTCCTTTCCTTTTCTTTCCCTTTCCCTTCCCCTTCCTTCCTTCCTTCCTTCCTTCCTTCCTTCCTTCCTTCCTTCCTTCCTTCCTTCCTTCCTTCCTTCCTCCCTTCTCCCTTCCTCCCTCCCTCCCTCCCCCTTTCTTTCTTTCTTTCTTTCTTTCTTTCTTCCTTCCTTTCTTCCTTCCTTTCTTTCTTTTTTTCTTTCTTCAGCTCCATATTACCTTCTAGGATTCACATTTTGCTTTCTGAATACTGTTCTTAAAACAAATCATCTATTGACAGTACATCATAGATTTTGTGGCTTTCTGGTGACATTTCTGGGGAAGTAAATGAAAGGTGTAAATTAAGAAAAGCAAGTGTTTGTGGCTCTCACTTTAACCTTCTGTTATGTTAAGTGGCTCTGCTGCAGAGGGCTGTCACTGCTCTTGAGGACTTGGGAAAATCCACAGCTCGCTGTGCCATTAGTTGCCTTTCAGAGAACAGGATGTTTGATGTGAAAATTATATGGACAAATCTAATTGGGTGCATTTTCACCCCTCCAGATAGCAACTAAAGGGGAGATGCTCCCCCTTTCCTGCTTTTCTAGCTAAATTGTTTAACCCTAATCTTAGGCTCTTCAGGATCGCATTCCAGTAATTCAAGTGTCTTTTGTTTAGTTGCATTGTCTGTATGGCCCAACCCCATACATTTTTAGACATCTGGAAAGAGCTATCAATCCCCCTCTGATTTGAAGGATGATAAGACCTGTGACCCCCATCCCTCCCCGATAATTTATGGTCTTTTTCCTCATGTCCTACAGAAATCCAGCCAGTCAGTGAAAGAAAACAGAAGCATTTTAGACCTCTTGTCTTTCCCCTGTAAAACCAGGATAGTAATTCTTGTCCTGCCCAGTCATGTTATTCATTTCCAAGAAAATGTGCTTCGAGTTAAATATAAAGCATTTACCCAGAGATGAGCTAGTGGCAATTATGTCGGTTTAGACTCTAAAATTGAAAAAAAAAATCCTCTTATTCACATACGGTTGGGCTCACTATTTAAAGTGGCTTTTTAGTATATTTACAAAGTTGAGCAACCATAACCACAGAGTGAGAATATTTTCATCAACTCCTCCCCATCCTCAACCCCTTCCAAATCTCGTCATACCTACTAGCTATCACTCCTATGTCTCTCCTTCCCTTTTCCATGACCACCATATGTCTGCCTTTTCTCTCTATGGCTTTGCCTACTCGATAAGTGAGATCATGGGAATTTGTGGCCCTGAGTGAATGGCTTCCTTCACACTTGGAGCATTTTCAAGGTTCATCTATGTTGCACTTCATTCATTGTGTGGTTGAATAAGTTCCCCATGGCCTAGACGGACCACATCATATTGATTCAAAAAATACTTAGGTAGTTCATATTTGTTTTATTTTTATTTTTTTACATTGTGAAATTCACTGGATTCCCTGTTTTAGAAGTTAAATGTTCTCATGGTAATGACCCTTTAAGGGGCAAAAAAATAAAAGATTTCCAAGTCTTGAGTGGTACACATATTAACAAGTATGTATCTCAACAGATGATCTCTAGAAGCAGCTACTGGGACAAGATGACTTCAGAGTTCATGGTCTCTGAAGCATTAAACAACTTTAATCAAGGAAATGGTTACTATTTCTAGTTACTCTTTCTGTAGGTTCACTAAGGATTAGGACATTATCTCCAGTGATGCAAGCATGTCTCCGATAAGAGCTATTTTCTTTGTCTCTGGTGTGTGGGTTTTCTCTCTTTCTTTCTTTTGGCGGTAATCCTTCCTGGTGGGATTGATTATCAGTCAACTCACTGGTGGTGGTGATTGAGAGAGGTTATTTCCAGCCTGTGGAGTCTTCTTGTTTTGGGTTTGCTTTTCTTCCTGTTTACTATTCCGCATTTTTTTAACCTTTTTAAGCATTAGGAAGTACAGGTACGTTTACATCCTGGAGATAGGAAGATTCACTCTTCAGATTTGCTTCTTGCTTGACATAGTCTAAGGAACCTGCCTGGGCCAGTTGCTTTTTAAACCAGTTGTGATCATTGCCTCCCAGGGCTCTTTTTTTGGTCCCAGGTGACTAATGTTCTTGGAGTAAAATCTTACCAAGGAAAGCCTGAAATTTTATTTTATTGGCTACACATTAGATTTATGAGTCTTTAAGAAAACCCTACAAGATGGATGGCCATCTAACTATGAAAATGTTGGACATATTATTCTTATCTAGGGCTCTGAATTTTGGCTGTAGTCTACTCCTTTGCTGGTTAGAAGAAATGAGAGCAAGATGGCTTCTCTGTCTTTCTCCACATGCCGGATGCACAGAGGATCTCTTTCAGTTAGTTTTCACTAATACAGTTACCGGTGTTTGGGTTAGGAGGTAGTTCCACCTTTGGGTTTCACCAAAGATCATTTATCCCACATCTCATACACCTTACACCATGAGTCCCAGCTCCCTCTTCCAAACTGGAAAATTGCAAATACCATAGTATCAAAATAACGAATTATAAAGCAGCTATGTCAGGTTGGTTTAACCTTGGATCATACCACCATAGTTGTCAGGGGCCACTGTGGATGCCCGTAGCACAGATGGTTGGATTGGAAAGAGAGTGGTCTTTGCTGGAGTTTATACCTGGGGTACAATGTCATTTTGAAGCTGGAGGTGCTTGTGGAGGTCGTAAGCGCGCCTCAAATTTTCTTGTGTCTTTCCATTCTGAATTAAATGGCATCAAGGTTATCCTGTAGATAGGAATCTATTGTGTGTGTGTTTTTTTTTAGATAGTATTTTTATCTTTACACACTCCATTGTGATTCTTGCTTTTATAATATCCAGAAAGCATTTTTTAAAAAAACCCATTTCAATTTAATACATTTTGTGCAATTAATTTATTGCCTGTGATACGTCTCGACCAAAATGGTTTGTTTTTCATAAACACCTGAAAAGGTTGAAATCACATTTTTCTCAGAAATTAGCCCTCGTTTGCACAATTATTCAGTTATTACAGCACGAAGACCCTGTGGAGTCTGATGTTGTCAGGAAACATATTAGCAGAAAAATAGTATGTTATTATCTAATGCTAATGATTGGTTAGTAGAAATGGGGAAAGAGGGCACATAATTGGGGTTCCTGTGGCTAACAAGATGTGAATTACCAACACAGTTCCAAGGGAAATTCTGGGGTTGTTCTAGAAACCTGTTATTTGCATGTTAAAACACTTGGCTTTCATTGATAGGGGAGGAGGGTGCTGTTTACCAACACTCCTTTCTTTAGCAAAATCTTTGCTAAAGAGAAGTTGGCTCAGTGGTAGAGTGCTTGCCTTGCATGCATGAGGCCCTGGGTTCGATTCCTCAGCACCACATAAGCAGAAAGAAAAAAGCCGGAAGTGGCGCTGTGGCTCAAGTGGTAGAGCGTTAGCCTTGAGCTGAAGACCTGAGGGACAGCGCCCAGGCCCAGAGTTCAGGCCCCACGACCGGACCCCCCCCCCCCTCCCCCCCCCCCCCCCCCGCAAAAAGAAAAATTTCCCATAAAGAGCCAGCCCCACGTGCTGTTTTACTATCTTTCATTTCCATCTTCAGCAGCATGATGTCTCTGTGGAAGATCCATTGCTTTGCTTCTTGAAGGAGAGGATTGCCTAGTGCCTAGTGGACAGAACAGGTTTGGATTAGACCTTCTTGTCCGCAGTTCTGCGCAGTGGTGTTCTCAGTGTACAAGAGAGGCCAACGTTCCCTCCCAAAGCTTGCCCAAGAGAATGTTGTTACAAGCTGGATGCACAGACCATTCTTGCAGCCTGCAGTTCTCAGACCTGAGCTTCTGTCAAAAGTTCTTCCAAAGCTGGGTGGTGTCCAATAAGGGTGATAGGTTGGCATGTTGTGCTACTGTGTGGGAATCAGCTTCTGTTTTCTTTGATGAGCATGGTTTTACAGGAGCAGTGTGCTTGTGTGGAGAGATTATGGTGTTAGGAACTGGAGCACGGGGTTCTCTGTGCTGTGAAAGTTGGGAGAGAAGCTTCATGCACGTCTTGACTAGTGTCCCAAATCTAGAGGCTCATTTCTGGGATTTGAGCATAGGGTCATGTGCTTGCCAGGCAGGTGCATTAGCACTCAAGCCACAACCTCGGCTCCTTATCAGGTTTTGTTTTTGTTTTTGTTTGTTTTGTTTTTCAATTGGGTCTCATGCTTTTGTCCTGGGTAGCCTAGACTGCAATCCTCCTGTTTGTGTCTCCCATGTGGTTATGAATGTGAACCACCACAGCTGGCGTTTTTTGGGTTCCTGCTTTTTGTCTGGACTGGCCTCAGATTATGATCTTCCTGATCTCCTCTTGTATAGCTGGGATTATAGACATGAGCCACCTCACCTGACCTCACTCATTACCTTTTATCCTAGAAAACTCTTGACTGTAGAGTAAATTGGCTGTAGAGCCAATTTAGTCAAAACGTTGTTGAACAATTCGAAGCATCTCAGTTACTCCAGAAATTCCTCTTTTCCTTTATTTTGAAATCTTTATGCCAGAATTTTTTTAATTTTAATTTTTTATTGTTACTAAAAGGATGATGTACAGACAGGTTACAGTTGTGTAAGTTAGGCAATGATATATATCTTTGTGGGCAGTGTCATCTCTTCTCTCCTACTTTTTCCTTCCCTTCCCCAAAGAATCTTTTTAAAACAACTATTTGTACCCGTCTTTCTTTATTTGAATGAACAAAGCATATCTTATTTCTGTCTTCTCAATATTTGATGGATAGATTTTTTTCCCCTTGAACAATAGACAGACAAAACTTTTTAAAAACTACCAGCACATTTTGAAAGGAAACTGCAATGTCTCATTCATGACACTTTTTGTCTCTAACATATTTCCTCTTAGCCACACAGAGCCTTAATGTGGTAAAAGAAATCTATACTGAGTGTATTGCTTTTCCTTCTTAAATACATCCTGCCTGAATAAGCCCCTTACTATGTAATGGTGGTATTCAGAGGGAAGGAGACACCCAGCTTCTGGATACCCATATTTGAGGACCTGTGATTCCCCTCATCTGTTTCTTGCAGAGTTCTCAAAAAGACACTCAGTGCCCAGCATCCTCATTTAACGACAAACTAGCTCAGGCAGTCAGGGTGCACAGCTAGCAAGTGGGGTGCAGTGATGCAGGGCCCCATTCGAGTCTGTGCAGGGGTTAAGGAGGTGAAATAGTAAGTGCAGAGGTAGATTGCACCCCATCTCCTTCTGGTGCCCATTCTGTCTTGCTGTCTGCTTGGATCCATGCCTAAGCTGAGGTCCACATAGGTGAAGGTCCACTGTACTCTTGTATCCTAGTTCAGCTGCAGAAGTGGTGATTCTGTGCCAGACAACTCTTAAGTGGCGGACCTGGGTATGGGAGGAGGGAGTGGCTGTGGGTGACGGAGAGGCATTCACCATTCTTGACTGTATACAGAGCCACTGTACTTCATGATGCTCCCACCTACACACTCACACAGATGTGCGTATACCTGACCACTTACATGCTCACATTTTGCAACAGTGACAACAAGGATAGCCATGTGCTGGGGAAGAACGGGGCTCATTTTCTATAACAACATATGGCTTCTTTGGAGGCCTGAGTGTAGTTTCTTTGCCAAACAACGTATTCAAATGTAATTCGTTTCCATCAAAGCTATCTTATCAGAAGAAGTGAGATTTTGTCCATGTGCTTAAACCAGATCAGCATGAACCATAAAGACCACAACTGCCTCCAAGGTGTGTGTGTGTGTGTGTGTGTGTGTGTGTGTGTGTGTGTGTTGTGTGTTGTGTGTGTTGTGTGTAGGGGATAGGCATTGTTTGTCGTTGTTAGAATGGTTGCGATTGCTTTTCTGGTTCTCAGTGTCCTTCCTTGTAGATGTGTAAGCATGAGTAAATGACATTGAAACATCGAGGGCTTTACCTTTCTGCCAGTTTTTACAAATGGTCATTTTGACCAGTTCTCTTGTTTTAGTGGAATGACCTTTGTCATTCATTGTTCTTCTTTCTGTTGGATTCCTTAGTCCTTCAAAGATGTGGCATTTTTCGAAAGAAAATTCATCTGCTGTTGCACAGGAACCCTGAACCGTCTTACAATAAAGATTTGTTACTGTTGTTGATTTTTGCTTTTTTAAAATCTGGATTCCAGTCCCATTCTTTCCTAGCTGTGTGTATCTGGGTGGGTCCTTTAATATCTAAGCTTAGAGATGTCAGACTCAATGTGAAAGAAAGAACTAGATTATGTGGTTTGTAAGACTCATTCCATCTAAGAACAGAATGAATCAAAAGTCCAAGGACCAGGAGAACTGCCACTGTAACTCCCTTCCAAAGGCTGGTAGCTTACAAGGGCCAGGAAGAGATGGTATTTTAGTCTCATCCAAAGGCAGGGGGGAAAAATGGTCCCAGCTCCAGCACAGTTAAGCCAGAGGAATTCTCTTTTATTTGGGCATCTGCCTTGTGAGTTACTCAGGCCTTCAACTGATTGGAGGTGGCCCACCGGTACTAGGGAGGGCTTGGCCCAGTGGAAGAGACACACAGAGTAGGATCACTGCATGGAACTTTTCCTAGACAAAATGTAAAACTTTAGCCTTTTTTTTCCTGCCTATAAGATCAGTTCAGATTCTCCCTAAATTAGCCAGTTTCATTTCACTCCAGATGATACTTCCTATTTCATATAAAACCTTTATCTCTGAAAACTTTACCTTTTTTTTTTTTTTCTTCTTAAAGATAGTAGCTTGCTATGTAACCTAGGCTGGCCTAGAACTCACAATCCTTCTACCTCTGACTCCCAAGTACGAGGATTACAGGTGTGTATGTATTTACCACCATGCCTGGCTAGGTGTTTTATGGTTTTTAAATACCTTGCGGCTTTTTTCCTTCCCTATCTTTTATCTTTTGTGTTGTTGTTTATTTTTCTCAACAGAGTGATTTGTACTTTGTAGCTCACTGGGCTGTATTTTGTCCCATTATCTTTGGCTATCACCCAGCTCCTTGAAGGGGGAAAAACTCATAAGGAAATAAGATAGTGGTTATGCAAATTCTGCCCGGACTTTATGGGTGGCATGCCTCTATTCTTGAGCCCTGTGGCTGCCTGCAGGTCTGGTTAACACTCTGTGTCACCAGGTGCTGGGCCGTGGGGATGGCCAGAATCTACCATTCCCTGCCTTCTGCCTGCCTTCTTCCGGCTCTGTTCTCCTTTGTAATTCCATCATTCCTAGAAGAGGCAACGGCAGCTCTGGAAATCATGCCACAAATAGATAAGTGTTTTTGGAGAAAGACAGGTGGCAGATTTTAGCCCTACCGAGAGTTTGTGGCCTCTGCTTACTTTTTATTTCATGGATTCAGAGTGTGTGTGTGTGTGCACGCGTGTGTGCGTGCGTGTGTGCACACACGCGTTCAAACATGCACGTGCCAGTACTGGGCTCATACTTAGGTCCTGGGCACTGTCCCTTAGCTTTTTCGCATAAGGCTGGCTCTACCTCTTGAGCCATACTTATGGCTCCACTTAAGGGTTTTTTGGTGTTCAGTTGGAGATAAGAGTCTCACAAACGTTTCTACTTGCACCGGCTTCCAACTGTAATCCTCAGATCTCAGCCTCCTGAGTAGCTAGGATTGCCAATATGAGCCACCAGTGCCTAGCATGAATCCACATCTTAAATTAGGTCGGGGCTACCAATGGCTTTGGCTAGACTAAAGGAGCAAAGGTCTGGGGACGGTTTTAGCAGGTGTGTGTCTGAGCAGGTGCAAACCCTCTACCCCATCGAGGCTGTATTCATAAAGAAGGTACCAAGGGCCTGCTCCAGCTTCTTATCATGGTTGGGCCAGGGGACTCCGGGGTCTTTATTTACCTTGTCCTGGAGCATCTCCATTCTTTTGCATGTTGCCACTTCATTCATAGATAACTACTAATGTCAGTCTGGCTGAGATGATTGGACTATTTCAGTCCTGATTCCAAACTCTGTCTTCAACCTGAATTCAGTGTGGTTTAAGAAGATGAGTGTATTGATCTTTAACTGCAAAGTCCAGGATCAGGGGTTACTTTCCCTCCAGCTCTCTGCTCTGCTATCCTACAAGTTGGTTTCATTGCATTGAGGCTTAGTCAAGTTCAGAAAAAGGTCTTATTTTCCCTCACATGTCTATGACTCTCATTCTGAACTAGCATCAGAAGTAAAGGGATGCACGATGCTTAGTGGGCTTGACCTGAGCTGATGGGTGATGCTCCTAAATAAGTTGGGCAGGCTACACCATCTTCAGAATCTGTGGAAGGGTTTCTCGTTCTTTAGAGCAGACTCCATTCTAGTTTTTTTCTTGTGTTCAAAAGGATTTTCTCTCTGTATACACATTTGATTTTCACTTAATGAGACAGATGCCCCAATGATTAGAATGGCTTTAAAATTTCATATTTTGCAAAAGAATCAAAAACAAATAATGGACTTTGTTTTAAACAGAAAAGTATGGTAGGCTCATCAGATAAGTTATAAACAAGACAAATTTTACAGGTTCAAACTGGATAGTACTTGAAGTGAGGGGGATGTGATCTACAGATTTGACTGTGAGGTGCCCAGGCAGGAAGTAAGTGAGCGGGCATGCACATGTGTACACAAGGGCCAGGGAAGGGGACAGACAGATAGGTGGTAATGAAGCCACTGTAATATATAAGACAATGTAATTGATGACAACCTTTGCCTTGGTTGCATCATTTATTTTCCAAACTTCATCTCCCACCCACTTGGCCTTGGGAATCTGGCTTCGTGGCACCCAACATTCTGTTAGAAAACAAAGCAAGTAGACCAGGACTAAACACCATGTTTCTGGGTTCCTTCCAGAAGCAACTGTAGGGTTTACCATGGTGCCTTTGAAGGGCGGTGTGGAGGTGAGTCACCCCTGTGACAAGGCAGAATTGGATCACCTCACCTCTGTTATAAAGCTGGGCCATCTTTCCAATAGTCTCATGCTTGCTTCCTGACTCACCTTGTTTATGCAGGAGAGATGTAGGGGGAGTGTGGTGGGGGGCGAGGGAGGATGCTCAGCTTCCCAGGTCAGGAAGGAGATGGGATGGGGAGGAATGTACTTCCTCCTGCAGCTGACATTGGAGGACCCCTTGCCCTTGATGTCTCTCACAGACTGGGGTCAGCTACAGCCACATGGGTCCTGGAAGAGCTCCAGTTTTCAGACATCGCGGCCCGCCCCTTCTCATTTGGGGAGCTCACATTGTTTGTTGGATGGTTTTAGACCACTTGGAAAAAAGAGCACAGGGCCCATGGGAAGACCAGGACTAGGATAACAATGTCAACTGCTCTACAGTCCTAGCAACTGTCTTACGTTCATTGATTTGCTATACAGTCTCTCAGAACCCTGCGTACCAACTGCGTTCATTCTGACAGTGAATATCAGAATGTAGACAGACTTGAGTATTGTACGCAATCCCATGCTGCTAGCCCTCAGCTGTTATTTCAGGATTAAGAAGGGTGAGAAATGAACCTGTGGGCACTGATGACTCACAGCTGTAATTCTAGCTGCTTAGAAAGCTGAGATCTGAGAGGATCATGGTTCAAAGCCAGCCAGGGCAGAGAAGTCCATGAGACACTTATCTCCAGTTAAGTAACAAAAACCCAAAATTAGAGGGATGGTTCAAGTTGTAGAGCATCAGCCTCGAGCGAAAAAGCAGAGAGGGAGAGGCCCAGAGTTCAAGCCCTAGGCCTGGTATACAAAAAAAGGAGGGAGCTGAGCAATATTTATATATTTCCTTGCATACAATTTTGAAAAATTGCAGCAGAGCAGGAATACATCTTTTTTTCTTTTTGGACGAACATTAAGAGCATAGGCTTTTTTTTTTAATATTTCTTAAAGAGAATTACGGTACTGTTTCTTGGTTGGGAACTAGTCTTTCTCAGACCCTAGGTTGCTCTTTACACCCCTAAATTCTACCAGTAAATAGAGCCATGATAACCATGTGGATAGGCCAGTAGGTCCTACACAGCGCTATTTACACGGGTTAATTTCCGTGGTCTATATTCTCTACTGTTTCTAGCTGTGTGACCTTGGGCATGCTCCTTAATGTCTCTGAGTCAGTTTCCTTCTCTGTGAGATGGGCTTGACACCTGTCCATCACAGGGTGGCCGTGAGGATTCATGGAACATCTAGAACATTCCTGTCTTGGTACCCACACAGAGGAGGCAGACAGCACATGCGGCTGCTTTGGGGACTGAGCTACCGTTGGTTAGAAATTAAATTCAGCACCCATGGTATGTGCTGCCCCATCTTTGAGGGGTCCAGAAATGGTCCTCTAGTACTCCCCTCAAAAGATTATAAATCTTATGTAGATATAAGTGGCTCATGCCTGTAGTCCTGGCTACTCAGAAGTACTATGGTGTGTTAAGCCAAGAGTCTGTGAGACAACATTTCCAAAATAACCAGCAAAAAGCTGGGCTGGAGGTATGGTTCAAGTGGTATAGCAGCCATTGAATAAGTCCAGTGAGTGTAGGCAGCCCCAGGTTCAGTGCTGGCACACACACACACACACACACACACACACACACACACACACAGGAAAGGACATTTAAGACAAGACGAGCTACTCAAATAGCTCAGTGTTGGATGTAACCCTATGCTTTGTTTGGTGGAAATAGCAGCAATTTCAGAGTTGAGACTAATAGAAGATTCAGGAAGGTAAGTTGAGAAGAGAGCGTAACTAGATGGCTTGCTGCAGGCTCCAGAGCCAGGAGAGAGGCATGTTGCCGTGGGACATTCGTGGGTAAGAGGTGGCCATATTGGAAAGGATCACAGGAGGAAAGAGAGGCTGTGTCTGACACATCCTCCGAGGGACCACAGTCACAAGGCAGGGAGGGGCGAGAGCTCTGGGCTCGTGCTGGGAAGTGTCATTGGTGGAGCTACTGGAGAAATGTGGGTGTGGCTGGGGGCTGTGTGTGTGTGCGTGTGCGCGTGTGCGAGTGCGCGTGCGCGCGCGCGCGCGCCTTGGTGACCCTGTCCCCACCCTCCCTCCCTCCCTCCCTTTTGGCCTCACTCTATTCCCCTTTCTTCCTGGCCACAGAGCCCCCTCCCTTGCTGCCCTCAGGGACATGGCTGCCCCTCCTCAGACTTCACTGTCAGCACGCCAGTCTTCAGGGACATGAAAAGCAACCACTCCTTACAAAAAGTTGGGGAGCCCTGGTGTTTGGAGGTAGGTGTGGAAGCTCAATGACGGTATGAGACGAGTCAGCCCCTGCGATGAAACCACCCAGGCGCAGTTGACCTGGCGCGAGGGCAGGGCCCACGCACCCAGCACCATCGCTGAATTCTCCTCGGGTCACTGTCGTGTCGGGTGCCATGATGTCTGGCTCTGCTGACGGCCGATAGGGATATCATGGCCATAAAAATGCCAGTTTACAAGAAAGAGGGTGGAGATGGTGTGATTGTGAGTGTAAGATGCCCGGCTCCACATAAAGGTCACGTGATCTCCAGCCACGCCAGGCTTCCGTGAGAAGGGTGAGCAGGCCAGCACGTTTCTCCCATTAAACTTGACCCCAGGAGGTCATTTCCTGCGACTCTTTATAGCTCCCAGTGGAAGGGGAATTCTCACCTCAACTTTGCCTCTCTTCCTGGTAATTGAGAACCTGTAGATTTTAAAATTCAGGGTGCTGAGAAATATTCACCCTTCCACACCCATGGCGGATAACCTGGCTGGCTCTTCTCACAGATGTTGCTCTCCCAGGACAGGAAGCGTTGTTCATTTCCTTTAAATAATTCAGTGCATTATCTATACTCCACACTGCTCTCTACTTGGGAGCAACTGCTCTCTTCAAATTAGTATAGTCCCAAAGATTAAAGACCACCCAGTACACCGGGAAAGCTAACAGCGCCCAGATTAATAAATTTTAACTCTTAGATTGAAAGAGCAAATGATTTAGACTAATGCCAGTGTTTTCTTGCTTTTAATGAAGATATCCGAACCAGTTGGCATTAAAACATTAATTTATTTCAAAACAGTAATTGTATCCCTACTAAGTGCTGGGTGCTTTGCTTTCTTGTTGAAAGCTGCCATAGACAGAAAACATGGCTCCATCCAGCAGGCAAGGCCCAGACTAGTAGTAACATGCTACTACACAATATGTTTAGCCTTTAGAGAGACAAAATGTGGACTGTATCATCTTTAAGTACTACTTTAAGGAGTAGTAACTTTAGAGACATTTGAATGAACTAGAGGTGTAGAAATGTGAACACCCATCCTCTTGTTACCTATTGACAATCTAATATTCGGCTATACTTCTTGTAAGTCATTCATGAAGTGCATGAACTTTAGGAGGTAAACTTGGGATTGTACCTTGCTCCATTTGCATTTTTATCTCACTCGATAGAATACCAAGGACTTTTCTGTACTACAGTGTGAGCTAATTCTGGTTAGTAGCTGCATGAACTGGTGTCCTGTGGTCTAACCATTCCCCTTCATCTGCCTGGGAATGAAACAAGACGTTCTTGGGATTGTTTGAACTTTTGCTTTCTCACCTCTGACTTGCTTGTGCTTGGACCTTGGTTCTATTCTAGTTAGAGAGAGAAGGGAAAGGGGAGCGGGGAGAGAGGAGAAGGGAGAGAGACTGGCAGGGCAAGGAGGGTTGCTTGTGCATGGACCTTGCATTTATTCTAGTTAGAGAGAGAATGGAAAGCAGGGAGAGAGACTGGCAAGGTAAGGAGGGCCCCCCATGTGTAGTTGTTGTGGCCTGCTAAGAGCTGTCCTTTAGCACCCAGTCTTTGGGCCTGGTAGATGGCAGCTCATTACTTTAGTCTTTGTGCAGTGTGGAGAGATCAATAAAGGAGAAACCAGGTGCCTATTTTGATATGAGGAAACAGAAACAGAAAGATTGGGTCTCTTCCTTATAACTCAAGATCTACAAGAGCTGATTAGAACCCTGGCGCCAGTGACCTTGAGTGTGTTTTAGGCTTGTCCCTAGGATAAAGAAACATTCCCCCCTGGTGCCAAATATGCCATCTCTCTAGATGAGGTCTAAGCCATTCTGTGTAAGTAGACTGGGCATAAAGATGGCACTTAGGTGCTAATCAAGTTGGTGAGCTACCACCTGTTCTGTGCCATGGTATCCTGGTCACATAAGGTAGGAGCTTGGCAGGAGAGCTGGTGTCTCTGTGGTGAACAGGTGTCTCTGTGGTGAACAATGTGGTTTTTTAGGGAATCCCATTGTCAGTATTTCAGTGTGACAACAGGTCAGTTTGTTTGCGTGCCTGCTTACGTTCGCAGGTACTCTGGCTTTCTCTAGATCTTCAGAGAAATGTGTATGTAACAGTCCTAGTACTTGCTACTTTAGAGTTTGAGGGAGTGAAAATCTACAGCAGGTGTGTATTCAAAGTGTCTCTGTGGAGCCATGTGGAAAGCTCATGTGACTGATAGGAGAAGTACGTTTGAGTCTAGTGTTGGCAAGGCTCTGGTTCTTCCATGATGCAATCCCCAGCTCTGTAAAAGGAGTTGGAAGACCAGCCAGGCTGCTCCCAGTGGAGAGATCTTGGAGTTTTAACACAGGCTTCTTATGATTCAAGCTCTATTACTAATGATTGGTACTTGTATACTCTTTAAAACCTGATAATTATCCATGCTTGTAATCCTAGCTACTCAGGAAGCTGAAATCTGAAGATCACAGCTCAAAGCCAGACTGGGCAGGAAAGTCCATGAAACTTTGATCTCCAATTAACCACCAGAAAACCAGAAGTGGATCAATGGCTCAAAGTGGTAGAGTTGCTAGCCTTGAGCAAACATAGCCCAGGGACAGCTCCTAGGCCCCAAGTTCAAGTCACTGACAGATATAAAAGATTAAAAAAAAGACAATTTTAAGAGGGAGACACTATGATTATTCTCATTTTGAGGCAACCTGCTTAAGATCACACAAGTCCAAGAGTTGGCACCATGAAATGTTATTCATGAAGGACCATAGCTGTTACTAGTGCTTTACTCCTTCCACATCAATCCTCTTCCACTTGCTAAAAGAGAATGTGTTTGGTTGTATGGACCGCCTGCCTTCTTGGGAGCTGAGGGGGAGCGTGTGAGTCAGGACATGCAAGTTAGAGTTTTCAGGCCTTGTCATCACCCATCCTTACCTAACATCCATTGTCCTTTCTTTCCTTGCAAGTCAGTTTGATTTTCTCCCCCTTTAGGTCTCTTCCTCTTGGGAAGTTAGGTTGGGGGAGACTATGAGTAAATATGACTAAGAAAGTCAATACCCACCTGGGCAGATATGAGTCACTTATTTCTAGTTAGCTATTCAGGTACCTTTTAAAGCTAGCCACACAAAGTCATTGCATTGGGGCTATTAACATGGTGAATAGTGACAATAATAGGGTGTGACCACAGCATAATTACATTTAGATAAGAAAGATGTGTTTTTTTTTCTTCTTCTGCCAGTAATTGCTTACTCAATACCATTGCTACTGAAATATTTGCAAATAAACTTTTTGTGTGTGTGAGGGGGGAGGGAGTGGTTTAAGGGCACTGTTCCTTAGCCTTTTTACTCAAGGCCAGTGCTCTACCACTTGAGCCACAGTTCCATTTCTGGCATGGTGGTTAATTGGAGATAAAAGCCTCACAGATTTTGCCCTGTCTGGTTTCCAACCTTAATCCTCAGATCTCACCCTCTTGAGTAACTAGGATGAGCCACCAGTTTCTGGAGCAAATACAGTTTTGTTGTTGGTTGTGGGGCTTGAACTCAGAGTTTAGGTACTGTCCCTGAGCTTTTTCCCACTCAAAGCCAGCACTTTACCACTTTGAGTCACAGCTCTACTTCTGGTTTTCTGGTGGTTAATTGGAGGTAAGTATCTCATGGACTTTCTGGCCCCAGTTGGCTTTGAATTGTGAACCTTCAGATCTCAGCCTCTAGAAAGTAGCTAGCATTAGAGGTGTGAGCCAGCAGTGCCTGACTCATCAAACTTTTAAAAAATGCTTTCCCCTATTCCCTCTTCCCTACTTCCTCTTTGGGAGTTCTGTAAAGTTTTCATTGACCAATGGCTAGACATCAGTAAAATGGTTTCTTCTGTCCCACTTTATCTTCTGGTGGATCTATCCTTTTGCAAGTTTATTTAATCTTTTGAGGGTGTGTGTGTGTGTGTGTATGTGTGTGTGTGTGTGTGTGTGTGTGTGTGTGTGTGTTAAAGAGCAGATTATTTTGGCTATTTACACATTAACCTCTCAACTTATAAATTTAGGGGGAAAAGGAGACTTCTGCTAAATTTGCAAAGCTAGTCACATAGACAGGGAGTTAACCAGTTTAGCGAGAGGAAATGAAACTTTTCTTAGGTTTATTAGACCACATCCTATAAATCTGTGGCTTATTATAAGTCTGATTTCTAAAAAGCATGGCATCACAGAGAAAGTTTTATTTTTGCTTCTTAGTCATTTGAAACAAATATAGATATTACTTCATTTCCTGGGTACTTTTTTTTTCAGTACATGTTATGTATGGAAAGTCTGGATTTGCATAACATATTGCATTGTAAGGGGAGTTTGTGTTAATATATAAATCCCTGCTCTATTACTCTGGGCTAGCAAGCTTTTTGCTACAGCTAAAATTTTAGTTTGTCTCTTTGCTGCCCGCTACCCTGCATCCCCATTCTTCCCCACAATGCCCAAACCCTGTGGAGTGTCCCCCCCCCCCCCAGTTAGAACCGGGGTGAGTAAAAGAACAAAACTACTTTGGAAGGCAAAATTAGGTTTTGACATGCTTTCTTCCAGCTTTCCCAAAATGAGGTTTAGAAATCATAGGTGGAGCTGGGCATGGTGGCTCAAGCCTATGTTCCCAGCTACTCAAGAGGATGAGTTCCAGAATCATCAAGGCCAAAAAATCCCAGATTAACCAGTCGAATCATTTTCAGCCAATAAAACCCTGGGCATTGCGGTTTGTGCCTGTTACCTCAACAGTGGTGGGAAGTATAAATGGGAGGATTGCGGTCCAGGCTAGCCCAGGCAAAAAAAAAAATGAGACTGCAAAATAATGATGAAAGCAAAAAGGGATCTAGTGGTATAGTGCCTGCCTAGCAAGTATGGAACCCCAGTGCTGCCACCAAAACAACAACCACCTCCAAACCCAAAACATGTGTGGGTTCCTGTTGTGTGTATGTTTCCTGTTTGTTTTCTGCATTTCTCAAATACAAATATTTTTCCACATTCACCATAAAAACTCTTTGGAAAACTTAGAGTGATTTTCTGCTGTAGAAGTGGCTTTCTTTTCATGTGCTTATCTACTGCCTCAAACAGACAGACTATCCTCTAAATTCTACTGCTATAGTACAGTTGGCAGAGGACCCAAGTTGAAGACAGAGCAATTCTGGAACTTTCTATTATGCCCTCATGATGTGTACAACCCATGGCTTCCTGGGATGACCCTGGATTGTTCTGAGTAGACCTTCTGCTCATTCATGCTTACTGGGCAGGATATCAGGTGGAACCACCATGTTATTTTATTTTTCCTCTCTCTTCCTCATTTGCAAACTTCTTTACTGATGTCTTCTAAGCTAAACAAGGACATGAGCTTCTCTGCTGTCTTGCTCAGCTGTCCTGCCCAGGTGTTTCTAATGCCTGATGGAGAGTACAACATAGCTCAGTGTCATAGGCCTAGAGAGGAGACAGGGTTGCTCCATGCCCCATTTCCCATGTTGTTTGTCAATCTTGGATTGAATAGAGATATCCCTGTGAGCTCTTATCTTGTTGTATTGGACCCTCCGTGAGCTGCAGTACCAAGTAGGAAGGCCAGTCATATGGAAGTTCATTTCAGCAGTGCTCTTGTGTATGGTGACACACCAGTTAAAGATGGCAGCCTAGTATGCAGGCCTCAGGTGCCTCTTACACCTGTCAGGACTTCACAGCCTATGCAGTGGCTCTTATCCCAGGCCTACCTCCAACCGAGGCTTTGTGTGTCCATGTGATCAAGGTCACATAACAAGGAAGACTTGGGCTTTTGGTGGAGGACATCTTGTCATCTTTACTGGTTATTATTTTGTATTTCTTTTGTAATTCTATGAGATGATTAACTAGGTTTCTTTCTTTTTATAGTGCTAGGAATTGAGCTCAGGGCTCTGTATCTATGAGGCAAGCAATCTTAGGATAAAATTCATTTTTGATGAGTAAAACTATGTCAAGGGAAAGTATACGTTGGCCTTAAGATTTTTTTAAATTTTTTGTAGGAAACTTCAAATGAAGCACTTATCTGTTTCTTGGGGTGGGGGGGGGGCGGAGCAGGGGGATAGATGGATAGACTGTCAATCAGTCTGTCTATGGTATCAGATCTGCTTCTCAGTCTTGGATTTGGAAATCCAAGGGAAATACGATTCCAACCTATAATGCGAAGCATAATTTACTTATTTCTATGAAGGGAACTTCTGGCTAGGCAAATAAAGTGGAAGATTTTATTTTTTAAATCTTTCCTATCTAGCATGACCTGTGGACCCTTCCAGAAAGGTATTCATTATATCAACTCAACTCCTGCTCATGTACATTGCCGGTCATCCATTGTCTGTACCTTCCAATTTTCTCTCAGTATCTCTGAGAGGCCATTAAAGAAAATCTCTGAAGGCTTGTTTGCACTTGTTTTTGCGGGGGGGAGGAGGAGGGCAGTCCTGGGGCCCGGGCACTGTCCCTGAGCTTCTTTTGCTCAAGGCTAGCACTCTACTTGAGCCACTCCACTCCTTTTCACTTTTTCTGTGTATGTGGTACTGAGGAATTGAACCCAGGGCTTCATGCATGCTAGGCAAGCACTCTACCACTAAACCACATTCCCATCCCTTGTTTGCACTTTTGAAAATGCAATATCTAGGATTATTACTACCATTACTTAACTTTCAATTTTTGAGAGCAAGGTATTGGCAGCCCTGTATGGCCCCTGATGAAAGGGACAGGTCCACATTTTGGCTGTCCCTTCCCAAACTTTGGCATCTCTTACTTGGGCTGAAATGAGGAAGGAGCCACACCATTTGCAGACTCTCCTGGGGTTGTCTGCTTATCCAGGTACATTCCTGTCTCCTGTCACCAGAGCCAGGCCATCCAAGTCTGTTCCAGCTAGCCTGGGCCACAGGAGCTCAGAACTGTTCTCTGGGAAGATCTCAGAAGCCTGTGGGTGGTCAGAGTGAGTTTCTGTTTCTGAAAAGTCGGTTCCTTCCGGAAGGGAAGGTAGGGGTAAGGAAGAAAGAAGCCACCCGAGAAAGAAGAAATGAGAGTGGAGAGAAGTGGGAAGGACTTGGGGTGACTGAAGGACACATGGTTGGCCGACTCTGGCTATTTCCCAACCCCACTGGTCACTTGCTCTGACAAAGGACCCCATGTTGTCACACAGTCCTTGGAGATGATGGGGACAATAGAATTGGGGAGGGATGACATTGGCTGTGATCTGTAGGGAGGGGTGGGGTGCGATCACTGGAGGCTCAGCCACTGCAGGCTCTCAGCCCTGCCCCTCATCCCTGATTTCTGGCAGGCCTGTATTCTGCCAGGGCAATGCGAGAGAACTTTGCTTGTCTTTTGGGAATAAGAAAACTCTTGAGTAGAAAGCGGAAGAAACTTGTCACAATTAAGTGTCTTGGACAGGTTTCTTTCCTCTTGCTGCTTTTTCCAGAAGCCCTGAGTCAGGTGGGTGGAGGTGAGAGAAAGATGTCCGCTGGGAGGACCGACCTGCCTGATGTCCCAACAGGGTAGATAGCCCACGCTTGCCCTTCCTCTAGACAGGGACAGCAGTGTTGGCACAGGCCGTGGCCTGGTGATAAAGTGACTGTTTTTGCATCTTTGGTGCTGGGACGTTTATTTCTCCTTTTCTATGTTCTCCTTGGGACATCAAAAGTTCTCAGACCTCTGGGTCTTGTCCTACTGCAGCCTTGCTTTGTTGGGGTGTCTACAACACACTGGTCTTCAGAGATTGACTTGATACCTAGGCTCTGTGCCCTGACTTAAAGGTTTGAAGATGTTTCTTTTGAGACGTGGGTTTAAAAAATAAAATATTTAAGTGTATCTCCTACAGTAAAATGGACTTCTTCTTTTGGGCTAAAGTTCTTTGAATTTTGATATAAACAACTATTTCTACCAACACAGCCTCTGGGATAAAGAACAGTTTTGTCTCCTTACACATTCCCTGTGTGTTTCTGGTCACGGGAGATGTAGGCTTTATTTTGATTATCATTTGGATACACAGTGTGAGTTGTTCATCAACAGTATCAGATTCTGCCCTATTTCTTCGCTGGCTATGCAGAGGGTATTATGGTGTCTAGCTTGTTAGTTATTGGCGAGTCCTGATGAAGAGCTCCTGTTTTTCCTTCTGAATTATTATTGCCTTGTATTCTCAGGGTGCTTTGGGCCACCTTGTGGCCTTAGAATTCACACTCATTCTAATGATGACCAAAGAAAAATTACCATTAAAGTGGAAGGTAATATGTTATGACAAACCCCAGCCACAGCAAAGCAAACTGAAGTGATATTTGAAGCATTGTGCTGCTTTTGGACTGCCTGCTTTATTCTTCTGAGGCTAGCACAGGTTGCCAGGGTATGAGCACAATGTCTAGAAATGAAGATGGACAGTGAGGTGTAGATTTTTTTTTTTGGACCCAACTTGGTCCTCCTTGACTGTCCTCACTTGTTACATTAGCTTGGTGAAAAGAAGAATTGGGAGATTTGGGCACTGCAGGTAGTTACACTAGTACCTGGTGATACCCACCTATGCACACCCACAGCTGGTGTGTGCATAGGAAGGCCAGAGCTGTTTTTCCCAGCTGTTGCTTTCTAAGGAGAAAATGCAATGCAGGATGGCTCCTATGTATGTGCTTACCCTCCTGGGAAATGATGAGAGGTGGCCCAAAAGCTCCCCAGTCCAGGGTGTCGCACTTGAGTGAACCGGAGATGATGATACATTTGGCTGGAGAAGGTAACAGCAATCGCACACATGTAAATTCTTGTGCAATCTAATTCCTGTCTTTGTAATTACTTGGAGACCTGCCATTGCAGCCAGTTGAGAAGTGGGAGCAGTGACCCGGTGCAGAAAGCAGAAATTGGAGGGGAGGAGAGAGGAGGCAGCATCCAAAACATAGCCATAGCTCCCCTGCTGGTCCCTCAGCATCTAACATCACTTTAGAGAAAGGAAAATGCATGAGAACTCCTGCCTACACATGCAACCCATCTTCCCAATTGGAGCTCCGTGGCCCTGTCGCTCTCTGAGCAGGCTGAGGGAATCTCAGAGTGTAGTAGAGTGAAGTCATCCATGACTTAGCTACAGGGAACTATGGATACTGCTGAGACGGGACCATTGTTATTCTCATATAGCACAGGTTTTGGGTAAGAATGTCTTCCAAATGGAAGCATGATCCTTGTCTTTAAAAATCAGTACACACAGCTGGAATAATGGTTGCTCTTGCCTATAATCTTAATCACTCAGGAAGCTGAGATCTGAGCATCACAAAGTGAAATCAGCCTGGGCAGGAAAGTCCATGAGACTCTTTTATTTCCAATTGACCAGCCAAAAAAAGCGGAAGTGGAGATGTAGCTCAAGTGGTAGAGCATCCACCTTGAGCAGAAAAGCTAAGGGAGATTGAAAGGCCCTGAGTTCAAGTCCCAGAAGTGGCACACACACAAAAAAAGCCACTACACATTTAACAAAGCATCCAAAACATGGGCCATCACAGGAGACCATAGTCTCCTGGAATCCCTTTGGGACCCTGATTAGGAGCAGAGGAGTGAGTGTGGATGTGTGCTCCTGCTTCTCTCTCCCTCTTGCCTCTAGAAGGTTCCCCTCTATGATCAGCCCCTCTGAATGCATTTGCGTGTGTTTGATTGACATCGGAAATGTGATGTCATTTGTACAAACATCTACATGGAAGGTTTTTGTTTTATTTTTTGGGTGACAGATTGCATGTTAGGGCAGGAAAAGATGAAAGCACTAAATATTTGCTTTAGAAAAACACAGTGAAAGATCTTCTCATCCTCCCAGCTGAAACCTGATGTGCTTAGAATTCCATTAACAAATATGGGTATCTACCGGTAAGGGGACCATCACCCTCTGAGCCCAGTTAATGGTGGGTAGCAAGTGAGGCTGGTCAGTGCAGAATTATACTGGACTCACTCCCAATGTGGTATGGAATTGGGCAATTAACGAAAAGAAAGTCCTGTTTCCTGTGACTATTCTCTTTTCTAGTGTGTGAGTGTGTGTGTGTGCGTGTGCACATGCACGTGCATGCACACATGCAAGTGTGTGTGTCTCCATGGGTGTGCATGCCAATACTGAGGCTTGACTTGGCCTTGATTCTTACTTAGCCTTTTCTCTCAAAGGTGATGCTTTTTACCACTTGAGCCACACTTCTACTTTTGGCTTTTTGCTAGTTAATTGTAGACAAGAGTCTCAGGGAGTTTACTATGTGGGCTGGCTTTGAACCTTGATCCTCAGATCTCAGCCTTCTTTTTTTTTTTAATTGTGAAAATACTGTACAGAGGGGTTACATGGGCAGGATAATGAGTACATTTCTTTTTTTGGGGGGGGGGTCCGGTCTTGGGCCTAAACTCAGTCTGGGCACTGCCCCTCAGCTCTTCAGCTCAAGGCTAGCGCTCTACCACTAGAGCCACAGCACCACTTCCGGCTTTTTTTTTTTTTTTTTTTTGCTTATGGGTGCTGAGGAATCAAACCCAGGGCCTCAAGCATGCAAGGCAAGTGCTTTACCACTGAGCCACCTTCCCAGCCCCATGAGTACATTTCTTATCAAGCATTGTAGCCTCCTCCTTTGTTTCCCCTTCCCATCCCATCCTCCCCCCACCCCCTCACCGAACCCTCCCCACCCCCAAAGTTGTAAAGTTTGTTTTCAACATACGACTTGTACATCTCATTATTGCAATGAGTCCACCTGTATCCCTATTTAAATGATTTGTTTTTTCCCTTCCCCTCCACAAATTATATCAACATCAAATATAGTGAAAGCAGGGGTTATACTGTGGGGGAGGGACATACAAAGCAACAAAGAAATAATCTTATAAATGTGTTAGAAACAATTGCATGAAAGAAAAAAAACATTTGAATACATATCTTAGGGTTCATTTCCCTAATATCAACTTATCTGACCTTTTCTGCTTGACTCAGACATATACTAGTTATTGCAAATAAGGGAAACCATGGGACCTATGTTTCTTTGGGCCTGGCTTACTTCACTTAATATAATTTTTTCCAAGTCTTTCCATTTCCTAACAAATGGGGCAATGTCATTCTTTCTGATGGAGGCATAGAATTCCATTGTGTATATATACCACATTTTCTTGATCCATTCATGTACTGAGGGGCATCTGAGATCTCAGCCTTCTTAGTAACTGGGATTACAAGTGTGAGTCACCAGCATCTGACCTCCCAAGTCTTTAATTTCTCAATGTGGTGTTCTATGGATGGTGACTGGGATTTGTTTAGAGGTCTAGTTGTGAATATGTGGTTGGCACTTCGAGTTCAACTTTGCCAGTTTTGCCAGTGGCTGGCTGGCAGACAGTGGCAGATTGTCTATCTGTAAAACTGGGAAATTCCTGGTCTTCTATTTATCAAGAGTTGAAAGGGTATCTAAGGCAGATGGTATATGTGGAAAGTGGCAGAAAATATTCTTATCTTTTAATTAATCTCTTTGGTTTAGGAGGAAGGAAGCTTGATCCCGCTTCCTGGTGGGGTGTGGTAGGCTTTAATATTAATATATTAATACTACCCATCATGTATTAAAATCTGCCTTTCTGAGGTGAGCAGCCTGGGCCTATAGTTTTAGCTACTTAGCACTTAAGCACATAGAATGACTTGGAACCTAGGAAGTCACAGTCAGTGACTGCAGCATCTTAAAAAACAAAATAATTCCATGTCTGAAAAAGAAAAATAAAATCCCAAACTGGGAAGCAGTGGCTTGTACCTATACTCTTAGCTACTCAGGAGGTTGAGAGCTAAGGATCATGATTCCAAACCAGCCCAGTCAGTCCAATCCCTGAGACTCTTATCTCCAATTAATAAGCAAAAAGCTGGAAGTAGAGATGGGCTCAAGTGGTTTATCACCAGCTATTGGGTGCCATGTTCAAGTCCCAGTACTAATACACACACACACACACACACACACATACACGAGCATGTGTACACAGAGCCATCCTTTGATGCTGTGTTAATGTTTCCATAAATAATTGTTGTTTCACCCTTGCAACTCCCTATTGAGAGAAATAAAACCAACCCTCTTCCAATCTTACATGGAAACATAAGCTCGTTGCTAACGTTTACTGAATGCTTACTCTAGACCACTGAAAGTGGATTTTTATATAATAACTCATTTAGTCTGCCCAGTCAGTAGCAACTATTTTTCTTCATTTTAACCAGAGAGAAACTAACATCCTCCCTTCTCTCTCTCTCTCTCTCTCTCTCTCTCTCTCTCTCTCTCTCTCTCTCTCTCTCTCTCTCCCCTCCCCCCCTTCTCTTTCTCTCTCTTTTTGATGATTTGTCTCTGGTTCTACTCAGAGTAATTGTTGGGACCAGGAGCCTGGGGCTTCAAATGTTTTCTGAGCCAGGGTGCCTGCCACTCCATCATCTTCTGGCCATCTGCAGAAGCTCTGAGCAGACCCACACATGCTCTCCAGACACAAGGGTTTATGATAGTTGGGAAAAAGAACAATCTTTAATACCGGAAGTTGTGGCTTCTTAGTCTCCTGGCAATTGGCAACATCGAGTTTTGTTTTGTTTTGTGTGTGTGTGGTTTTGTTTTTTAAATAATTAGAAACAGTTCAACTCTTGTTACCACCCACGGCAAAGATTGCTTAGAGCCCACAAATTAAGAAAGAGACAAAAAAATGAGGCCCCTTAGCAGAGTAATGAAGATGGAGCTTAAGATGGGAAGTCCACTCTGGAGGGGTTGCTGCGGCTGTTCACAAGCCGGGGGTCCTTAAGTTTTATCTCCCCCTTGCCCAAGTTCACAGTCGAGTGACGTTCTTGTGGTTGCCAGTGAAGGGCGGGCAAAAGATGGCCCTAGGAGAAAATCCACATTTTTCTGTACTGATTAATGGTATGTCTTATGCGAGTGGGTGTGAACACTGAGAACATAAAATGTATATTTGCACAATGTGTGGTCCTTCTTGGTGCATCCCACTCCCCATGTTGGTGGGCCCATGAGGAGGAGGAAGAGCAGGAGAGGGAGGAGGAGGGGGGCGAGGAAGAAGAGACCTTGGTATACCCAATGTAGAGACTCAGTCATCAAGCCAGGAGTAAGCCATGTCATATTACAGAATAGGGATCCTAGGTTCTTGGTTTCTTAACTAAATCAGGGCCCTTGAATATATGTGATTCCCTCTATCACAGCCCCTCTGGAGACTAAGGATGGGCAGGGTCTCAGCTGAATGCTCTTGTCAGCTAGGTGGCTCACTGGAGAGCCTCTGTCCCTTTCTTCCTTTCCAGGTAGTTCCAAGGCTGGAAGTGGTCACATGGTCCTATTTCTTATGGGATCATGGAGGAATTGGTTTTGTTAGAGGAGGAGAAGCACCAGCATGCTGGAGGGGGTGTTGGGCTGTGTCTCCCACTCTACTTCTCTCCTGTGATGATTTCCAGGCAGCCCCTTTTTGCCATCCTGACTTTGTTTAAATTCATAGGTTCTTGGCAAGCAGGTTTTTTTGCTGCTATTCTTCTCATAGCCAGAGGCCAAGATCCCTCGTGGAACAGTGCCTGAACCTAATAGATGTCATCTGGACACCAGGCTGGGGAATGGTGAAGTGCTGGGAAAGTCTTACAAGTGAGATTTTACCCCTCACGCTGTGCGCCGCACTCCCCCCACCCCCACCCCCCCCCCCCCGCCCAGGCTCCCAGTTCTTCTTATTGCAATATGATTAGAGTGAATGTTTTTTTGTGGGGGAGAGAGGATGTTGTATACTATAGGGTGATGGTGTACTATGCCCGTAAGACAGTGTTGCAGTATCCTAATGATCTTGTAGATGGCCTAAAAATACACATGGTAAGCTGCCACTTGAACTTGATCTGGATCATGCCAGCACCATTGGGCTTCTGGCTTGGTTGCTCTCAGAGGCAAGCAATATGGTTGTAATGTTGGCTTACACTATGGATTGCTCTACTGCTGCTTCTCCTGTGGTTGGTTGGGGCCTGGTTTCCAGACCAGCTTGTCAGGCACACAGTATAGTGCCATCTCATCAGCTTGGTGGATGAAGAGCAGAGGGACAGCTGAAGGCCTGAGGGATAAGCAAGACATAGAAAAGTCTTTAGAACTTCCTGGTCCAGTACAGACTTCTGGCTAGTACCTTCCCTGCAGTGTTGGCAGGAACCTGGGAAGGGAAGGAGATTGTGAAGATAACCGTCATTAACTGTCCCAAACGTGCAGATCCCTCTTTACTATTTCAGGACAGAAATGATAAAAAGCCTGCAGAAGCCGTGTTTGGGGTGATAGGGTGATCATGTGAGTACTAATACTAATCACTAGCACTTTGGTGCTGGACTCCGATCTGTTCTGAGTTGGTCTTTAGAAGTGAGCCCTCTGATTGCAGTTGGAAGTCATGGACTGACTTCCTGTTCCCTGTGTGTCTCCCATTGAGCCACAGTCCACTCTTCTCAGAGGCCTTGAACAGAAGAAGTCACCTGAGATTCAGATGTCCCCCACCTCTCTATTTTGTTGAATCCTTCTGTCTTGGGAAAGGGTACTAAGTAAAGTCATGATGCAGGAAATGTTTTGTAGTTTTGGGAGTTACCATGATTGTGATTCTAAAGACAGCCTAGATGCTATGAAATCTCTTTGTTTCTGCATCCTCATTCTGTTCTACCTGGTAACCAGGATCTCCTACTTCCTTGACCCCTTCTAGTGGAGTCACAACTTCATTTTTATTCTTGCTCACTCAACATCAAGTCCTGTGTCCACACACACATCTTCACACCCTCCTGACCTGTCCACCGTGAGCATCATGAGCAGGGCCCTGAGCATTCCCGCCTCTTACACTTTAGAAAGAGAGAGCCAAATAACCTTTAAAGCTCCATAAGCTAGTGCTATTCAAAGTCAATAGTTTCTACTGGCTTTGGGACTCCAGTGATTGACGGATATAATTAGTATCCTGATTTATTAAGAAAAGTTTGATGACTCCATATTTTTTTTTAAGTTTCTCCAAGGAGATTAAGTGGGATTGTCCTGTGGGTTAGGCAATAGCTGGGAGATAGTTATAATACAGTGAATGTTACCAAACAGGTAAGGTTGTTATGCAAGTGGACTGAGATATTATTCCCTTGAATCTGTACTTCTGGTGCAAGATGAGTAAAAATAACTCTAATCAGGAAATGAACCAGCCTGGATGACCTAAAAATACTCATACACACAGTTTCTTGAGCAGCCAACTCCAACCAGAGTAATTTGTTCACTTGTGGTTGAGATTGGTGGCTTAGTAAAGTAAGTCATGGAGTCTGGAAACTGTGGGAACTAACCCATAAATCTATTCCTCATCATGTCCTTTCTCTAAAGTTTGGAAGCAGAAGCCTTAAAGAGAGCAAGAGGTTGCCTGCTATCAGACCCCGTAGTCATGAAGTCAGATAGTAGTGGAATTGAGACCAGAATGCAGCCCTCCAGGTTTTACTCTTTTCCACCCTGTCACTTCTGATTCAAAGCAGAGTTGAATTTTGTGAACCATTTATGTTAAGTGTCATTAATTTTAAGCCCTATCTTGGATTAGGGTATGAAATTCAATATGTTCAGTAAGAATTCACTTATTTTCCACTTGAAATCCTGATTTTTCTCGAGTACTCTGGTTGTTGATATTGTGGTCAGGAAGCTCATGATGGTGGCAAGGAGGATTAGTATAATCATCTCTGCTGAAGGTTAACCGAGGAAGCAGTGAGCTGCAAGTCACGCATAAAGAAGATTGGAAACTTTGCAAGCAATGACTATGCTAGCAATACATAGAAAAGCCAGGTCTTAGGGTTGCTTGTGTGTATTTTCAATGATAGATGAGCACCTTGTCTTTGGCGGGGAATGTTGTTCTCTTACCTAATACTCCACTCCACCTTCTTTCCCTGAGGATTGCTACTTGAAATTCCTTTTACCAAGTTGCTTTCTGGGCTTTTTTGTTAACAACTCAGACATAGAAACATGTGGAAACTATCCTTTAGAAACTGGTTTGATCCTTACACTAGGCAGGAGAAAGCTTGGGACTTATGTAGGTTGAGGAAATCCCCAATACCTGAAATCAAATCAGTCCCAATGGAGTTGAACCCCTCAATAAGAATGGATGATGCTATATTTATGAAGTGCTTTGTTGAATGTCAGCTCCTGTGTCTACTTAAAGAAACTGCTAATAAGAAAAAAAGAATGGATGTAAGAGTTCGTAGATGATTTTAATTTTTATTTATTTTTTCCGAGAGCTCTGTTCTGCCACTCGCAGTGCTGTGTCCTGTAACCGGGAGGGGCTGAGTTCATGCAAGTTTGTTTTGACTTGCCTGGCATGATGGGAGGGAAGGACTCATTATGTAATGTTCAACTGGCCCCAGAACGTCAGCTGGGGCTGGCTTGCCAAAGCGTGAAGAGTTGGTTGGGAACGGGGTATGTTTAGTATGACTGAACCAGGTTGGCAGGGTAAAGGGGTGGGTGGGTGGGTGTCCCTCTGAGGAGGCATGACTTCATGACTTCTGCTATTTTAGATCTTACCCATCCTTGTCTTTCTCCCCACCCCTACCCCTGCCCCCCAAACAAGCAAACTGGAGCCTTATTGACCTGCTAATACAATCAGGGGTTGTTGACTGGTACTGAAACTTTGGTGTAGAAATGTGGGGTCAAAGGTAGTCTACCTGCAGTTGGTTAAGGGAGCCAGGCTTTTGGGGTCATGTGAAAGGTTTCCTCAGGTAGCCTGTCTTTGTCTAGTGTTGCTAGCAAGGTTCTCATTAATAAAAGCAGTTGTACAAAGCAAACATCAGGTTCCTTAATAAAAAAAATAGCAGTGAACCCCAATAAAAATTTAAAGTAAAGAAAGAGGTAGCCTACTTTCCTAATAAAAGATGCCCGAGTTTGATTTAGGATCTGTCTGCTGGTCTTCTTGCTTTTTATTTTGGAAGCTATTTTCCCCCCTTTGCCCCTATCCCCACACCCCAGCATCCCCCTTGACCCTTCTTAGGGGGACAAAAGGGTCCCATTTTTATGTAAATGTCCTTAGTCGGAGCAACCAGGTTTGTACAATCATCTTGAAACCACTCCTCCCCCAGGCCCCCACCACCCAGCAGGGGAAGGTTGCTTTTTGGTGGGGACTCAGGGTGCAGCCCATCCCGCCTGAGGTGGAATGGGGAATCGCTTTTGTCCCTTCCCTCATGAATGGTTGTAAAGTGCTCACTGAACCTGGAAACACCTCCTTTTGTGCCCAGTGCTCCCCTAACACAGGCCGTTAAACTTGGGGGCAATCACTGGTGGTGGGGGATTGAATGGGGCCATTGTGGGGGGAGGGGCTCACACTGAAGCTATTGTGGGCATAGAGATGCCATTGTTTTGTAAGTGTTAAGAAAAGGGTAAGACTCTGGGGACCTTCAGGCATCAGTGTGTCCAACCACTGCACTGACTGCAGAGCTTGTCTGGGTTTTGCATGATCCCTAAAGCACCCCCTAATGAGAGCGGTTGGGAGAAGTCCATTTAGACAGGCTGTGCTGTGGAGTGCCCCCTGCAGGATACATGCGGTATTTCTCCTGAGCATCTTGGTACCATGCCTTCACTGCTGCTGTACTCTGAAGAAGATGCTGCTTTTCTTCTTGTGCCTTGGCCCCAGCCATCTTTCCTGCAGGGAGGTTGCTGTTCTCTGCCGGGTACCCAAATTCAAAAAGGAAACAGTTGTTAAAAATTGTTTCTTCTGTTTTAGGAAGAGCGTCTCTCCCTCCCTCCGTCTGTCTGTCTGTCTGTCTGTCTGTCTGTCTGTCTGTCTGTCTGTCTGTCTGTCTCTGTCTCTGTCTCTGTCTCTGTCTCCCTGTCCCTGTCCCTGTCCCTGTCCCTGTCCCTCTCCCCTCTCCCTCTCCCCTCCCCCTCTCCCTCTCCATCTCCTCCCCCCCTTTCTCTCCCCCCTTTCCCCCTTTTCCCTATCGGTAACTTAACTTCCCTTTTGCCATATGGCCTTTCAGAGGCCCGTCTGATCTTAATTACAGCCTTTGTTTATTTAAAAATCAAAAGGTAGATAGGCTACTGAGTGTTTATCTGTACTAATCGTGCCACCATGCCTGCCAACTGTCCCTTCAGTTGGTAAAGGGAACCGCTACTGTCCCTGCTGACATAGTGCACGCACACCAGTGCCCACATGCACATTAGGTGGTATGTACAATCACCCAAGGTGATCTGTTCGCCAGAGGCGGGAATGTTATCTAGTTTTAGAATTGCCTTGCAAGCATTTCCCGTGGTGCACCACCGCCACATAGCCTTGACCTGTAGGGAGTTTGGCCACAGGACTGTGAAGAGCAGGTAACTAGCTAGTGTCAGAAGACTTGGGTTCAAACTCTGACTTTGCCATTTCTGTGTTAGCGAGGGAGCTGTTCCCTGGGAGCCTCAGTGTTGTCATCTTTAAAGCAGGGAGGGAGGTACTAACATCCTAGGAATGGATTTTAGTGAGATACTAATGCAAGGCTGGCATGGGTGTAAGTATCCTTGTTGGTGGGTCACATAAGGGATGGAGCTAATGCTGGCATCCATCCTTGGTAAAGCCAGATGCTTAGATATGATAGCCTCCATTGATTTTTTTCTCTTTCTCTCTTTTCTTCCTTCCTTTCTTTCTTTCATATCATGTATATACTGTTCATTTGGCTTTTTTGCCTATCTCTATGATAATCTTAATATTCTAATTAGGCCATGATTTCGATCAAAATATATAATATTTTATAGATCTTTTTACAAAGTGACTTCTGCTTGAAGAAGATCACAAATCATTTCATATGAAAAATAGTTTTGCTGCTCTTGCTCTTTGAAAATCCATGTTTGCAAACCAATAAAGAAACATGTTTGGAAAGTGTTTATTAAAAAACTTAGTTTCAGCCTCATTTTAACAAGCATGGTAATTCCTAGCTTCTTCCTCTGAATTTGAGAAGCTCTTCTGTTAAAAAAAAATCAATTCTTATAGATTTCTATGCTTTCTGAGTAAAGATGCCTTTTTGTTTTTTGCAATACTAATATCTTTGTAGAGAGTACTGAATTTTTACCAGTCTTTTTTTTAACTAAGAAATTTTAGATACTGTATTTAAAGAATTTTGAATCGCATTTTCTCCAAGATATTTTGAGATTGTTTACTGGCTGTTGCTGCTGCTGCTGCTGCTGCTGCTGCTGCTGCTGCTTCTGCTGCTGCTGCTGCTGCTTCTTCTTCTTCTTCTTCTTCTTCTTCTTCTTCTTCTTCTTCTTCTTCCTCTTCTTCTTCTTCTTCTTCTTCTTCTTCTTCTTTTCTTCTTCTTCTTCTTCTTCCTCTTCTTCTTCTTCCTCTTCTTCTTCTTCTTCCTCTTCCTCTTCCTCTTCCTCTTCCTCTTCCTCTTCCTCTTCCTCTTCCTCTTCCTCTTCCTCTTCCTCTTCCTCTTCCTCTTCCTCTTCCTCTTCCTCTTCCTCTTCCTCTTCCTCTTCTTCTTCTTCTTCTTCTTCTTCTTCTTCTTCTTCTTCTTCTTCTTTCTTCTTCTTCTGTTGCTGCTGCTTCTTCCTCCTCCTTCTCCTGCTCCTTCCCCCTCCTCCCCCTCCTCCCACTCCTCCTACTGTCTTTCTTCATTTTCCTCCCTATGACCTAATAGTAATGTTTTGTTTTAATATAAGCATACATTTATTGAGCACCTAATTGAGCATTACTTACTTGGTCCTGAGTATTATACTATGTAGTATGCACATATTTTTGGTAGGGGAACATTTCTTGAAAGCTTCCAAATTATAGTGAAGGTGAAAGTAAATTCTTAGTGCTGGTTCTTGACTCTCATGTTTATCTATTTTACCTAATTTTGGTTACAAAAAAAAAAGGCTATGGCTGTTTATGAGTTCATGCCAGTAGTTTGAGTTGTTGTGGTTTATCAACTCTGGAATCAAATATGGCAGCCCTGGAAAGCATATGGGTCAAAGAGAAGAAATCCAAATTAGCACCTATTGATACACAGGTCTGTTCCCTCAGTGTTAGTAGCATTTCTGTCCTAATCCTAGGCTGTTTTGTCCAACTTTTTGATGACTAACCCAATAGCTTCTGGGTGGTGTGAAAACATCACAGTCTGGTTGCTGACAATGTCTCCTCCAGACTCTGATGTTCTGAGGTGGCCAGGCAAATAGCAGTTCAGGGTTAGATGATTTTGAGTCGACTTTAGCATTTAGTATTCTTAAGAAAAGCTGGTGATTAAGAACTTGTGTCTCTTCTCAGTAGATAAACAAAGCAAAGTTTTTCAGTTGTATTTTCTAGGGACCAGAATAATTAAAGTGGGTTAGGCTGGGTAGTAGCATGGAGTTGGTTTCTGTTTGAGGTTAGTTGACTTGGAATAATTAATATCATCACCTGGGAGCTTTGATAGTTCTCTGTGGTTAGATTGTCTTCTTTTCAAGATATTAAGCTTCCTGAGGGCAGGCCTCCTTGTTTCGTTACTGATGGAGTTCGATTACCTGGGTCTGTGTAGATGCTGAATTTGTGTTTCTCAAATCAACAGTTCTCTTTTGCTGCACTTAAGGGAAAGCCACAAAGAAGATTCTACTGTGTCTATGACAACAACAATCATAATTCCTATTTTCCTCTCTTCCTTTATATTTGCTACCATTGCTACCCAGCTCATCTCCAATCACTCCTTCCAGATCCTCTGAGCCTGTTTATTTTCCTGTCTGGAAAATGGGGTTGTTGTAATGTGGAGACATTGTTTGAGGATGAGAAACAGTCTCTACTCCACTTCCTTGAAGAGATGTGCTAGACAAAAACAAGACGGTTTTGAAAAAATAACACAGCAGTCCAGACTGTGCGAAGATGCTTGGTTGCATTCAAAACCAGTTTCACAGTCTGTTTTAGGCAGGCGATTGCAACATGCTTTTCCAACTGGGCCCAATGGGAGCACATTCCCAACTCCACACTGTGGCAGGAACGTTGGCAAGCAGAGCCAATGGGCGTTGTCGCTATGGCGGAGGCATGACATCATTTGATTTTACCTCATTATTCTCTGGATGTGCCCATTGTGTGTTAGCCTCTGGGTGTGTTTATAAGAAGCTTAGGTAAGAGGTAGAAGCCGTGGTGTCTGGAAAGGGTGCCTTGTCACCATAAGGTCCAGGTGTGTCCACACACACACACACACACACACACACACACACACGTGTGCAGGCATGCACACGTGAATATGCACCTCCTATCTCCACTCTCCTGGCATCTAGCACCAGTCCTGAGGCTTTCGTGAGATCCTCTTCTGGCTAGTGACTGGCTAGACTCAGAAGAGCTTGCTTTCCTAAAATCCTTGCCCCTCAGCCCCCAAATTCCATGAGGAGGCTGGGGGGCTTGAGCATGTGTGTACCTCATGTCACCTTGTACACACATGTCTTGCCAAGTCCCTGGGCTTCCTTAGTAAAGTGTAAAACATGAACTTCCTGGATTTCAGTGACGTTTCATAGCCCAACCTCCAAAACTTCATGTGAGACACAAAATTCCAGGTCCACGAAACCACTCTTCATTTGTGAATGAAAAGCATGACATTTCAAAATGGGGATCAGGACTTTGGGGTGCTGTCTCCTGCCCTGTGGTTTTTCTCCGCAGGCAAGTAGGGTTGTATTTTAAGCCTGTGTAAGCCTGCCCACAGAGGTGAGTTTGGCCCAAGATTCTTCCCTCCTTATAGAAAAATAAATAAATAAAAAGTGAGGAGGGCTTTCCCCCTTTCCAGCAACTTTGGCAGGTTTCTACTTGTCATTGCTGCTGATAAAAATGACTTCTTCCCTTCCCTTTACAGTTCGTTTGTTAATTTTAACTCTTGGTCACAGCAGAGAGCCACAGTTAGCTGAAAAGCACAGTCCCTTATTTTTTTGTCATTTGGCTGCTGCAGGACTTAATTAGGGGCCCCATGAGTGACAGGAATCTTTTGGTTCAATAACCCAAAAGCCCCAAACACTGGCCATGCCAGATCTGCCTTGTCAGTCCAGGGAAATGCTGACAGCTTGTAGATTTGAAAGCATCTCTCCTTGCATACAGGTGTGCAGTAAGGAATCCCCATTCAGCAAATTCATATAAAAATATCCCCATAAAGCACCTGATTTTAGGATTTTTTTTGGGGGGGGGGGCGGTTTAGGCCAGATCAACAGCTGCTGATTTAACTAAAGCAACTTGATGTCCTTATTTGCTTTTCTTCCCCCTGTACTTGATTCAATCAAGCCAAGTTATTGGCTTAGGCAGTGGGTGTCCTTCTCTCCCCAGGAGAGTTTGCCTAGGAGAGGTGTTCTAGCTGGGAAGATAAGGGGGTTCTACAGGACTGCTCTTGTCACCTTAAAGGAGGTGCCAGGTATTTCCTAGTGCAGCCATTTGGCCTGTTAGAAACCGTAATTCTCGGTCCTTACTAGAGTTTGCACTCATTCTCAGAACTTTATGGCCTCTCTTCTTTCACACTTAGCATTTAAAGATGATTAATTAGTTCCCTTTGTGCCCTGTTAGGAGACCAATGACATAATAGGCATCATAAAATACTCGAGTCAGGTATAAACCTTAAAATCAGCTTTTTATGAATCAGATACAAAGCCAGTCACTAGCTTTTTATTTTTTTTATTCTAATTTTATTATTTTTAAGTAGTGATAGATACGAAGGGGTTAGTTACAGTTTGACATGTCCCTTTATGAGTACAGTGAGTCTTGATCCATGTCATCTAGTCACTTAGCTTTGAATTTCCCACTTTTCCAAACCTAAAATAAGGCCATCGATGAATTTAGTTTGACCGTTCATTCTTACAGGTCAAATATAGTCTCGTGGTTGCTTAACCACCCCTCACCCCTACCCCACCCCCGAAAAACAAACCAAAACCCTTTAACAATGCTTTCTTTAATCCTATGAGTTTTTCGAAGGAAATCCAGAGTAACAATCCTGGCATTGCGTTGCGCGGTAACATCTTATTTATGGGCAGTATCCCCAGCTGAGCTTTCTTATTTAATATGTTTGCTTTGGCATCACTGTTTCCTTTCATCAGAAATGTTTATCAATAAGTTTTATGATTGGGGAAAATGGCATTTGTTTTCTAGTATTTGTCCAAATGTATTTGAAGATTTTATTTCTTAATATCTACTATACAAATGGATGTTGTTTTAGCATGGTGACTTCTGTCTAGCAATTTTCTTTATGAAGACTGATTTATAGGCTTGGGTGACTCTAGCTGACATTCTTTTGCATCCTGATCAGCAGCCCTGACTTTTTGGTTCTAGCCAGAGTATCTTTCTTTCCCTTGATAACTCACGGGCACCCTTAGTGGAAGCAATGGTGTGTGGTCTGGGAGTAGTGTGGTTTCCTGCAGTGTGGACTTTTGTCATTTCTAATGATGACAATCCATCAGTACATGCAGTTCAAAATGAAGATAAATTGAATTAATACATGTGAGTTAAATGACTCATTGATATGATTATACTGTGAAGATTTCTTTAGTGTAACCTAACACGTTTAGTAGTGTTAATTGTAACGGCTTTGCATGAGAGCATTTAATTTCATAAGCAAACAGAATAATTTATTAATTCTTCAGAAAAGCTGTTTCAAGGCAGGGACTTAGGAAAGAGGATGCAGATAGCTGTAGTCTTTTTTTTTTTCCTTTTTCTTTTTTTTCCAAATTGGAAATTGCAAAGACTTTCCCCTTTTCATTTCCAGCTTCATAGGTCCAGGGCTGTATCTGCCAGATGGCAGTCATGTATCGAAATGCAAGTAAAAACTAGGTGCCATCAGGTAAATCTTCATAACTTGCTGAAAATCAGAGCTCACTGAATAATATAGCAGATCTAATTGCAGTTAAAACTATATTGGAGGCCGATATGCTTGAACAGGGAGATAAAGCAGCCAACGAGAAAGGCTTTGGACGGGAGAAGCGAAGGACAGGGACACCCCGAATAGATGCCCTGCTCAGTTCAAGTCTTTCCTGAGATGCCGGCCTGCTGTGTAAACCCATTTTTTGCTGAAAAGCATGTTTTCTCTCATGTCAGGAATGATCACAGGAATCCTTTTAATATTCATTTAAATAGTTTTTAATTGGCTTCAGAGAGTTTAAAGTTCAGCATGAAGGTGAGATCTAAGCTTACTAATTAGATCGAATGCAGTTTGACTTAAAGAGCAGACGCTATAATTAAAGAATTTCATACCAAATATACGTTTTGAAAACATTCCTTTTCACATCCTTGAGGTTATTTTAAAAAAAAATCGTTCCCGTTCTTTTTTCCAATAGGAATCCCGCTTCTAGTAGGATGACAAAGCCCTTGTGTCGCTTGTTAGATAATGACAATCAGATTTTCGGCTCGAACCTCTGATTTGTTTGTCACTTAGCAGAATCCGATGTCAGGGTTTATTTTCCATTTTTTCCTCCTCCATCCAAGTAAGGCCTAGCCTAGCACGATAGCATGAACACAAGTTGTTGTGTCTTGTGTTTTCTCCCTACCAAGTTGTTTGATGCTGTTGAAATGGAAGGCTGAAGTAGAAAGGGGCACTTAAGCAGCGAAGGGGTTTTCTTTGTAAATAATAGATCAAGAGCACTGGATGTGTATCTAATGGAGCTGTGTGCGGCCTCCGTTTCAAGGACAGCGCGTGGTTTTAGAAACCACAACTACCGGCCCTCCTGTCTGCAACCTGTGGTCAGTTTGGTTGGGTGTTGCATGTACGTATGTGTCTGTGTTTATGCCTGGAGAGTCCGTCCCACATTCCCCCTTGTTAAATAGTTTGTCCAAATGCTACATTTTATGTGATAAACTTAAAAGGAAAAACAAGCTCAACCTGAATAAAATTATACTCTCACACACATGCAAACACAGCACACACACACACACACACACACACACACATACACACACACACACACACACACACATCTATTTATACAGTTCCTTACTGTTAGCCTTCTCCTGTAATTGTAAGAGGATTTAAGTCTAGTCTATTCTACTAAAATGTTTGAAAGAGCCAGTTCGCCTCTGATTGTGCTTTACCAAGAAAATTTTAACTATAGATTTTGCATTAATGCAGAATTTGATTTGTCAGAGTTTTGGTAGGGAGGGAGGGAAAATGGGTGGGTTATGTCTATAAACATGTCCTGATTATTTGAGGAAAAAATTTAATTCATCATTTTCCCCACCCTTTTTCTTTCTTTCTTTCTTTCTTTTCTTTTTTTTTTTTTTTTTTTTTTTTAAAAAAACTGATGTTTGCTGGTTTGAAACCCATGTTTGAAAATCATTGATTTAATGCTCTCTGTATTACTGGGTTATTTCTTATAACTATTGAAAGCATCTCAAGGCTTTGTTCCCTTTGAATTTGAATTAGTTAGCTTACCATTTATAGTCTAACTATTCCACATAATTAATATTTTCCCTTATATTGTAAGAGTGCAAACATACTCCAGTATCTTAAAATGTTTAGTCTTTGTCTAAAGCGTAATTGAAAAATGGAAAAATAAACATCAAGTGTTAGATGTCAAGCTGGAGTTTATGTAAAGAAAATGGAGGTAAAAATACAGATGACATCGAGAGAGCATTTGCTTATTTCTGAAATCATTGTTTGATGATGCTAAATGGAAACAATTCTTTCTATAATATCTTTTTAATTCCCCTAAGTAACACTCCCTCATGTTAACTCTAAAAAGAGTTAAAAATCATTTTCTTATAAAATAGATTTCCAGGTAGATAGAGAAAGAACTGGATAAGTACATTTTTAAACTAAGCATACTTTTTATTACACACACACACACACACACACACACACACACACACACACACACACACACACACACACACACACACACACACACACACACACACAGGTATGTATAAAACAAATGCTCCTAATGCAGTTTCCTTGAACGGAAATCATTAATCTTCTCAAATGTAAGTGTAAAGTTCATCTAGTTTAGCCTTCTCGTCCATAAATCGTTGGTTATTGGTTTTGAAAGAAAGCGCACAGTATGGGTGTGTTTTGAATTTTTAAACTTGGAAATCATAGATGTACAACGTGTTCACTGCGGTCGAATCACAGGCAGAGGGAACCCATTTGAAATCATTTTGAAAGCATTCTTGTCAGGACAGTATTTCATGGGAGTGATATGTTTCAGGTTTTAGGTTTGAGAAAGTTGAGGTTGGCCGTACTTCAAATCTGCAATTTAACTGCTTTCAGGGGGAAAGAAAAGAAAAATTGGCTTTGCTTGTCTTCAGTGGGAAACAAATAACTTAGGGAGCATCAGTTCATTCTTTTACAGCCTTTCATCCCTTAAATAGAACAAATTGTTTTTTTTATTAATGGGGTACCTGCGCTATGGAAGCTGTTCTTAGGGGAAAATTATCAAGAAGAGATTTCTTGATTCGCATGATGTAACCTGAAATATGCTACCACAGTCCTTGAAGAGAATTTCTGTGCATGCTTGCTCTCTCTCTCTCTCTCTCTCTCTCTCTCTCTCTCTCTCTCTCTCTCTCTCTCTCTCTCTCTCTCTCTCTCTCTCTCTCTCTCTCTCTCTCTCCTCCCAACAAATATAACTAACATAATAGGAATTACAGAATGTCTGCAATGAGATTTCTTTCCCTCCTCTCAATATGTTTTGGTTGGCTAGGAGAAGGCAAGGTATTGCAATGTGATTATCCTTATTTAAGGGGAAAAAATATAATTTATCATCTTACCAGTTCTCGGCATTCTTTGTGGTACGCGTTTTAGTCAATGCCGGGAAAACGGCGGGCTGACAGCTAATAGATATCTCTGCCCTCAATTGTTCAGACATTTTTGTCTTTTGTGACATTGAAGAAAAGACAAGGAAGGGAATGGAAGCAACTAAAAAATGTCAAAAGATCAAAAAATCAATGGGCCGCAGGAATGAGATCTGTTTACCAGGGTGTAGCTGCTCTTTCTGTTCCCCACGAGTCCGAGGCGACGTCCAGGGCAGCCACCAAAGTTGTGTGGCCTCCCTCCCCAGGAGATGCCACACAGCACACAAAGCGGGCACATTAGCCGACTCCCACCCTGCACCTGCCCCCACCCCGCCATAAATAATAAAATAAATCAAAGCTTTTCTCCCAAGGCTACAAACCCAAGTTTGTTTGTTTTTTTTGTTTTTTTTTGTTCGTACTATGTCTTTTTTTTTCTTCCCCTCCTCCGATTCCAGCCACTCAGGCTCTGCCCCAACAAATGAGTTAGAAGATTTTCTTGTGGTTTCATTGTTTTGATCAAGGTGTGTGTGTGTGGGGGGGGGACACTTGGACTTTAAATTTTTTTTTGAATTTTGATTTTGCAGGGAAAGAAGTCATCAAGAATGTCATGGGTGATATTAGAGGATACATGTAGGCAGATAAATAATTGTTTTGTCCCTGTTTGAGGACCCGTTCAGACAAGGTTTAGTTATTATAATTTGGGCTGGCCAGGGAGAACAGTTGAGATTTTATTTGAAAACTTTTTTCTTAGAAAAGACATATATATTGAGTTGGCTAGAAAGCCATTGTTAATTTCACAGGGAGGTATGATGTTGGTTGTTTCTCATGAAAATCCTTTTGAGTTTTCGATTAGAAGTATTAGTTGCCTTTTCATTTTGTTTTCTGTTTTCTTCTTCTTCTTTTTTTTAAAACTTCTCAACCCTCTGGTCATCTGGTTATGTGTGTATACATGTATGGGTATGTTCACATCTGTTCACTTCATATTACTCCTATGTAGTAATAGCCCAAGAAAATGGATAGGCCTTTCTAGGCAAGGCTGCAGTCTATTGGGGAACTTATCTCCACCCCCCCCTCCACACCTGCCCCCAAGCCTTGTAGTTGTTATTTGATAGTAAGCATGGTTTGGGCTGCATATTTTATAAACTTTCTATTAAAGTTGTGGCATGTTATCATAAAACTCGATTGCGATACTTTGTATTACTCTCTGGGATTGAGAGATAGACGTAGGATTAAAAAAACAATTTCTAGGCATTTCTAGATGATAAATTTAATTTTCTTTGCTATTTGGAGGTCTTCTTTGAAAATGCAATTGTAATGAACGCATTCAGAACTGGAGAATAGATTTACCCTTGGCTTCAAATAGTCGACGTTATCAGGCGCTGTCATTCGTTCCTTCCTATTTTCGGGCTGCTAATTGATGTTTTTGATGTCAGCAAGAAAATTGAAGAAAATGTCATGTGTGAACCAGTGCGGAAGTTAATAAGATTGACTTCGTTGACAGAATTTACAATGAGAGCAGAGACCGCATAATGGGACCACTGCGAATTCGTGTGCTCTCTTTGGAGTCAAAATTGACACCTCACGCTAGGCCAGTGGTCGATAGGAGAGATGGAACATTTGGGAAAGTTCCTAATCTCATTTTTCCCCCCCTTACCTTTTGGTCTCCGATGGTTATTCAGTTTCACCAGCAGCTGCTTATCCAGGGGCTATTGCTGCCGACCACGCCAGGCCCTTAGTTCAGGCTCCTGGTACCACCAACAATGCCTATTTTTTCTGCTGTTTTGAGTTTGAAAGCAAAAGAGTCTTAAAAAGGTTAGATTAAGATGTGTCTTAAGGAAAGATATATACTAATATCGGTCAGGGTCATTGCAGATGCTCGGGTTCTGCTCAAGAAAAGCCGAAACGCAAATCCCTCGGTGAATAAAGAAACTGTTGGCACTAAGATCAGACCTTCAGACTCACAGAAGGCTATCCTTCGTAAGCTAAAAAGAATAAAGTTTGGGGCCACATAAAAACACTTCAACTCTAGTGCCCTTAAAAAGTTGTTTTTTTAAAAATTTTTTTTAAAAGTTATCGAAGGTTTCAGTATAATAGTTTAATTTTCCAGTAATGTGGCAAAGTTTATTGGATTTGTGTGTATAATTATGGATTGGATTAGTTGAGTTTGGTTCAGTGCATCTGATTATCTTCTGGCCTGTAGGGAAATACGCTAAAACCCTAATATGTCCAGTACCCCCAAGCGGTCTCTTTTTGAAGGCACCGCACAAAATGTGGTCTCAACCAGTGCTCAGCCTCCAAGGATCTTCAGTAAGAGACATTATTCTTGGAATATCCAATTAATTCCACGGGCAGTGATCAGTTAGCGCTTCTTCTTCCTTTCTCGCCATTTGAAATGCTAACACAATGAATATTTTCTCATTGGTCTGGGTCCCTCGGCTAAGCTGTAGCCGCGGGCTGAGAATTTCATCGACTGATGAGACCAGAGGCTCCGCCAATAAAAGGTTACAGTACGTGATTTGCATGCCAAGTGGGGTTTGGTTTCATGAACTTAAAAGTTCTTTAACTTTTATTTGACTCTTTTTCCTTTTGTTCAAAGCAGATTGAGGGGTAGTGTATCTGTGAGTGTTTCACGGATGAGAACTACCAGGCACGGTAGGTCACAATGATCCTTTGGACCATCCTTACACTGACACAGAAGATGGACTTTGTGTCAATAGCTTTTATGGAGAGCAACCACATCAACTCTTAAGATCGTGTCCATGGGAAGCAGGTTTTCAAATGTTGTGATTTGGTGTTGAGTTCCCACGCCACCCTAGGATCCTCCAGCATCTTGACATTTTGGAGAACTTTACTAGAAGAGCATCTTGTAGTAACTAATGGTGCAGTTTCATCTGTTGTGGTGAGCAGGCAGCCAATGAGCAGGGCATTTGGAAAAGGGAAGAATGTCCTTTCACTTTGGAGTGGTTAGTAATTGGTCTTAGGTACCAAGAAAACAGTATTATTTCTAGAGGAGCATTCAGAAGCAGGAAGTCTTCTGTTTCCTGGGGCTACATTAAAGGTTGTAAAAGAATATTGACTTATATTGAACACAAGAAAGTGTACAACAAAAACAACCATAACCTACCAGTACTCTTTTGTTGGAAGATACTGACAGCGGCATAGATTATAATGATTAGATTATAGCCTACAAAATCCTAGTTTGGGGACCATTTCTCCACAAAACAAAAGCTCATAAAAGATGAGGCCAAAAACAGTTATATTCTGAGTTGGAGAAATGGCTTAGTGTCATCTGTATTTCTTTTGTCAACCAGAATTTTCCAGCTGTGGATTTTATTAAGTCAGGATGTTTTTCGTTGATGTAAAGCCATAATAGATGTCCTCTGATCTAAGCAGTAGTAATTGACAGAAGAGGGAAGAGACTATGATAAAATAAAACATACCAATCCCTTTATAAAATGGGGGGGGGTGAAGATGGAGAGGGAATCAGCCTTCACACTGCTGGAATCTTCGAGGAAGGGTAATATGACTGGAGACTTGACATATTTCAACTGAATTAAAAAAAACAACATACTTTTACCTAAATTGTTAGCAAAGGGGGAACAGTCAGGGATAGGATAGAGGGCCTTTCTCTTCATCTCCTCCCTCCTTCTTTTGCTCCCTTGCTCCCTCTCTCCTTCTCTCTCTCCCCCCTCCCTCCCTCCCTCCCTCCCTCCCTCCCTCCCTCCCTCCCTCCCTCCCTTCCTTCCTTCCTTCCTTCCTTCCTTCCTTCCTTCCTTCCTTCCTTCCTTCCTTCCTTCCTTCTTTCCTTCCTTCCTTTCTTCCTTCCTTCCTTCCTTCCTTTTTCCCTGGCTGTCTGTGAGGAGCAAAGCAGGTGGCTCCCTGTGGCTGACTTTTCATGACAACATGCCATTAGAAATTGCCGTCCTGTTGATCAATCCTCTCGACGTGACAGATTTGCCGCAAGGCCTGGCTCTTTGAGCGCCAGCACTGTGGCTTTTCCCTCCTTTTTTCCTGCACTAATTGGTGAAAGTTTTTTTTACTGTGCTAGTGGCAGAGGAAATTCTTTTGAACATTGTCACAATCAAGTGTTGACTTCTTTAGAATTGCAAGTAGGTTAAGTGAGTATCAACATTGGTTGAGGGGAACGTAGAGGAACATAGGGGAACCAAGTTACTACTACCTAAATTTTGTGATTAGAGCAACACTGCAATACTAACTAATTGGATTTACCGCCTCCTCTCCCCCTGCCCCCAAAATGTGTACACACCTACCCTCCTACTCGCCACACACAGGTGAGGACAGTATATTGAAACTGTTTTTTTTTTGTTGTTTGTTTGTTTGTTTTTACATTTCATGTTGTTTTGCTCTGGGGTCGGAACAGCCCTGACATTTAGAGTGGGAAAAGTCCTTTACCCTATTGATGGAAGAAAATATATCCATATATTTCTCCTGAAACTTACAGGTTCAGAGCAACAGTTACACAAACATTAAATAGCATACTTTAAATCAAAGAGTCACATAAGGCTTCTTGTAGTTGAGTACATTTTACTCTGAAGTACAGACCCACTCCTGTCCAAAATCAAAACACAAAGAACAACCTCTTGGCAAAGGACTTGTTCTTATATATTGATTCTTCACTCGAGTATCACCACGCTAACATTTTGCTGGTCTGGCTATATATCAGATCATTTTTTCAACCTAGAACATAATCACTGCTTTATGCTATCGACGCCACATTTGTCAAAGAAACTGAGCGTCTGTATGGTTTATCTTCCTATGCAGAGAAGATTTGAATTTCAAACCTATTTCTTGTTATCTGTGATCCAAACGATTTAGTGAAGAAATTCATTTTTTAAAAAAGAAAATAATAATTGAAATTTAAACTCATATTCCATGCAGATTGAAAGTTTCATTGAGCCAGCTTGAGAGAGATCCATGTCACAGAACCTCTGCAGGACTTTCTCATCCTTGTCTCTATATCACTTCAGATAATTCCAAATTGAAAAAAAAGAAAAAAAAAGGAAAGGGCATGAAATTGTCTAGCATTACTAACATTACTGTGGGCTTGTCAGGCATCTGCCTACATAGAAATAAAGGGTTTTGTACTGACCAGGAAATAAATATACATACCACTTGTAAGCAGGAAGGTTATTTCTATTCAACAGTAGCTATTTACGAAGAAATGAGGATTAAAGGGGGGGAAAGAAAAACAAAGACCTAGTTGGTTATAACATTCCTGAAACTACCTTAGTTTCAGGTAGCAATGAGAAAGGATGGCAAAGTGCTGTCTGGAATGGCATGGGCCTGGTATTATCTCTCCATCCTGAGCCATCCAGATTGTTCTAGTGGTGAGGTTACGAGGGAGAGTAGAGGAAAAACCTGTATCGCAAGAAGCAGCAATTCATATAATTAATTTTGCCATTGTAAAAATCATTTGTAAAATTTGCATTATTAACATTATCAAGTCACTAGTTGGTGAGACATCAGACGTGACGAGCGTGAAGGGCAGCTTGGGGAGAACTGGGCTTTAAACCCTCAGTAGATCGGAGTTAGGATCAAAGGCGCTTGCTTTATGTGGCTGTGCTAGACTTTGAAGTCATGACTGCACCTACAGCACTCATTTCATCAAGTTCACTGGTGTCTTAATAGCAGATCAATAAGTTTCAAAGTCGGAGAGTTAATTTGATACTAGTGCTGATGTGGTCGTGCTGGGGAAGCCGAGAGAGAGGCAGAGAAGGCTGCCTATTAACAACTCCGCTACGGAGCGCACAAAGATGCAGATTAAGGATGTATGCGTGGCCCTCAAAAAAAAGCCAGGCTCTGACTAGGAATGGGGTTGCTGGGGATTGATGAAATAAAGGGGACCTTAATTTAGACATCTCAAGTTATTTGGAAATGAGTCCGTGCTTGAAAAGTCTTTAGTTAAATAGACATGTCATGTAGGTATGTTTGTGTGGATTTCAGTTTGGTATTGAACAGGTGAGAGAAAAATGTACACACAGGCCCTTCTAAAATAAAGATGCTTAACAGCCCCTTACTTCATTGCTTAAGAACCAATTGTAGGTTTTATGAGACCGTGGGAGCGGGGGCAGGGGGCGCGGGGTGGGGTACAGAATGAGTTTGTGATTTATGAAAGGAACTTGGAATGTATACTTGTATCAAGGAGATTATGCTGATTTTTTTTAAGTGGCACTGGGAATATCTCTTTAAGTAAATAACACCTAGGCACTAATAATTTGGTACAAGTCCATTTTGATTCTCTCTCTCTCTCTCTCTCTCTCTCTCTCTCTCTCTCTCTCTCTCTCTCTCTCTCTCACACACACACACACACACACACACACACACTGGTCAGGACAAGTTTTAGCTTCAATTTCTCTCTTTCATTATAGCATAACTCAATGTACATGCACACAGATGGGTTTCTCAAGGTACAGCATCCTGTCTCTGTTTCCCGGCAAGATTTTTGTCTCACATCTTGCTCATGTAGAAAGTAGTAACATTTTTTTTTATGGTGGATTCCAGAGACTTGTTGGACATAAAGCAGTAGATAAAGGCTCTAGCAAATTGAAAGCGAGAAGACGACAAGTTGGGGCAAGGTGGCATGTTTGTATGTGTGCTTGGGCTTTCTCTTTGTTTTCCGTGGATTTTGCTTGGGAATAAGCATAACTAGTGTGTGGGGTGTGTACCAATGACATCAGTGGATTTTGCAGGAGGGTTTTAGGAAACTGCTTTTTTTTTTTTTTTTTGGTAAAAGCAGAGAGGGTCTAAAGACATAGAGTTCAAAGATGCAAATCAGAAGAAAGTAAAAACCTTAAATTTTTTTTTTCAATAAGAACTTTGCCATCTGTATGTATAGCGCTGATCTCCCAGCATCGAAGGTCAGATTCACACCCTTTTTGAACAAAACTCTAATTTAGAATGTTCATCTAAGGGTTGATAATGGCATTAGAAGGCCGGCGGGGTGGTCAGTGGGTGTTGAAGATTAGCTCAGTGGCCAGGATGGCTTTACCTAGACCCCCGCGATTCATTGGGTAGATTAACCATCACATCTGTCATTTTATCCCTTTTACCACATTTAAAATATGAAAAGGGGGTGGTGGTGGAAATATCGTCTTGAAGACAATTTATATGGAATAAGCCAATGAAGTACGCTATTCCTAAAACACGAAGAAATCGCTCTGTGTGTGTGTATGTATATATATATATATAAATATATAAATATATATAATATATATCTGTGTGTCTGTATGAATGATATAGTTAGACATCTCTGCACAATACAGAAATAGAGATGTTGAAATGATTTGGGTGAATTCAAATAATTTGGTTATACCAGGTAAGCTGTGAGTTTTTCAACTTAATTCCTTTTAATTAGTCTTTTCTTTTTTTGCCTATGGTTTGGAGAAAGTACTGTGTTCTAGTCATCTTGTAAATCATTTTCTGCTACTGGGTTGACTGTGCAGTTCATTAAGTTGTTCATAGTTGCATTTCTGATGAAACTTAACATTTCCGCCCCGTTTGCACCCCCAAATTAGGCAGTGCTGGCTTTTGAGGAGCCACTATTACTGCTGTTTCGGGTCTGCCATGTGTATGTAAGAGGCTTTTCCCTGAGTTGTGTTGATTCCTGAGTGCCGATGACAGGAAGATGTCACCGTGAAAGGGAACTTAAGAGTTTCTGTAAATGTAATGGTTCATCCTGAATAAAGTGAGCGAGACAGTGCTTGGGATCTGGGGAATAAGGGTGGAAGGCTGAGCTGATAAAGGTGTTTCTTGTCAAATTTGTGTAGGAATTATTTACCGTGCTGTCTTTCCCGAGCCGCCACAGTAAAAAGGAACACATGGAAAATTATCCCAGATGGGATGAATCGTTGGTTCTCTGTTCCTTTAAAAAAAAAAAAAAAAGAAAGAAAGAAAGAGAAAGAAAGAAAAAAAAGGAAAAGATTTCAGGAAAGGAAAAAAAAAGTCATCTTTTTCTTTAGAACAGTATGAAAAAAATCTGGACAGCTGTCGGAAAAGATATGCCGTCTGCATTTTTTTTAACTTCTAGCCGCCACCATAACTAAATAGCTTGAATAGTACATCTTTTCTTTTCTTTTCTTTTTTTCCTCTTCATACATAATGATCTCTACTTCATTAAAAGCGTATTAATCTGGTCCCCAGTCTCTTGGGAGACACCTTAAGATGATGATATTGTGGGTTTTTTCCCCCCGAATTGTTAAAAAAAAATTCTAGCAGATTTGGTCCCTGTCAGTCAGAAATAATTGTGTTCTTAATCTTGTCCCTGATGGATGACTTGGAGTTCAGCAACGGACCGGCTCCAATGACAAATACAATATTAATATTCATTAACTGCTTTGACAATGCTAATTTTGATGCAGTAGTAAAGGACCTTCCAAAGTTAGCGGCCAAAGCATCAGAGCTGTGCAAGGTGGCAAGATAATTTGTGCTGGTTTGCTGAGCTGAAGGCTTTTAAAGTCTATAGCAAAAAGCTAGGTACCACAAACAAAAAAGAGAAAGGGGAAAAAGTTCTGAAGCATTGGAAGGCAGGGCTGCGGAAATAATACGATCACAGTCCGCTAAAAAATTTGACACCTCTGATGCAGTTTCTTTGAGTGAAATTTCTACAGAGTTGCAACAAAAAAAAAGCATAGCATGGTAAGTCAGCACATTCTTGATTTTGTTTAATCTTTTTGATCTTTTCAATTATCGCTATTTGAAGATCAATAGTCATTTTTTTCTTCCTATGCTTAGAAGATGCGCAGTGGTGGTTTGATATGTGTTAGGACCATTTGCTTTAAAGCGACACATCCACAAGTTTGGTAGGGATTTTTTTTTTAAGTTAGTCATGAAAAAAATTGTTATACAGTAAATTGTTCTGAATTCTATACATTTGGGTGTTTTTCATGGTCTACGTTGGTTTTGGTGGGGTTTTTTCCCTTTCTTTTTTTTCTTTTTTTTTCCTTTCTTTTCTTTTTTTTTTTCTTTCTTTATTTTCCCATCCATCCCCAAAACAAAAATAGAATTCAGTAAGATAATGAAGCTCTGGATGTTGGCAAGTATTTCGAGGGTACTTTCAGCTGGTAGAAAACTTGGGAGTGAAGTGGTGCTCTAACTTTATCTCCTTTCCTCCCCTTCAAGGGGACTTGAATGGCATCAGATAACGATTAAAGCTTCATTTCACCGGAGGAACTGGCGAAGCATTCCTTGGACCAACTTAGGTGAACTCCTTTGGACCATTGCAATTGCCTTTATATTTGCCAAGTCGGCAAACACAACATCAGGCTTTGTTCTTTTGATTCAGTGCCGATTTGGAGGGTGGGTGGGGGGGAACAAGAAGAAAGCCCTGCCTTTTTTAAGGCCCCCTCCCTTTTTTTGGAGGGGGTGAACTGTTGTGGAACCCGGGGCGGGGTGGGGGGGGGGAATCTCGGTTATGGTGCGCTTCCCCGGCAGGCGAGAGAATTCTGTGAATGGAACTGTGCGCGAGCATCTTGGGTGGAGGTGCTGCTGCGGGTCTGCGCCGCTGCCCTGGGCTGTGGGCGGCAGGGCGGGTGCTGCCCTCCAGTGGAGCCCGCAGCCGGCGCGGGCCTGGGCCATCGGGCTTGCAGCAATGCCCGCGAGCCGGCGGCGGGAAGGACAGCGCCGCGACCCGCTCTAGATGGTGAGTGTGGACGGCTGGTGGAGTGCGCGCGCGCACGCAGGTGCAGCGCCCCGGCCTGGGAAGTGGGGGGGGGGGGTGCCCCGCAGCATCCCTGCCCGGGGCCCGGGGCCCACAGCCCGTCACTGGTGCATGCTCTGTGCCCAGCATGTGCAAATGTCTGCTGTCAGTTCACAGTTGAAACTTTTTAAGATTGATGTCCTTTGACTGGTAAGGTGCCCGGATGGATGGAGTTGATTTTGGTGGTGGTGGTGGTGGTGATGGTGGTTCTTTAAAAAGAAAACAAAAAGGAAAAGAAATGGATGGTTTTTTGATGGTTTTTTTTTGGTTGTTGTTGTTTTGTTTGTTTTTATTCTGCAACTCTCCCCCCCCTATGAAACATGTCTTTTGTGGTTGTTTAATTTTGGAAGTATATCTGCTACACATGTGTGTGTGCGTGTGTGTGTATGCATGCATGTGTTTCGGTCAGTGTGGGGGGGTGGTTTATACTTTTCATTCATCAGGTTAAAGTCACACTAACTTCTGGCTCCATTCTTCCCCAGTCCCAAGTACTTTGGTAAAAGTTTCTCCAATTTTCATCTTTGTGGCTATGTGAAGGCAGGATCCATCTCCCCTGCCTTCTGTTCCAAAGCTCTGTATTTTAAAAAAGAAAAACCCAAAACAAAAACTTGATGTGTGGGGGCTGTGCCTGTGTAGTGCTCCCCCAATTTTATTTCTCCTACACCGGATTGCAATTTCATACTAACAAGAAAAGAAGCGTGCTTTCTTTCGTTGTGGGAGGGGTTGGAGTTCTTTGATCACCCCTCCCCCCCAACCCACCTTGTTAATTCTGCAAAACTTTGTTGTGTTCTATCATCATCATCTTTTTTTTTTAATGGAAATGTTTTTAGCGTGAGTGTACTTCTGACAAATTAGGGCACTCTGGGATGATTTCAGAACTGTATGACAGGACAGCAAATCGACCGGAAGGAGTTTTTCAGGAGGAGGGTTTTTGGGGTTTTTCTTTCCTCCTCTCCCCTACCCCCGAAGAAATTTCCCTTCTTTTTTAAGAAGTAAGATGTCTGTCAAGAATGTGTTGGCTCTGGTTGTTGTTGTTGCCTTTTTCCTTGTCTTTTGAGAAAGCCAGAAAATAAATTCCTAGTCCGAGTTGCCCCTCTGTATGTCTAGCACTTTATAAAATGATGGTTGCTGAATGATTAGGTGCTGTCCATCAGCAAGCGGAGAACTTGCAGTTTACTTAAGAAATTGCGTGTGTGACAAAAGCAGCTGCCAGGAGTGTGGAGTGTGGTGGTCTTTGTGAATAGAGGGAGGGAAGGCAATTAGGGGCTTGTGTGGTTGGGGCTTTTTACTTGTCTAACCAGAAGCCCATTGCTTTTGTTACCACCATGTAAAGGGAAATGGCAGGGTTTTGTTTTGGTATTAAGGGCCTTGAAGATTGCTGCCTGACACATACACAGGAAGGCTAGATAACTCCAGGAAGAGGGGCCACGGAGAAATATTTTTGTGAAGAAAGTGAAGATTCATCACTTTTTTTTTTGTTTGTTGTTGGTTATTTTGAAGCACTTCCAGTCCTTTTTTTTTTTTTTTTTTTTTGATGTCGTTGATTGGAGTTGGGAGGGGTGGAAAGTAAAAGTATTAACGACTATGTATTAACAGATTGCTTGAAGACTGGTATAGTGAATTAAAACCCTCTCCTTTATGTTAGGTGTCCTGCCTTTCAGAGAAACCAAATCTTTTGCTGCCGATCTACTTTCCAGCAAGACAGGTCTAGGATGCTGTCTTATATGCATGCAAATTGGAGTTGTGGATATGCTTTTGACGAGGGCGAAGTCATTCTGGATGAGTTGTGTCCTCTAATTTAACCCCTCCTTGGACGCCACCCTCCCACACTCCCCTCCTACGTGTAATGTGATGTCTGAGGGTCTCAACTCAAATTAAGTTAGGCATACACAAATGTACCCAGCCCTGGATCCTATGAGAGCCCCTGGAAAAGTAAGTTGGGTCTGTGGGGTTCAACCTGTGCCTCCCTTTGCCTGTGTCCCCCTTCTCTCTTTTCTCCTCTCTCTTTCTGGGAAAGGCTGTCACAAAATCCAACAACCAAGGACGTGGGAGATAGCCAGAGGTCGGCTGTTTGCAGCGCCAGGGGACACAGTAAGCCCATTTCCTTTGCTTCCAGGGAGATCAGCTGAAATTCTTTCAGGCAGTCTTACTCTGCAAAGAAGAGAGGGTGTGTACCAGTGGCAGGCAAGGCCCCGCCAAGTGTCACTTCCGTGTCACCGTGACAAGAAAATATACTTTCCTCCTCCCTCCCCCTCTCCCATCGCAGTCCTCTCCCTAAGAAATTTGTTTTGAGGGATTTGACAATCTCGCAGATAAAGTGCCTGCCTACTGCATCCGGTTGATCATTTTCCTTCATGGCTGACCGTAATTTCTTTGCTACTTTAAGCAGCAGCTCTGTCCCTGCCGCCCAAGGTAACGGGTGAGGGAGGGGGACTTTTCTTAGATGCCCCCCGAGCTGCCTGGGGAAGATGGGCCTTCCCTTTCCATGCTTCAGGATCCTGGAGTGGTAAAGCTTAGGAATTAGAAAGGGCTTTTTGTTGTTGTTGTAAGATTATTTTAATCTGAAACCAGCTGTATGAGGTGATTAGTAGTTTTTAAACTTGTGAACAATTTTTTTTTTAAATATCTTTTTTTGCCCCGGGGTGGGGGTGGGGGAGATAGGTTTGCAGGAGAGAAAACTTAGCAAAGTAATTCTAGGCAGTAAGAGTGACCGGTGCGAGCATTTGGGGCCAGAAATCTGGAGCCCTCTTCATCTTTTAAGATGCCTTTTTTCAGCTCTTTAAGTGAGCGGTACAAAAGGAGGGGAAGCTGGGGGGAAAAAGAAAAGTGAGGAAAGCCAGAGGGAGGAAGAGGAAACAAAAAGAAGCTGGCCCAGTCCCCATCTTGAAGGTACAGAGAAAGTTTTCCTAGAGGTGGAGAGAGGGCAGCGCGGAGCAGTTATGTACCCCAGGGATGCGGTGATCGTGGGGATGGAGGATGTGAGCGGGAAGGTAGGCGCGGTGGCCTCCGGGGTCTCTCTCTTGCAGCACTTGGGCGCTTGGCACCTCAATTTGAATTGCTGGGTGAGTAGTGTGTGTGTGTGTGTGTGTGTGTGTGTGTGTGTGTGTGTGTGTGTGTGTGTGTGTGTGTGTGTGTGTGTGCGCGCGCACACGCACACGCGCACGCGTGTGTGTTGTCATCTGTGTTCTTGTCCAACGTGCATGTTCTTGACCATTAAACCTGAGCTTTCTTTCCTCCTTTCTTTCTTTCTTTCTTTCTTTCTTTCTTTCTTTCTTTCTTTCTTTCTTTCTTTCTTTCTTTCTTTCTTTCTTTCTCTCTCTCTCTCTTTTCTTTGCTTTTGTTTTCTGTGTAAACAAATGATTCAAACTGTAGACAGTAGGAAGGACCCAGAATGAATGGTCAGTGCAGGGCTATGTCCTGTCCCTGTGTACTTTGCATGTGGCTTTTGGGGGGAGGGGAGAAGGAGTTTGAAGAAGACCGGAGGAGAAGCAGGTCTGACGTTTTATCAGTCTGTGGCCGTGGCCAGTGAGCTGGAATCTGGGAAAGGGGTGGTGGGGTTAAGGGTCCCTTCTCACTAGACCCTTTCTTCTTCAGCCACCAGAACGGGCTGCAATGGAAGAGGAAAGTGGGGAAGTGGCCTTGCAGGGTAGAGGAGTGTGCTTTCAAAGCTTTAGATGGTCTGGGCAAGCAGTTAGTGGCAGTATCAGGGCCTTCTGCGAGCTGCGTAGTTTGGTCTCATTCAGTGCTACCTTTCTGTGGATCTGTCTTTGGTTGTTATTTTCAGTCTCAAAATTTAGGCAGTGCCTCTTCTCTCCCTTCCAGTGCTCCAGTACTCCAGTGTGGCTTGTATTTGTGTGGGTTTTTTTTTTTTTTTTGAACTTGATAAAAAAAAATACGTTTTGGAAACCTGAGCTCAAGACTCGAGAGCTGGTGATCGGGAAGGCCCTGCTGTCATACCAATTTGGGCTTTAGGATCCCTTCGGCTGTCCACCCTTGAGTAGCATCTTTTGCCACATGCACTAAGAACATTCTTACGAATTTGGAGGCACTGCCTTCATTACCTTGATCATCGCTTTTATGAAGTGGCTAAACAGATATTTGCAGTGGTTCAGAAAAGTTCTTAAGATGTCATTTTGGAGGGAGAGAATGTGAAATAGACCATGGATTACAAGAATCTTTATGGTAGATAGTTCTCTGAAGTTGAGCAGCATAAACCCTGCATGTGTGTACAGGGTTCTGGCTCAATCCTAGATTGTGTAAGCTGTCATGAACTGCTAGCTACAAGCTGTTGGTATGTAAATTGTGCAGCAGCTAATTTCATATCCAGTGCTTTATCCTGAAGGATTCCTGAATTGCCATTGCTGGCGTCTCATGTCTATAATCCTAGCTATTCAGGAGGCTGAGATCTGAGGATTTCAGTTTGAAGCCAGCTCAAGCAGGAATGTCTGTAAGATTCTTAGCTCCAATTAACCACCCAAAAGCCAGAAATGGAGTTGTGGCTCAAGTGGTCTTGAGGGGGGGGGAAGCTCAGGGACAATACCCAGGCCCCGAGTTCAAGTCCCAGGACTGGCACAAAACAACAACAAAAAAAGATTTCTGAGTTCCCTGGGCTCTTGTCTTGGTACTTAATAGCCATCCTGCTGCTTTGGGAACATAAACCTCCCGTTCTTCAGGTTTAGGAGAAGAACCTGGCTTTCAAAGGGTCAATTCCGGGCTCCAGTGATAGAGATATTATAATCTTTGTATTGTCACCACAGGCTGCTGCATTGGCATTTTCTGGAAGTAACAGCCTGCGACCTTGTATTCTTAGAGAAACATCCCCTTGGTGATTTGGGGTTGGTGGGGGGCCTGACTGAGCTGTGTAATGGAATTCCTGTCTTCTGCAACATTGTGGAATGTGGTGAAATGTGGACACACCCTCAGATCACACACTTTTGCACACATATTGGAAGATTCAAAAAATTGAAAGTTGCCTGGGTTATTCCCTTCAAGTCTTCACATGTCAGATGCATCACCAGGAACAACTGTGCTTGGCCCAGCTCGCCCTGCAGCAACTTCAGGTCATCTTCTGGAGGTCATTCCTGGAGTCTAGGCGCTCTCTAAGGGATGCCCATGTCTGGGACACTCGCAGGGCAAAAGGGAGCAGCAGGATACACTTGTCCTTCTCTTTGTCTTCCTTTCAGTCAGCCTTTGTCACCTTCTTCTGGATCCCAGGGTTTAGGCGTTGTGAATTTGTCGGATCACATGAATGAAATGTTCTTTCCTTTTCTCAAGTTAATCACTCATTTTAGTGTGAGGAGGCGGAGTGGTGATGTTCTTGCTTTCTGAAGGGAATAGCTGTTTCTTGCCCTTCTGCTAAACTCCATGGAACAGGCAAATACAGACTAAGATCAGAAAATTAGGCCCGTCGTGCTGGAGAACGGACAAAAGACATTTTTAGGCAGCTGGTCCTTGGAAGGAAGTCAGGGAGGTGCTGTGGGAGTTTGTTCAGTGCTTCTTTCTTGAACTCCCCAGAATGTAATAACCATTATGTACTTAAAATTTATTCTCGATCAAAATTGGTGATTTCCTTTCCATGGTGTTTAAGAACTCCCTAGATTTGGAGTTGTTTTGTTTGCGAGGTGAGGGTGGCCTGGAAATCATTATTATGTTTAAAAGTTGTTTCGATTGGAAGCTTTTGGGTTTGTTTATTTGGACTAGGTTAGATTCATCCCTGGCTCGGGTTTGGAGATCCTCCTCTCCTAGAAACAGCTGTACCCTCTTACCCAATTCCCAAACACTCTCTGCACATTTGGGCGCACAGCAAGATTGATTATGCTAACACTAATCATTTAATACCCAAGGAGTAGGGAACTATTTGGCGGGAGAGTGGAGGGTGCAGATTCCTGGGAAATGACTTAGGGGTGAAGTAGTCGTTCCTTCATCCCCGAGATCTGGTGGAGGATTAGGGTAGTCGTGGACCCCGCGGTGCCTGTGCCACCCCCTCCTGACCTTCTACTTGAGGATTTCCAGGCTGCTAGACAGAGGCAAGCAGGAGGAAAAGCCCTGGAAGCTGCTAGCCAGGGGTTGAACCTGGACCTGTGGGCCACGTTGTGAGCTTGAAGGGTTTTAAGGGTTAGTTGGGAAGGCACAATGGGATGCTTTCTTTTTATTGGAAAATAAATGAGAATGAGTGGAAATAAATTATGTGTAATGAACTTAACTGGAAGTAATTGTTCGAGAGCCCGTGAAAGCACAGCTTTGCTGGGGCGGGTCTTGGCTGTGGTTTTCACAAAGCCAGGCAGCTGTAGCCCATCTTGATTTTTCTGGTGCGAAGACCCCCTGTTGTGTTACCCCACCACCTCCACTGTACCTCCAGCCCATATGTCTACTGTTCCCCACTTTTCTGCGGATAGAAAAGAGCTGAACTTGACCCTCAAGGCCCTCAATGATTGGGAATGGCAGTCTGGCATGTTACCAGCTGGGGTATTATATTAATATAGAAAGGCTCTTGCTCTACTGCCCCTCCCCCAAAAGGCTAAGGCCTGAAGATGGTTTGAGTTAGTTCTATGTATATGCATGCGTGTGAGACTTTGGTTGAAAAGTGGCTACACATTTGGCCCCTCCCTGCCTGCCCTATTCAATCATTTCCTTGCAAGAAGAATTTTAATGCCTCTGAGAATCCATGGGAAACTATGAGTTGGCAGAATTTTGTAGGCACCGGGGAGAATCTTCACTCTTATTCTTCTTGCTGTCTAAATGGATTTGATAGGAGTGGGGGTGAGGGGTGGGGGGAGAGGTCGGGAAAGCCAGGCATCGATGAATGACAAAGCAAGCAACACCCTTAGAGTCAGGCACCAGGGCCCTTCCGTGGTGGTTGGAACCCGAGCCGTGCAGCTTTGGTGGGCATTTTGCCCAGCATCTGGCCAGAGGTACAGGCCCTGCACTGCTACTGTATCTTAGGGGCCAGATTTCTTACCACCTTGTTTCTCCAAATAAAATTCAAACCCGGAGAAACCTTTCCCCTCTTCTTTATTATTCTCAATAGCATTTCTGTGGCCATCGACAGATGTCTGGTCCAGGAACACCGTGTACTATTAGCTGGGCAGAAAGGAGCAACATCACCTATGAAAGGACCTTGATGGTTGCCCTGGCTGGGGCCTGGCTGGGCTTCTAATGACTCTGAGGGGAGGAGCAGGAGGGGGTTACTCAGTGTCGGGGTACCAGGGTATCCCACCCATCCTGGTTGCCTGGTTGCCTGACCTGTAAAACCAGGCCACCAGCGTCACCAAGGAGTTGTTGATGTCTCCAAAACAGCAGCCCTCCTTGGTGGCAGCCCAGCCTCTCTGCCTCCCCCACCCTCCATGACTCCAGTGACGCCAGACTCCTATGAAAGGTTTACTAGTTACCATTGGCCTGGATGCCACTGTAGGAGGCGACCTCTGGAGAAGTGAATGGATAGACTATAAACCTGGTTTTTGTGTAAACCTGGAATGAATGGTCTCCCCTACCCCAAGCTGATTTCAGCTCCCGGGAGGGCTGGTAATTTAAGACCACCGAAGACCTTCCGTGCCCATATTGAGTAGGTTGGAAAAGGCTGACAACTGCTCCTCTGTGTGGCTTTTGTTTTATTGTGCCGGACTCCTAAAGGCACTTTCTGGCCCCATTTTTCTTGTGCAAAAGAGAGAGCCATGGGGGAAGGGGGTATCGCAGGGGAGGCGGATGGAGAGGCCACAGTTAGCAATGGCTGTATTTGTTTCCAATGTCTGCTGATTAATAGGTTGTAGAGGTGAATGGCAAGCTTTCATTTGCTTTAGGTCACCCTTCGTTAGAGGAGGTTGAGGGGTTGGAGTTCGAGGGGTCTAGCAGAGGGATCCAGAAGGGCCTTAATCAATCATTCCCTTGCCAAGTCCCGATTTATGAGCAGCATTTGGCTGGGGGTGTGGACGTTGGGCGATGAGGGTGGCATGGCCAAGTTGCAGAACACTACACTTAAAGGGTTCTTGAAAGGTCAAAGGTCAGCCACAGGGGCATCCTCCTCCCTCCTCCCTCCCACTGTAGCCTGATGAATACTCCTGGTGGAAAGGCTTTGTGTGCTCTGAGGGCCTTTAGAGAAACTTTTCTTTTATAATTTAACTATTCAGTGCTCAGACCCATGGAGCTGAGTGAACAGAGCAGGCCGGCCAGGCCAGGGCTTGGCTTGGGAAATAGTTTTCTCTGAGTAGAAAGCCTCAAGCCCTAACAATTTGAAGATTCTGGTCTCCTGTAAATAGACATTGTTTGGAGCATTTAGTGGGTTCAGATTTTCTACTTTTCCTTTGGTTTCTTGTTCTCCCAGAACTGACTGCATAGAATGTTTTTATCACCTGAATCCTGCTGGGTCCTGATACTACATGTTTGTGTTTGAGATGCAGAAACATCCTATTAAAAGTCTTAGCACACCCCCTCCCCTCCCGCCACCCAATCCTCTCTCATCACCAGCTCAGTGCTGTGAAACCTCTGCTAAAAATCCTCAGTACACGCTGACTGGGTACTCTGAGCTGTTCCTAATTTTGGATTTGGGGAAAGGATGGGCAGTGATCAGAAAACTGATATAGGTTGCAGAGAGTGATCAGTCGGAGATTTGATACCCACTCTTGAGTCCTGCAACATCAGCACCCATTGGAAGGTTGGCCCAGACTGAGCTCAGGCCTTTCACCCCACCCAACATGGCAGGTACCCATCCCCAGTAGTTCATGTCTGCAGATATCACTGGGATGATTGCAGAGTGGGATGGTGGAGGTAGAGAGGCAGGGCTGCAGAATTTGGAAACACTACTCTCCCAAAAAAGGCATGTGTGACCCAGCAAATACTTCTTTAACTACTTTGGGGAACTGGTCACAAGTTCCAGGTATTTGCAGTGAGATTTAATAGAAAAAGAGGCAGGCTAGTGTACCTCTCTATTCCACTAAGAAGGGTTAGCTCTGAATTGCACTGGGGTGGGTTAGAGCACTTGGCTATGGCCATTGGTTAGTCAGACAAGGGTCTCGAAGTGGCTCCCTAGTTGAATTTTAGGTGATGAAATATGGGCAGTTTGCATCATAGTCTGCAAATGATGTGGGATATTTTACATTTTTGTGACCCAAAGATTCCTAGTTTCCTTCATACTCTCACAGGGTGAAACAAATAATAATAACTTAATCTTCCTTGTCTGTCACCACTATGGCCTTGAACATTAGTTGTCACTGGTTTTGTACCCCAGATAGTTCTGAAGACATACTTAGGGAAAGTAATCACTTTCTAAGGTACCCAGAATTATGTTACAGGTGGTTGCCTTGAGTGTTCGATTCTGTTTCTCCAAAGATAAAAGGGGGAGGAGGTAATTATTATAGGCTTTTTAGTCCAGTACCACCATCCCCCTTCCTCACCCCCAGCTCTGATTGTTGCTGTTTGTATTTCCCATGATGCATTTCAGGAAAGTTAACTGTGACCCTCCCCCTCACTTTCCACATCTGGATTTTCTTAGGGTAGAACGGTTTTAAACGTAATACTTACAGATCTCTCTAAAGTAATAGGAGCTGTTCAGAGAGAAGGAAAAAGTCAAAGGAAGTCCTTATTTTTTACTTTTTTTTCTGTTTTATTTATATTAGCTCTTATGTTAAAGGTCCTTGCCCTGGTTCTGGAAGGATTTGGTTATCTTCAAGTGTCTTCTTAACTTCTTGGTGGCAGTCTTACTTCTTGACATAGGAAAGTGATGGTTTTTCTCACAAGAAATAATAATGGAAATATAGTATTAAAATGCACATTTTCAAGAAGGGCATGTGACTGAAGCAGGATGACCAGAGGTCATTCATATAGTCCTGCCCCACTAATGACATCTTTACCTTTGAAACCACAGATGCAGTCTAGGCTAGAAGCTTCTAGAGGAGCAGCTTGCTTCCTTACCATTTATACTTGCTGGATTGTAGTTTGCAAAGTTTTGTAGGATGTGTTTAACAGTGATCCACACAGTGTTGAGCGCTTTGTATAAACTGTCTCATTCTATTTCCGCAAACCTCACAGTTCACACAGTACTTCCCCAAAGTTTATAGACACAGAAACAAGGTCTTCAGCGCAAGAGAGAGGAAAGGTTACCCAGCCAGCCCTTGAGAGATGCTTCGGAATTCCTTGAATTCACAGCCCTTACTCTTAGTTCCTGTTTGAAGCCCACACAGTCTAAAACCATTTTAAAGGCACTGGTGCCAATGACCTGGCGTCTGCATAGGATAGGACTGGACTGTTTCAGAAGGACTGTTCAGCCCTGTCTCTGATGCCATGTAGATTAGTTAGAAAGAGCCCAGTCTTTATGTAAAACAAGCCCTTGTGATGGCTCTGTCCTGCTCTTTTTCTTCTGCCATGTGCAGTTGTGGGTTTGGGGTTCTCTGTGAAGTTTTTGAGGCAGTATTCATTGCCCCCATTGTTTGGACATGGTATGGGACGCAGAGTTCTAGAAGACACAGATCATGTGCTTAAGGACATAGCAATGGGAAGGATATCACGTGGAAAGGAAGAACCCATAAGGTTCTGAGGCTGGAAAAGCACAGACATTTGTAAGAAAACACTCCATCGTAAAACAGTCCTGGCGAAGGTGTTGCAGCAGGTAGATCCGTCAGACTTAGTCTTGAAACCAGTCAGTTCTGCTCTCAAGACTAGAACCAGTCAGGTCCTACTGATGTATTATGAAGGTCAGACAGGAATACCATAGTAGCTAGCTCTCTTTCTCTCTCTCTCTCTCTCTCTCTCTCTCTCTCTCTCTCTCTCTCTCTCTCTCTCTCTCTCCATCTCTCCCTCCCTCCCTCCCTCCCTCTCTCCCTCTTCCCCTCCCTCCCTCCCTCTCCCCCCCCCCATGCTAAAGACAGGCAGCACCTACAATTCCAATTTGATCCCCTATCGCCTTCTACTCCATCACCATAGTACAGAGCTTTGACTGGTCACAAGACTGGTTAGGTAGGGTTAGGTATACAAACCCATACAGGGGCATCAATGACTGTCAAGGAGATTGTTTTATCTAAGATGAAGAGGGAGAATTAAAATTGAAATACTACACTCATTTTTTTGAGTGTAGTATCTCTCATATTTCCCATTCATCTACTTAGAAAGTACCTTGGTATCTGTGTTTTTATGCTGTAGACAGAACCACATCACTAGGCGGGTCTTCCCTAATAAAGACAAATAATAAATTGTCCTCATTAACACGATTATCCAGTGCTAGGGCTGTGCCAGCCCTCCCTGTAGCTTCTATAAGGACCAGTGCTTGAGTCAAGATTTGAACTCCTCTTTTAACCTCTGTGTGTCCCTATGCCTATAGGGTTTTCTGACCTAGGGCTTCTCACTTAGGTCTGAAGAGAGAACCAGCCACAGAGCTCTATAGCCTGCATCCTGAGTCTTAGACTTACTCTTATTTTCTAGGACCAGATTGTAAATTCGTGATAAATGTCCTGAAAGGTGTGTGACTCAGCCAGGGTTGACAACCACAGGTGGTGGTGTTCAACCTCCATTCCTCTTGGTTTCCGTGATGGATTACATGCCTGTTTTCTCTTCTTAGGGTGGTCTTGCTTCAGTGGTACCTGATAATCTTGGGCCCTTTTTGCCTATCTTCCTGTTTTTATTTCTTTTTCTTCCTTCTCCCTCTCTTCCTTCTTATTCTTAGTATTATTATTATTGTCAGTACTCGGGATTGAACCCAGAGCCTTGGGCTTAGTACTAGGCAAGTCCTCTACCACTTGAGCCATGGCACCAGTCCCGACCAGACTTATTTTAAGCTGGCTGGAGCCACCCGCATTCTGTCATAAGAAGGTACAGGTGCTGTGTATCTTTCCAACCAAATAGAAAACTTTAAGGAGACAGTAGCAGTTATTCTTTTGCTCCTGATGCTCTCCACTCTGCCCACAACCCTCTTTCTCTCCCTCTATCTCAGCACACTGTGAGAGTTAATCTCATTCTAAATACAAATGTCCCCTTAAAGGATGCTTCTCAGAAGATTCTCTGCACAGGTGTGAGGTGTGGCACTGGCCTGGGCACAGCAGGGCACTGTCCTCAGGGTCACAGCCTGGTCTAGATCTTCCTGGCTGCCAACTCTAAGAGAATATTCATCATTTCCAAAGCTTCCTCTACTCTGGTGGCTTTAGCTTTATTATTTTAATTTGCAGGATGGTAACCAGGCTTCTGAGAGCAACTAGCTAGCCCTTTTCTCTGGAGGAGTCCAAGTTCATTGGACTCCATAAACAAAGCCATGAGAGATAGTGTTTTTCTGTAGTTCTTTCTGGAGCCTGAACTAGACTTCTACTGGGGCTTGAACCAAGGGCCTTGAGCTCTCACTCAGCTTTTATGTACTACCACTTGAACCACACTTCTAATTCTGGGCTTTTTGCTGGTTATTGGAGATAGAGAGTCTCTCAAATTTATCTACCTGGGCTGGCTTTGAACTGCTATCCTCAGTTCTCAGCCTTCTGAGTAGCTAGGATTATAGGTATGAGCCTCCAGCACCCAGCACTTTATAAAGTTGTCTTCTCCACAATTGAGGGGTAGCAAGAGTTCTTTCCATGTTACATGTGGTCCTCATCCCTTAAAAAAGAAAAAGACCAGAGACTGACTCTAAGAAAGCTAACTGCTCAGTGGTCCCTGAACTCAAGAGGCGCTAGTGGGCAGCGCTAGAACCTGACTTCTTTTCTTTTAATGCAATTCCTTTTCCTTGATGTTAATGCAAGTTGTGCCTTCCTAAAAGTAATAAAAGGAAATGAAGACACGTTCGAAAATGAAACTTGACTCTAATCCATTCATCAGCTAACACTAGCCTCTTTATCTTCCCTGGTACCTAATCTGGTTAAATGTCCCTGTTGTAGGATTTTAGTGAAAATCCTCTATTGGGAATAGGGTTTTTTGCAATTGGATTACTCTCAGTAAATGGCCCAGTAGTTCGCTTGTTTCAGCTTAATTTTTTCTTTGTGATCTTGCTGGGCTGAGAGGAGGAGGGGAGTGGATGGAATATCAGCTGGGGGAAGAGGAGAGCGGTTTCGGAAGGCCTGTGGATGACAAGAATCATATTTAAAATTCTTTTTTTTTTTTCTGCTTCCCTTCACAGGTTTTCCCCCGCCCCTCCCCCCCATGCTTGTAGTTTGTTTGCTCCAACAGTCCATTTCTCAAATGCATACCTTTTATTAGGCCAATTCATCATCATCCAGTTAATTTATTAGTGGTCCCTGATGACTCCCTAATGAAATTCCTAATGAATCAGGGCTGTGGTAATCTGCATAAAATATGCAGGTGCTTGCCAAGCAGTTTAGAGCTTTCTAGTAAAGTTCATACTCCCACCCAAAGCTTGAGTGGGGCTTTTCATCCTGGCTTCATGGGAAGGATTGCTTGTGTGCCTGCTGTTTCCAAGAGCAGGGAGGGGGAGAGGAGGTGGGCTCGGAGGCTGGGTGGGTGGGATTTGGGCCCTGTTAGGTTTCTTGTAAATGAAGGTTTTCCTGGCTGGTCCCTGTGAAGCCAGCCTGCCTCCTGGAGGTCCCACCGTGAGGTCTTGGGAGGTTGGAGATCCCCCCCTATGTGCACAGTGCAGTAGGCCTAGGAGATAAAAGTCCCCCATTTCCGACTCACCTGCCAATGGGAAAAGTGCAAAGGCCTTGGGCTCCATGTTGGGTGGTGATGAAGAGGGTGTTTAAAAGCCAGGCTCTGTAGGGAGGTGAGAGCCGGAAGCAGACCTAGGCAGAGAGCGTCTTAAAAACTACTTCTTACTTTTAAGTGGATTGGGGAGGTGGGGGGTAGTGTGGGCAGGGTTGAGTGTCTCTCACGACATCAAGGTGCAGGGTGTTGCAGGGGACCAGGGCCTGTGCTCTGAAGTCTTGGGCTGCCGGGGCCAGCTAACAGTGGCTTCCTCTGTTCTTCCCGACAGTCGAACAAAGTGCCCGTGGTGCAGCACCCCCACCATGTCCACCCGCTCACGCCTCTCATCACCTACAGCAACGAACACTTCACCCCGGGAAACCCACCTCCACACTTACCAGCTGACGTAGACCCCAAAACAGGTAGGTCATGGACTGGGCTGCTGTGGTAGAAGGCTGGCTGGGCTTGAGGGTCTCCAGAGGACTGCGTGGGCCTCCATAGGGAGTCCAGGTGGGTCTATAGAGACAGGGCTGGAAATGAGGGTAGAGGCTGAATAGGACCTAGGAGGCCGCATCCTGGCAGGGTAATCCTTTTCTTCTTCCCTTTGGAGAAGTCCATTTGTAGGAATCCGATTTCTGTAGGGGACCTGAAAGAGGGTCGTCTTTGGAACCCAGCGTTGGATTCCTGCCCAGACAGAGTAGAGGCCTCTCCTACTGGCCTCTCCTAGACTCTGGCTCAGTTTCCTGGGAGGATAAGAGGCCTGACAGCATTGGTTCTAAGGACCTCAAGTCACTAGCACAAACTCATTGCTGGATTCCTTACGGGGTTTTGGGGGGCTATATTTGGTTCCTCGCCTTGTGCCCCCTTGCATCCTTTGTTTTGTCAAACCCAATTTATAGATGTGAAAACTGAAGTCCGGGAAGATCATGTTAGGACAACCAACAGGGGCCCAGGCGGATGCTGCTACATTCTCCTCCAGCCATTATATCCCTCTGTCTCTTCTTCCCACTCGATCATTGACCAGTTTCCAATTTTTGTTGCTGCCTGTTTGTCTTGTTTTGTTTTTGTTTGTTTTTCAAGAGGGGAGAAGCAAGGAAGACAGAGTCACCTTATACTTCTCCTTACAAGATCAAGTCTAACAGACATCCACAGCTTGTGGACCGGTCCACTTAGGAGACTAGCAAAGGCTCAGGCTGCTCAGAGGCTCCCCTCCCACTTAGTGGGTTAGTCCACTGGAGGGATGGGTCTCTAATGGCCCTTCTGAATCTCTTTTCAGAGGGAGTTGTTGGTGCTTTGGGGAGGTGGCCTGGCCTCCACTGCCCCTGAAAGAAGCCACACATTAGCTGGTTCTCACTCAGCCTCTGAGCCCCCTTTGTGCTGGTAGAAGACCCAGCCTAGCGCAGCAGGGCTGGAAGAGGCAGTAAGCCTGCCCCAGGCTCTGCAAGTGAATGGCAGTGTCAATGTCTCATTTAAATAATGGTAGACCAGGGAATAGCTTTTAAATGGTTATCGTAAAACATATGATTAACGTCTGTGGACTGTTTACTTTTCCTCTGTGAACATTCTTTCAAGTGTGCAAATGGCTCCGTGTAGGGTCCAACACCAGCTAATCTGTTTGGTTTTTGTAATAGAGAGAAAGCAATGTCTGCGTGAAAATGTCACCCAGGGAGACTTAATTTATAGATTAAAAGCTTCCTGAACGAATTTTTCAAAAAAAGTTTTTTGTTTTTTTTTTTTTAAAGAATCCATGCAGCTCACTCAGTTCAGTACTCCATGTTAATTCTGCTTTTCTGTGCATTTCTTTTTGCTTACTGCTTTACTGTACAGATCAGAGCCCCCTGTCAGAACTGCTCCTATGAAATTAAGAAGCGTGCTGCAGTGTGTCCCTTCAGCACACTTTGATGTGTGCCTTGGGAAGGGTCCTGGCCCCTTTGATTCAATGGGAGGAGGGGGTGGTGGGTTCCCCAGCTGGCTGAGCACCCCAAGCTTCTGGCTTCTCCTTGCCTCTTCAGTTCTGACGTCTGGGAATAAGATGCCAATTGGCGTGTGGTGGTTTTCACAACCCATCTTCTCAGGTACTTGCAACCTATAGGATTTACGTCTTTGGAAAGATGGTAGGGTAACACTTCCAAGCCCTCGCTTAAAATTGAGTTACAAGGCATGCCAGCAATACCAGCACTCCAGAGGTAGAAACAGGAGGATCACAAATGGGAGTACAGCCTGGGCTACCTAAAGCTTATCTCAAAAATGCAAAATAGTGTTACCAAGAAGAGAAGTTAACACTCTGTGGGAAACTCATTTACAGTGAGAAGGACAAGTCCTAAGGCCAAAGGAATTATGTGTTCACCTACTATGTGCCAAGCCCTTCTGATTTTTTTTAAAGCTTAAAATAATCACCTTGAGTCACAAGAGACAGAAATACCAAAGATGGAATTCTCTAAGTCTTGAGTTCAGCCAAGTTACTCATCCACCTAGAATGAAATGTCCAAGTTGAGGCTCTGAGAAAATGATCAGAAACCCCAGCTACAACTCTTGACATGAGAATCCTGAATGGCCTCATGATGGGATTCAGGAAGTGATAGATGCCCCTCTCTATCCTTCCCCCGTTTCCATCCTCCAACAGTTGCAATTGCATTCTCTCCCTTCTCAATACTTAAAATGTTGCTACTTTTTTCTCCCAGGAATCCCACGGCCTCCACACCCTCCAGATATATCTCCGTATTATCCACTATCGCCCGGCACTGTAGGACAGATCCCCCATCCGCTAGGATGGTTAGTACCACAGTAAGGAGTTCCATTTTTTTTTTCGACTTCTTTTTTTGTTGCTTAAATGGGCATGCTTATCATTGTGTGTGCGCCTGTGTGCATGTATGTGTGCATGTACGTGTGTGTGTTATATGCATGCACATGTTTCAGAAGAGCAGGGCTGACAGGATAGCATGGGGCAATACTGCTGAGGTATCCCAAGACTGCAGGCAAATATGCCATTCAAATAGGTTATGTAGAAGGGGGACTAGTACTCTAGATCCACAGTCCCCAGAGTATGTTTAAGATACTTGCCAGATACTATGCCTATAATCCTAGCCACTCATGGCTGAGATCCTCAGATCTCAGCAAAGAGCAGAAAAGTCTGTGAGACTCTTTATCTCCAGTTAAACTACAACAAAAACAAAAAAGGCTCCTCCCCCTAGAAGTGGAGGTATGGTTCAAGTGGTAGAGTGCCAACCATGAGAGAAAAAGAAGAGTGAGAGTGTAAGGCCCTGAGTTCAAGCCCCAGAACAGGGTATTTTTGGAATTGCTAGAGGCTCTGAGGGATTCTACACAATAAAACTGACTGTGGGTAGGAGTCATTGGGCCGAGCTCTCCCTTTTAGGTAGTTCCTATAAGGGGATTAGAATAGGAGGAACATAGGTGAGCTCTAGGTACAACTGGGGGTTCTTCTCATTCAGCAAGGTATGCCCAGTCCCAAATCAGCCATTGCTCCTAAAGATTGGCATCAACAAAAGGAAAGTGAAGCCTCTGTGTCACTTAAGAACCATCTCTTAGAGAGTTTGTTTGCATGTGGAGGGTGAGGAAAGGCAGCTGGAATTCTTGCTGTGTGCAGGATTTCCCTGCTACAAGCCCAAGTCTTCACAGTGCTCAGATTAACTGCCTTTTGTAGCTTGAAAGCATAATGCATTTCAAATCTAGGGCAGATTGTCCACAAGCTCAAAGCTCCGAGTCCAATCCCTAGTAACTACGTACATGCATGTATACAAACCCATATACAGTACTGCATGCTTATGTATACATAAAGTATGTGTAAGAAGGAATGCCTTGTGCATATTGTGTGTTCACATAAACATGCATGGACTGTTTTGAGATTATACATTCGTACATATGTATAAATTTCTCCAGGTATATCAGTGATGTGTACTATAAAAAACACAGGGCAATGTTGAATGTGAAAATAAATTCTATAAAACTCTCAAATTTGGGTCTTAAGGAGGAGAGCCTTTTGTAACCTTACCAAAAATTATATGTTGAAGTAGTTCATCTCTTAATTCTACCTTGATTTCTCTAGTTCAACAGATTCTGTGCTATTTTGGTTTTTTTAAACAAAAACAAAACCAGATTGCCCTCTACTACACGAATATCAGCTTTGGGTGCAGTTTCTTTATTTTTAGTTCTTATTTTTAGTCCAGTGCAGTGGATATGAGCATGGAGCTTGTGACCCATTTCTTCTCAAATGGATGGGACCAATCCTTGATAGTTCTCAGTCATATGTGGCCCACTCAGCTAGCTGATGGGGAGATACTGAAGTCTAGATGAAAAAGAATTGCCAGCTCAGACAGCACTCTGTCAGGAAAAGTTGTGTGTCTTTCATGAGGATGCTATTTTGCATGTTGCTGTATTTTTTAATTATTGTAATGAGGTGTGATTGTCTATTGGTTACCCACAATTCTTCTTGGGGACTCTCCCCCCGGTAACTCTTGTCAACACTTGTTAATTTGACAAAAGGCTACAAATTAAGCTCTGTTAATTTAATGTTTTCTCACCGAGATCTAAATACCGAAAGAGGCCCAAAGCGCAACCAAAGTCCTTTGATTCACTGTACTTTATTTTGGTATAAATTTACATTCATTATTGTTTTCCTTTGGATGTGTAGCCCTCAATTAGTGTGATGGCTCCATTAAAGCAAGTGAGACTTCGCCTTTAATTATTGCAACAAAACACCTAGTTTCAGCTTGGGGAGAGGGTCTCTATTGACATAAGCAGAGGTTATAAAATTTAATTAGCCATTCCTATCAGATTTATGGCATTCAAATTGTTCTGTGTTTCTTCCCTTTGATCCTTCCTGTACAATCCCCAAGATTTTTGTTCTGATCAAATGAGAATAAAGCTTACTATGCAGAGAACTTTTCCCGGCTTTTCTTTTTCTTGTCCCCGCCCCCAGCCTCGCTTCCTGTCTCTCACTTTGTACCCCTTCTTTGTAGGCAAGGTCAACCAGTATACCCAATCACGACAGGAGGATTCAGGCACCCCTACCCCACAGCGCTGACTGTCAACGCTTCCATGTCCAGGTGAGTTGCAAGAACGAGACCTCCATCCAAGGATACAGGGCGGCGCTCAGCCCTTTAGACAGCCGCCACGCCACCTAGGAACAAAGCGTGCAAAACAGATGTGGCATTAGCCATCTCGACTTCCAAGTCAAGCAGTGTCCAGTTGTAAGATTCCATCCTGGGACAGTGAATTTGACCAAGTTAAAAAGGCCTGTAGAGGAAAGCAGTCAGGATACACAAAATGCCATTTCTGTCTTGTCCTGTGCTTGGTAAGAAAGAAGAACCTGGTGTTCATTTTATTATTATTATATAATGAGTTTGGGAAAAAAAAAACCCACTGGTCTTTTCAAAGCTTGGATTCTGATTGAGAGTCCATAAGAAAGCCTTCTGAGGAGTTTAAAATGAACCATGTACATATGGATTTTTACATTTTTTCTAGTAGCCATCTTGGTTGCTTTTTTTTTTTTTTAAGGTAAAGTTATTTTCAGGGATGTTTGCTCAACTCAGTACAATATGGCCAAAAATACTATTATTTGGACATGCTACCACTGTACCCCTTTAATACAGTTTACCTTCTTCTTGGTGCCTGGGTTTAGTAATTTGATGTGTGTCTTCACAGTGCATCTCAATTTGCACCACATTTGAAGTACTCAATAGCCACATGTGCCTAACGGCCACTTAATTGACCTGTGCAGACCAAAATCTATGAAAGCTTGAAAACAGTAATTGTGGGTATACACACATTCTTTTATCCCTATATTTGAGGACTATAAAGAATACCCAACATACACACATATTCTAAGTTCTCATTTTGCCCCCTCTAATTAATTCTGGCTAATTTTTCAGTGACTGCTAGTTTATTTACAAACTGGATGGCAGCAGTATGTTTAAGTAGTCACTAATTGCTCCTAATGATAGTTTTATTTTCTGTTCATCTGATTTTCAGTCAAGTTAATTAAATCGGTGGAGGTTTAGACTTTCCTGATGGGCTGAAAGAACCAATCCATTTTGATGATGGTGCATAATGTAATTAGCATGCATTACCCGGCAGAGATGCTTGCCTTACTCTCTGTAGCCCACATGAGAAGCCACGGCCAGAGGTAGCTCTGGGACAGCAGGCCATGATGCGTCTATTCTTTCATACAAATCCCAGTTTGGGTGAGGAACGGAGTGAGAATCACTTAAGTGTATCTAGCATTTGTAATGGTGCCATAGGTCACATGTAATAACCAAGACCCACTTCCCAGGTATGATACATCACCTGCATTTCAGAATGCAGGCCAATATTAGTTAGGTGGGAACATACTTTTTTTGGGGGGGGGGGAGGATCCTTGCATCTAGTGAGAGTAGGAAGGTTACCACTTGTCAAATGATGTCATCACAGCCCCACAAAGGATAGCAACAAATGGGGAGCCTCCTAGGAGGAGAGAGGGAACGGCTTAGGACCTGCAGCTCTCCCCCCCCTCCCCCTTGCATCTCTCCCTGGTCATTCTTGGTGTTTGTTTATCGGGACATCCAGAGATGGAAAATACTGAAGTCATCACAGAATCACAGAATAGGGATGGGGGTTAAGCTTATCAATTGAATTATCATTAGGAGGTTATTTCATGTTACAGGAAAGGAAGGGAGCAGTGGGAAGAAAGGTTAGGGGCTCAAGGTGGGTGAGGGGAGGAGGAGGCACCGGCCGATTCCCCAGGTAGGCTATATGAAAGATAGCTAGTTAAAAAGCGTATACAGCAAATTAAATACATTATTGTGGTAATGGAGCGACAGAAGTATAGGTCTATTATACTTATGGCAGTTATAGCAAATGTAGGCAGCTTGCCCTGTTGCAGAACACCCTTTGATAATTCATTCTATTCAGCAGCGGGGCCAGGACTTCTCAGAATTAAGTGATGGGTCATTATACTTTAAACACCATGGAGAAGCCTAGATTGGCAATTAAACAGCTCTTGCTGACACTCACTTGTGCCACCCTGTGACCCCCTTTAGATTGAGATGTTGGAGCTCCAGGCCCTCAGCCTGCTAAATTGGTGCAAGGCTCTTCTCCTGACGAGAGCGGGCTCTGAAATCTGCCGGCTTCAAAGAGAGCGAGATCATGTATAAACCATAATGTGGGTGCACCGTGGCTCACAAAAAATAAGGCAGGAAGAGATGAAATGTTACAAGTGCAAGGGGGAAAATGAGAGAATAATGACAAACCTAATGCAACTCAAAGCAGGATTGTTGCACAGGAAAATGCATCCTACTGCTTGTGCATAAAATCAAGGCCGGCAGATGACATCCAGTTAACAGAAACGTGTCAACAGTGAAGCAAAGTGAGAGTGAGTCCAAGAGAAACCCCCGAGACAGCCAGAAACAAAAATTAGTTGTCCTTAACAAGTTAAGGTTCATCATTATATTCTGGCTCGGAGCCATAAGAGCAGACGGGGGTATATAATGAGCTGCTTGGAATTTTTAGGGTGTTTATTGCATTTCATGAAACAGTTGTCTGCAGAAAGGAAATTTCTGGAGTGGAGGTATTCACACAGGTCATGCAGACAGGCATGCACCAGTCTCCCAGCTTGTACATTTTTCAGATAAATGAGTAGGTTGGTAGGGGTAGCTTGGATGTGTTTGTTCTTCGTGGATACACTTGAAATTGGTCCTCATCTCAATTTGTCCTCATTCTCAAATTATTCGGTTTGTTTGTTTGTTTTGTTTTGTGCCAGTATTGGGGCTTGACCTCAAGTCATAGACATAGTCTCTTTTGCTCAAGGCTGGCACTTACCACTTTGAGGTACAGCTCTACTTCCAGTTCTTTTGGTACTTAATTGGAGATGAGAGTCTCACGGACTTTTCTGCCTTGGCTGGCTTCAGTACATAATCATCAAATCTCAGTCCCTTGAGTAGTTAGGATTACAAGCATCAACCACCACTAGCACTTGGCTTTGCCTCTTTGGTGATTTGGTGCATATGTGTGTACAAATATGCATGCATGCGCACACACAATCTCTCCCCGTTTCTCTCGTCTGGGAACATATGTATTCAAACTCACAGTAAAATCTGCCACTTTACTTCTTCACCTAAGGGCTGCAAAGAACACGTGTTCTTAACTCAGGTTTCCACTGAGCCCTTCAAGCAATGACAAAGAGCCTGAACCTTCCAAGCGTTTGTTCTTCTTTTCCATTTTATGAAGGGAATAGAGATTAGTTATGTTTCTCCTAGCCCCTTACTTTTTCCTTCTCTCTCTCCTTGGTTCTTATTTTAAAAACATGTTATCCTTCCCAAACTACAACACTGGATTAAGTTTGTAAAGACAGCTGTGGGAGGGCTTCACTCCACAATGGAATTTCTGAGTCAGGTAGCTCTGGTGACCCTGGGCCATACAAAGATCAGCATTGTTTATGGATTTTTTTAAAGAAAAATTTATTATCTTTAAGTGGTTGTACAAAGAAGTTCCCATTCTACAAAACAGTATATGAATACAAAGTGTCTGATAACATTGTCTCTATTCATCTGTATACTGCTCATTTTTTCATTTTTTGAAGCCAGTTTTTTTTGTAAATAACTACATTATTTGGGCTAAATGGAAAAATGATTTGCAGTCCATTTATGGAAAGAGCTTCAGCTTTAAGTAGAATACCATTTGGAATAGCTTATGATAAAGCCCTATTAGGATCTCTTGTTTCCATTGGAGCGAGAGTTTTTAAAGAGTAGATTGTTTCTCCTGGGATGGGGGTGGGGTGGGGTTTGGTCTATTCTGGGTTTGGTTTATTTAGGAAAGCAGTGGTTGGCATGATCCACATGCCTTTCACCTGGACAGCCTACCAGCTGTTTCCTGCAGTGTCTCCGGACCAGAGCCCAGGGCCGCCATTTTGTATTCTTTGAGATTTGGTCCTTTTCCTTTCCACCTTTCCTCCACAGTATATGCTACTGTGAGGGGGTTAGGGGAGAACATAGGGAACAATTATTTTACCCAGGACATGGCACAGAAGCTCCAAGCATATCAGAAAAGGGGTAATTCATTCATCCCATCTAGTTGTCAGTTTGCAGATGGGCCAAGAGCAGTTTGAAACTAGTTCTTTGTGTCCTGGCTAATTTGCATGGTTGGAAAATGCCAACTCAAGGACTAACATGTATTATAGAGAACTTTTCAGAAGTAAACAGTATTATAGGAGAACACTCAAACTTTATCTATACTTATATACACACTATTTGTTAAACACTAAAAAGCTTTTTTATTCATACACATACATGCACAATTTGTTTTGATTGCAAATACTGGAGCTTAAACTCAGAGTTGCTCATTCTTATTTAGCTTCTTCCACTCAAGGCTGGTGCTTTATCAAGTGAGCCACACCTCCACTTCCACTGTATCCTTTCTTTCTTTCTTTTTTTGGTTGGTCATGGGGCTTGAACTCTGGGCCTGGGCGCTGTCCCTCAGCTCTTCAGCTCAAGGCTAGCACTCCACTACTTGAGCCACAGCACCACTTCTGGTTTTCTGAGTGGTTTATTGGAGATAAGAGATCACAGATTTTCCTGCCTAGCCTGGCTTTGAACATATCCTCAGATCTCAGCCTCCTGAATAGCTACAATTATAGGCATGAGCCACCAGCACCCGGCTTGTATCCTTTCTTTATTTGTAATTTTTATAGTCATTTAGAAGGCTTTTGCATGATGTATAAATAACGTATTAAGTGAAAGTAATAAAGGGATCCTAAATCATACAGGAGGAAGGTCATAAAATGAGACTTCATTTTTTTACATTTGTGTATATGCATGTACTTGTACTTTTCTTTTACGTTTGGCTATGAGAGAATACACATTTATCTGAAATGTCCATAATTTATGCTGAGAACCAAATAGGGAATATAATATTTCTCTTTTTTTGCCTGACTCTCTCCTATTCCTGTCCAATGGTGGTATAGCAACAAAAAGAAAACAAAATTAAAATTGTATTGCAGTCCATCAGCAGAATGAGCCCTAATGAGGCTTACATAGCATTGTCAAAAATGTATGTATGTTTCAGCCACGTTAATATTTTATTTAGCTGTCAATATACAACAAAAGACTTCACCTTTCATTTGAAGAGCTGATTAGGACTTAGGAAATTGTCTTCTTAGATCCCACTAATAATGCTTCAAATAAACACGGTGGACGTGTGATTTCCGGCAGGTAGTCCAAGCCTACTTTTCCAACCTAGTACATCGGTTGAATTTGTCTTTTGCTAAAGATATTAAAAGTCATAATGTCTCGTGTCGGTAGCAATAATGAAGGGAGAAGATTGGCTTTAATGACATTAGAGAATCATGATGTTTAATTTATCGCTAATTAATGCTGACAGGTTTCATATGCCTTGGGTTGCTTTCATGTGAATATTGCGTGGCTTTTTCTTTTTTTTTTCTTTTAAATTATGTGTACACATCCCTCCTCATTCATTCATTTTGATTCTGACGATTTACACAGCTTTCTGTCTTCTAGGTTCCCTCCCCACATGGTCCCACCACATCATACTTTACACACGACCGGCATTCCCCACCCGGCCATAGTCACACCAACAGTCAAACAGGAATCCTCCCAGAGTGACGTCGGCTCACTGCACAGCTCGTGAGTGTTGCCCTGGTCCCTGCATGCTTTGCGCTCTGGTGTCCTTCTTGGACCCAGTGAGCACCTGAGCCAAGTGGGCTCTAATATAAAGAGAGACATGGTTTCCTCTGATTTTCCTGCTGAGATCTTTTTTTGGGGGAGAGGGGAGGGGGGATGGAGAGGGGTGGGGATTGACTTGGGTGGATTGAGATTTGCAGCTACTTCCTGGCCTCAAAGCCTGAAATGGAACATTGTCTGAAAGCCTGTGTGCGTGGTGGGGAACCTGAGTCAGTATGCTTCTCCTGGGCCTCAGGAACATGTCTGTTGGTAAAGCAATAAAGAATCTCTTGTTTCCTTGCCTGCTCCCCAACCTATTTTTGTTCCTGGTCTGAGGTGGAATGGTGCTTTTTATTCAAAGCTGGCAGGCTTGGGTGGGGAGGATCCCGGGTGTGGGTTTTCGGCTTGGGAGGAATTTGGACCGTGGGATTGTTCATCGGGTTGTTTGTGTCTGTCTGTTTTGTCTGTATCCAGAAAGCATCAGGACTCCAAAAAGGAAGAAGAAAAGAAGAAACCCCACATAAAGAAACCCCTTAATGCATTCATGTTGTATATGAAGGAAATGAGAGCAAAGGTGGTGGCGGAATGCACATTGAAAGAAAGTGCCGCCATCAACCAGATCCTGGGGCGAAGGGTAGGTAACCCCCTAATAGGAGGGGGACAGGTGGTGGGAATAGATTAAGGGCTTTCCCTTCAACCATTCTTTAAAAAATGTTTTGACCAGTGTTAGGGCTTGAACTCAAGGCCTAGATGCTGTGCTTTCCCTTTTGCTCAAGGCTGGTGTACTTCCAATTGAACTTTTTGGTGGTTAATTCAAGGTAAGAGTCTCACAGATTTTCCTGTGAGACTTTAATCATCAGATCTCAGCCTCCTGAATGACTAGGATTTACAGGCATGAGCTACTAATACCCAGCTTTTTCAACCAATATGAATCTTCATGGTGTCAAGAACAGCCACATATACCCTAGAGCCAGTCGATGACACGCATCTACAGACTGGACCATTATTGGATGCACGTGTCCTCAAAAATACACATTCTTCACCCTTGTTGGCCACGGTGTAGTTGGTGATGTTTTTGCATTATCTCTGCCCTACCCCTGTCCCTTCCAGTGGCATGCACTGTCTAGAGAAGAACAAGCAAAGTACTATGAGCTGGCCCGGAAGGAGCGACAGCTTCACATGCAGCTGTACCCTGGCTGGTCTGCGCGGGATAACTATGTAAGTGGACCGTTTTGTGTAGAGCTGTCTTGCAGAGCGTGGGTCTGAACAGACTGAGAGAATGGTCACTGCCAACTTGAGGCAGGCCTTGGAATTATCATTCCATTCCTCTCACTTCTGGGACCATTTGTGTCTCATCCTCTTAACCGAACTGAAGGGTGGCATCACGATTTTTTTGCCTGGTCTGCCAGCACAGGCATTCTGAAGAGAGGGAAGGAAGCCAGGGTCCGTGTGCTGGATCGCGGAGGTTCATACTTCTTGCTCATTTCTTAGGAGAAGTGGGATATGTCCCAAGGAGGGGCTTAGTTTCCAGATTCGGTCCTCCGTAGTCTGTGGCAGACATCAGTGGTGTGACTTTATGAAACACCACTGAGGAGGGGAGAAGGGAACTAGTTTGTCCCTCACAAGTCTTAAAGCAGGGGTATGGCCTTATTTTTTTCCTTCTGGTAATGCTGGGGATTGAACCCAGGGCTTTATACATATACATTCTAGGCAAGCTCTCTAACACTACACTCTACCCCCTAGCCTCGGACATCCAGGCTTAAGAAGGAAAAGCAAAACAAGTATCTTAGGCCAGGCTGAAGTACAGGTTAAAAGCCTACTTCATCCTGAGAGGAACATGATGGAAATATCCCTGAAAGTCACGAGTGGAGTCTTCCTTTGGCAGGTTGAAGTGAGGCTGGGCACATGGGTGGAGAACAGCATGTGTTAGGTGATGTGTGTTACTGGGCTCTTTGTTGTTGCAGGATTTGCCTGATTTTCCATCCTGGCTTTCAGATGGTTCCCAGTGGCTGGGACTGTCAATTGCATTGACCCCCTGGCTCCTTTCCTGCCTGTTGTCCTCCGGAGCCCTCTATCATTTCCTATCAGTATTTCTGACCTTGCCTTTTGCCCAGTAGCTCAAATATTCTAGGCTTTCCTTTCTCTCTAGATGGGTAAAATGCTTCTCTCTTTGCTCAGTATTTATGACAGATAGTTTCATGAATTCTTTTTGCCATCTTTTTGGAAGGGCAAATACAACTTCCTTTCAGTGCCTCCCCTTGCCGCCATCATGGAGCCAGGAGAATCACTGAGCGAGTTAGTCCTCCGAGTCCACTCTCGCATTGGCTCTCTCGGTAGGGGTCAAGGTCATTACCGTCTTCCAGATTTCAGACTTGCTGTGCACAAGGCAGATTCTGCGGGGTTCAGCATCAAGTCAGATGTGGCTGTTCTCTTAGCAATAGCCATCCTCCAGACAATCAACAGCATTGTCCTGTGTGGCTCTCAGTGGTGGCAGCTTTCCTTCTACTCCATGAGCCACTTCACCTTGGCTCTCTGCTTAGTCTTCCGCCCTTTATTTCTGTTCTCGCCTTGATTTTCTTTTATTAACATAAAAATACAAAATGCTTTGAGAGTTGGTATGTCAGCCATGTTCAGGGGCCATGCTAATCTTCTCTGCATCATTCCAATTGCCTTCTTATCTTGAAACCTGTGCTTGTTTGCTGCTGATTGCTGTGTAGACAAGGAGCTGGAAGGAAGGACTCTACTGGGTTTCAATTCCATGGTCCCATCTATGTCCCTTCTGGGCCCTACCCTGGCTGGCAGCATCTGTCTGTCTCCTGGGAGCTGACACCGGGATTAGTGCAGGTCTGTCTGGATTGGAACTTTGAGCTGAGAGCACTTGTCTCCCACCGATGGACATTACAGGGTGTTAGGTGCTTGGAACCTTTTGGCTCATCAGGGAAGCCTTTCTTCTGGGACTGAAAGGAAGCGGATGAGACAGTTAATGCCCTCCCACAGGCTTTCTGTGCACCCCTACCTGACCCCGAGGTAGAGTTTTCCAGCAGCGTAGGCAGCCTCTAAGCCTGCGCATGCACAGCTGTGTAATTTCAGGACAGTGGCTCTCCTGGCTTCAAGTCAGAAGTTCTTAAGAATTCAGCTTCTCCCTGCAACAGACCCAATTCATTGAGTTGTCTCGAGTGGTACCACAGGAAGCACATTCAGCTTCTCTATGGAACATGTCCCCAATAGAAATTTGGGATCACCAAGGAGCCTTCATGGACAACGGCCTGGGATGTATACTATACAGCTCTAAAGTGTGTCATTTCTGCTAGGAATGATACGAATGATACCCCAGATCTCTACAAAGAGACTTACCTGGTAGATATCCAAGCTTTTTGTGATGTGTGTTCTAGGTTTTGGTAGATCCATAGGGTACTTGGCCTTACTTCTGTTCCCTTCTGCATGGGGGAAGGTAGTTTAGAAAATAGGGATGCTGAGACTTGGAAAGAGGTTTAGTGGTTGTCTGGATTTAGGCTTACAAACTTTATGTCTAGAAAGGATGCTGTCAGATTCCTGTTCTGATGGCCCATGACACCTTTCTATGATCTCACATGTGCTTCTTGCTTCAGTGGCCCAGAGGACACTTTGGGGACAGGAATCTTAGAATGGAAGCTTTGATAGATTTGTTGGTATGGATATTTGTTAGTTTTCCTTTGTTAACTAACTTGACATAGGAGTATCTGCAGATGACTTAGGTCATTGTGAAGTTGGAGGTTTTCTAGAGAATGTTTCCTGAGCTAGCCTCTCTTCTTCCACAACCCTGTGCTTTCAGCCAAATGTGACAGAGCCTTTATGTCACTAGCTTTGGCAATTAGAAGTGGGTAAGGCTGTCCCCTTTGGCTAGTGATTTTTGGGGTTATTCCTTAGAGCACTAAAGAAAATGCTTGGCTTCTACATTAGTAACATCATGTTAGATTATTTCTGTGGCTTTAGGTAAAAGAAGTAAATCTTGCTTGCCTGCTTGACTTGTGAGACCCTTCCTTCTCTTTTTATAAGATAGCCAGCCTGCCTTACAATCAAATAATGGTAATTAATTCTGTCACATCTTTCTGTTAAAACACAGTCCCTGTCCCCACAAAGCCCATTGTCAGCCCCTTGCTTTAATTGTGAACATCTCTGTTACATGTCCTAACTAAACCCCAGATCTTCGGGGGAGGAGGCTGCGGGTACCTTTAGCGTATGCAGCAGGGAAGTCCTACACACCGGTGTGGGTACTATTGCCCAGCTACTGAATCATTTGTGTTGTAATTTGGACTGAGACTCCTAATCATCTCATTCTTGCTCATTCTAAGCCAGGTAGTGCACCGCTGATTTTTGTTTTTGTTTTTCTTTAATCATATACCAAGGACTATAACACATGTTACGTATGCTGCTCAGGAGCCACAGCACATTTCCCCAGTGGCTCAGATCTGGGACCTGAAAAGACAGAGATGTCCTCAGGCTTTGGCTGGTGCCACTTGAGGTTCCTTCAGAGCTGGACACATCGTTGGGGTTCTGGCCATCCTTTCTGTGTCAACATTACGACACCAGAAAACTTTTAGACAAAGGTAGCATTCGATATACTGATGCACACACTGAGTTTAATTCACAGCAGGTAGCTCACATGCAGATTTAGACTGAAGCAGATGTCCCTCAGAACCTGTCTATTTTCATGCACACTCTAGCAGGTTGCAGAAATACCAGGAAGGCTAGGCCAAGAGCTGGGATTGGCTCTGTGCAGCTCATCACCTTTAATGTGTGAAAGAAGGGCTGGTGTGGAGAGGCAGGCATCATGTCTGGTACCTAGTAGATGCTCCACAAATAGTAGCCATTGTTAAAGGTGGTTGAGGGACTGAGATCATGGGGCCTCTCCTTCACCACCCATTCTCCCTACTCTTCTGTTTTGCGAGTCTCTCCAGTAAGGGCACAGTTCAAGTTCATTTGGATTAAGGGATGGAAGGTTGGAGAAGATTCTGCTGGTAGATGTGGGAAAGTGTGGTGGATGGTCCCTTCTTTTACCGTCTCCTCCCAGGCAAGTTCTCCCGTCCTGTTTCTTGAACTCATTTCCTGTGTTTGATCTGTTCATGCAGGGAAAGAAGAAGAAGAGGAAAAGGGACAAGCAGCCAGGCGAGACCAATGGTAAGTTACCATAGTCAGGGTGAGGGTAGAAGGCATAGTCGGAGGGCCACTCTTATGTCAGGCTGCCATCTGGGGAGACAGGAAAAACTCAAGGCCAGGACATTGTGGGGGAACCCATCTCAGCCAGCCTTTTTTGTTTATGCATTTTAATTAATTGCTCCATGACTGCCCTTTTAAAGCTAGTAGCATCCATTGTTGCATGAAAAGCACATTGTAATTCTAGTGGAATGTGTTTTTAAATAACTGCAAAGCCTGTAACTGGAGAGCGAGCGGTAGGCATGCCTCTGCTTATTTTGTATGTGTCTGAGAAGGGATGAGGAGGGGCTAGGGGGTCTAAGAGGGGTGCGTGTGAGTGTTGGGTATTAACTGGGCGTCCCCTCAGTGTTCTGATGCATGCCTTTACAGTGGTAAATTGCACCCATTTTAAATTAAGGAGGTTTGTCATTTTGGAGAAGAAATTAGAAATACTGCATAGGCAATCCCAGCGCTCCCTCGGAGAAAACCAGGCTTTTATTACCAACCATCAAAAAACAAACATTTTGAAGGCTTTGTATAATTTGTTCTTTTTTTTCAGAACACAGCGAATGTTTCCTAAATCCTTGCCTTTCACTTCCTCCGATTACAGGTGCTAATGTCATTTTGAGTCATTACAATAGTCTGATAAACCGTTTTTTAATTTTTCTTGCCATTCTCATTTGGTTAACATTAAACACGTATGACATTTGAACATTCTTTAAAAGTGACCATCTACACGATTTCGTATGTTTCGATAGATTATTTATTTACTTATTTATTTATTTTTTTTTATTTTTCAGTTCTGTTATTTTTTTAATTTGATTTAACCTTCTGTTTTGTTTATTTTACTTTTTCCCATAACAGTTATTAAAGCAGCAATGACAGTGATTTAGAGCTGAACTAACTGTGCAAATTGAATATGCAGTATTTCTTTAAAAGAGACTGATTAAAAAAAAAAAACAAATGGAAGGAATTCAGTAATAAACCTCCTTAATCTAATGGCATTTTTTTTCATTGCTCTCACTAAGTTTTCTCACGCAAGCATGCATTCGCAATATGATTATTTTCTCCTTTGCTTTTTATTTATTTTATTTTACTTTCTTCCTTTTGCTTTTCTGCTCATAATTTGCAAATTTCACTAGCATTTTGCTGACTCTGCCTGCCCTCCTGTTGCTATGAGCATCTTAACTAACCCATAACAGCTCATTCACACGGCCCATTTACCTGCCTCTGTTCCTCTCTTAATATTAATGAAAACAGATTAAAAGAATAAACAAGACCATTCCAAAAGCTGCAATATCCCAATACCACAACCCTTTTCTTTCTTTATTTCTTTCTGTTTTGTTTCATTTCATTCTGTTTTTTTATTTGTAGTTTTTCATTTCTTTTTTATTTATTTTTTAAAAACGTGTCCTCAGAAGGAAAAAAAAGCATGTTTACAAACTTAATTCCCTCCTTCGCTTTATTTTCTTACTTAAAATAAAGATAATTGAGAGGAAACAAAAAAAAGGGAAAGCAGTACTAAAATAAAAACAAAAAAAATTTTTTGAAGAGGAAAACGATTAATTGGAAGAGTGAGTTCTTCAGAATCTTAACTTTCCTCTGTGAGCTCATGTGGAATCTGAGACAGTCCTTGAGAAAGGGATACTGCAGCTTTATTTGCCACAGCTAATTTCACAAGTTGAATTAAGAATGTGATTTTTTTTACCTTTTTTTTTAAATTAAAGAAACTTTAAAAAAAAAAAAGAAAAAGAAAAGTCAATATTTTGCCATTAGTAACCAGGTCATTGATTTATTCCCTTTTTTATTTTTATTTTTTCTTATTTGTATCTCTCTCCCCCCCTTCCTCCCTTCCCTGCCTCCTTCCCTCTCTTCCCTTCTCTCTCTCTCCCTCTCTCTTCCTCTCTCTCCCTGTCTCCCACATCCTCCTCCTCCTCCTCTGCTCGCTCCTTTCTTGAACTCATTCAGACCTGAGCGCTCCTAAGAAATGCCGAGCGCGCTTTGGCCTTGATCAGCAGAATAACTGGTGCGGCCCCTGCAGGTGTGTATAGTCCCCCAGATTCGCTGTGCTGGTTTGCAGCTGGTTTCTTCATTCTTTCCCCTCCCCTCTCTGGCCTGTTGCTTTGTAGCTCTGTGTGTGGATCATAGGAGACATGAGGAGCGGGACACTGCCAGTGGATGGGTTCAATGAAGGGGTGTGCTTACTCTTGCTGCTGCTCCAAAATGCCACTGTAAAACAGCATCCTGTGCTCCTCCTTGGGGGCCACCACTCAGACCCCAGTGCGCCCCTCTCACAGGGAAAGTTGCCTGCCAACCCCCTTCCTGTGATAGCCCAGGATCCTCATCCTGGCCTAGATAGAAGCAAATGATGTCACCTTCTCCCCTCCTCTTCTCTCTCTTTCTCTTTTTTTTATTTATTTTTCATTGTTTTTTGGTTTCTGGTTGTTGTTTTGGTTTTTTTTTTCGTGTGTGTTTTATCGTTTTATTTGAATTTTTTTTTTCCATTTGACTCATAGAAGTCCTTTCCTTTTATGCCCTTGGTGTGAGGGATGATTGTCAAGTAGAGCCAAGGTGAAGCAGAAGACAAGTAAGCTGTAGCCAGAGGGTTCACATCCAACTGAGCACGACCCACCATTGTGTTGTATTTTTTTTTGTGTTTACCTTATGCTAACAGATGCAAATACTCCAAAGAAGTGTCGGGCACTGTTCGGGCTTGACCGACAGACTTTATGGTGCAAACCCTGCAGGTACATCACCACTGCGAGGCCTTGGGGTTAATCAGAGCCTTCTGTCCTTCTGCTACCTTAGTGGCCCTCATTTCCCCCATTTCCTTTCTCCCACTGGCATCAACGACCAATGATCCTCTTTCTTCAAAATTTCCTTGTTGATTTTCATGCCCTTTCCTTTCCCATTTTCTCCTCTCTTTTCCTGTTGTTCTTATGAATAACATACACCCAGTGACAGGACAGAGACCATGACCTTAGCATAGAAGGATGGGGCACTGGTGCTTTTCCTGTAAAAGTCAGCCAAATGGGCCATGCACTGAGCACAGAGACCACCCTTTTCCCAAGGTCTGAATGTGTTAGACTGTGGCAGAGGTAGCATTCCCGTGAACTTGCAGTAAGAAATTCAGAGAAATACACTGGGGCAGGCTGTTTATTTTCATTTTAATTTTTCCTTTTTTTTCTTTCTTTCTTCTCTCTTTGGTTGTTTTGTGTTTAAAAACCACCTATCTCTGCACAGAGGAGCCTAATTAGCTGACCTTGTTGCCAAGAAACAGAAACGTGGCATTGAATGGCATGTACCAGCTAAAGGTCTATAGGCAGAGACACTTGCAGTTAGTCAACCTACTGCAGCCTTACCACGCCTGCCGAGTTAAAAGTTACATATGCACAGAGAATTGGTCCCCAGAAGAGTCCAGACTGAGCTCACCTCCCCCATATTTCACCTTTAGGTCCCACCCAACCTGCTCCGCCCCCAAGCCTGTAATTCTCAGGGAAGGTATAGGTATTTCCTTCTTGGTGGAGGGATACCAACTAGTTCCTGTCTCCTTTCCTTTCTTTTAATGACCACCTTTGGTTAAATTTTGTTGTTTCTTTGTTCTGATACAAGCAGTCTTTGAATTTGGAATATTATGATGGTAGGTATCTCAAACACGCGTCCCTGTATGTAGTACCTCCCTCGTCACGTGTCCCTCTTCTCCATGCCTTTGCCGTGCTCCGTGTCTAGACGTTAGATCAGATGTTCATCCCATCACATGCATGCCCACGAGTCTCCTGTGTCTCTGACCCCCTTCTCTGATGCCAGTCTGAGAGATCTGTGAAGTGTTGACTTTCATTGACTACACAGACCACAGGGGACTGAGGGCTGAAATTCTTTTCGTAGAGCTATGGCTGCTCAAGAGTGAGGGACTTGGGGCTTTAGCTGGCCACCCACCAGGAAAAGAACTCCCATGGGATGACAGCATTCACAGAGGTGATAGATGTCCTTTCAGCATAGTCCTGCGGACTTCTCTGGACACAAGCACCTCTGACAAGGTTGATGAAGAGTGTTAGGTGTTTCATTAGGTTGATCTAGGGACGACAGGGGCTCTGTTTACCCAATATGGGCTATGAACACATCAGCATTGTACGCATGCCCAGTGGGAGCTGATGGAAGCCACTGCTTTGGAGGTTGGCTGGCCACAGCGGCCGCTCTAAAGATAAGGTTCCTCAGAAACCTTGGACCACCACCACACACCTCACAGTAAGGCTGGTTCAGGTGCCTGGTACATCGGTGTTATTCATGGAATGGATGGTAGTTCTCCAATCCTCCATTTTATTTTGGAAGAATTTACTGCATGGTTAGAATTTTTTTTTCAATCCCCTTGGAAGTTCTTACTGTCATTGACTGATACCTTGCTGGGCCATCTTCCTAGACCAGAATTTTTGTAATATATTTTTTCTCTTTTTGGCCAGTATTGAGCTTTGAACTCGGGATCTCCCACTCTTTTTTATTTATTATTATTTATTTATTTATTTATTTTTGCATCCAAAGCTAGTGCTCTACCACTTGAGCTATGCCTCCATTTCTGGCCTTGTGCTGGTTAATTGGAGATACAGTCTCACTTACGCTCAGGCTGGCTTTATACCATGATCCTCAGCTCTCAGCTCTCAGTCTGAGTAGCTAGGATTATAAGAGTGAACCACCAGTACCCAGCATTTTTTCCCATTATTAGTATTATTGTTGTTGTTGTTATTGACAACCCCAAATCTTTGAACTTTAACAACATGGTTTTCTAGAATGCAGCTTGACGGGGCTGAATGTCTATATACAGGCAGCATTTCTGTTGTGGTAAAGGCTAAGATGCCCCTAACTGTAGGAACTGGACTAATCCAAGCCCTCACCATCTTTTTGAGAGTGTCATTCCAAATCAGGATCAGAGAAAACCCTTTTTGAGGAGAAGCTAGCAATGAATGTTTGTAAGAGGCTATCTTCTGATCAGAGGGGAAGCCTAGATGGGAGGGAGGTTAGAGTCAGGGATTTGTACAGGTTCATTACTGGTCCCTTCCTTCCCTCTGCTCCTTTTCCCTTTCAACTTTGTCATGGCCACATCAGGCTTGATGCTAAAATCAACAGGACAAAATATGTCTTAAAATGCAAAGAAGGAAGAAAATAATAATAAACCAGACAGAAGCAGTTGTAAACCGAGACATTTTCTGACTCTTCAAGGGTGTGTGTGTGTGTGTGTGTGTGTGTGTGTGTGTGTGTTTGTGTGTGTGTGTTTGTGTGTGTGTGTGTGTGTGTGTGTATGTGTGTGTGTGTGTTCCAGCCACTTTTTGCTCAGCCCTGTTGGAGGATCACCGCTCTGTCCCCATAGTCTCTGTGTCCTATGTTCAAAATGCTCGTGCACTCCCATGGCATGGAAACTTCCCACTTCATTAGGAGGGAGGAAGGGAGGGACGGAGGGTTGAGGAAGGCCCAGAAACACTTGTAGTTTGTCAGGGCTCCTAGCTCACCACACAGGGCTTCTAATGTTGTTTGGCATTGGAGGACATTTTTACCAGACTCTGTTTTGAGCCCACCAAGTTGCTTTTCCATGTTTCCACTCTGCCCTGATAGAGCCTGGAATGCTGCCTTGAGCTGCTGCTCCCTTGTCCGCCTGGCTGCCCCCATCCCACCCTCCACTCGCCCTCTCCTTTCCTCTCTTTCATTTTCCCTTGCTTTCTCAGTTTTGCTTATACCCTCCCCGTTCCCACCTTCTTTCCTTTCCCCGATTTGTAAATGCATGGACTTCTTAGTTTTTGAGCATGTTTTGATCTGCAGGCTCAGGTGGTTTAAAACGGAGATGCTTCGATGATTTTAATCTCAGTTCCTGGGATGGGAACAGAATCTCTTGTCCAGAACGTTCTATCACAGGGAGCAGAAGGAACCCTGCAAAGCGGAGGAAAGAGTGGCTGCTGTCTCTGCTCCCCCCCAGGGTTCCTTCTGATCCAGAGATGACAAACAGACCCAAAGCCACCTGCCCCACAGGTCCTGGCCTCTGGGCCAAGCAGGGAGGATTGAGCATGCTCCCTTTTCCCTTCCCTTTCTTCCCTCCCCCTCCTGACATCTTTCAGAGTCCATGCCCCATTCAGTGATGGGCATGAAGACAGCTCTGGGGCTCAGAGCAAAGGAGGAACTCAGGATACCCCTTTCCCTGCAAAGGCAGTGACCCTGTCTTACAGCTGCTGCCTTCCAGCAGGCAACATCTCCATTGTTCTACACCAAGAAAGCTGGCCAGTGCTCACACACTTGTATTCAGAGGAAGCATTACCAGCCATGGTTCTGACTGTATATTTAAGGGCCTTTGGCTAAGCACATCCTGTATCTGCATTATTTTTACAGTATTAGTAGGTTGATCCTCAGGATCACCTTTCCTACCAAGTACGATCCTGTCAGACTGAGATTAATGGTTGGGAGAGGCTTTGAAGTCACATGCCCAATTTCTTGGGTTGATTCCTCATCCCTCAGCCTCATCCTTTGATGATAAGCAAGAAAGGCTCTGACATTCTCATCCCTGTTTCTTATACACATGGGGCAAGTGAGAGAGGGAGACTCTGGGGATGGTTTAGGACAGAATTAGAGGTTCTGGTTCAAACATGGATCATGATAATCCCAACCGAGGAAGGTCCCTGCTGCAATTCCTGCCACCTCTTCTTTGTGGTCCCTTCTGTGTGACCGGCTTGTGCTGTGCCCTTCACTTCCTGGCCTTTGCATATGGCAAGCGCCCGATGGGCCTTTATCCCACTGGCTCTCCTTCCAAGCTTTCTGACTAAGGGACAGGGGAGGGGAAGTCCCCAAACTTAAAAAAAAAAAAAGCGGGGGGAATCAAGTTTGAATCCTAATTTAATCCACAACCTGCAGGCCATACAACCAGTTATTCTTGTTCCTTTGGATCATTTTCTGTTTTTCTTATTCTTCCCCTTTCCCCACCTTCATTTTTCCTCTTCTAACTGTTTTCGGTGGTTCTTTTTTGTTTTTTGTTTTTTGTTGGTTTTTTTCCTTTTTTTTTTTTTTTTCTTTTTTGGTTGGTTTGTTTTTGTTTTAGTTTAATGTGTTTTTATTTTTGTTCCCCTACTCCCTCCCTTCCCTCTCACCTGATTCTGACCTCTCTTGATTTGGTGTGGTTCTTAACAGACAAGCCCAAAAGCTCTCTGGGCACCAGCAGCCTCACGGTGGTGGTGGTGGTGGTGGTGGTGGTGGTGGTGGTGGTGGTGGAGGAAGTGGTGGTGGTGGTGGTGGTGGTGGAGGTGGTAGTGGTGGTGGTAGTGTGGTGTTAAGACCTTTAAGCCTCTAGCTAGCTCTGTCTTCAGCTATGTGGGCTCAACAGTTAGCATTTTTTAGAGTTTCATATTGATAAGGGACAGCCCGGGGAAGGAGCTCTGTCTTTCTCTTTTAAATACACATTCATCATTGGGGACTGGTGAGAGGTAGTGGGAGGTGGTAGAGAGGACAAGTGATGGAGTCTCTAGGCCCAAAGAGAAATAACCATTTGTGTCAGTCACAGTTCAAATGAAGCCACTCTGTACAGGTGACTTCGTGTAGTCAACTCACTTATATGTGGGAAGAGATGAGGATGGGAAAGGAAGTAGGATGTCTCTTGAATATCTTCCTTGCCAAAGCCAGCTTATTCATGGTTGAGGGAACAGTGCAGCCAGTGGCATCTCTTAATTTCACTGCCCAGCCACCAGCCTGCCATGCTATGTAGACAAACCATTGGGTGACTTCCATTTGCCGTGAGCACTAGATAACTGTCTCTTGGCATCTTTGCCCTTTATTCACATAACTTTCTCCCCCCTGTTTCTAGGAGAAAAAAAAAGTGCGTTCGCTACATACAAGGTGAAGGCAGCTGCCTCAGCCCGCCCTCTTCAGATGGAAGCTTACTAGACTCGCCACCCCCGTCCCCACACCTGCTAGGCTCCCCTCCCCAAGACGCCAAGTCACAGACTGAGCAAACCCAGCCACTCTCGCTCTCCCTGAAGCCTGACCCCCTGGCCCACCTGTCCATGATGCCTCCGCCACCGGCGCTCCTGCTGGCCGAGGCCGCCCACGGCAAGGCCTCTGCCCTCTGTCCCAACGGGGCCCTGGACCTACCACCTGCCGCCCTGCAGCCACCCATCATCCCGTCCTCATCACTTGCACAGCCATCGACATCTTCCTTACATTCCCACAACGCGCTGACTGGGACCCAGCCCCAGCCTCTGTCCCTCGTAACCAAGTCTTTAGAATAGCTTTAGCTTTGTCAGCCCTGCCTGAGATGAGTGCTTTCTTCTTGGTTTCTTGATTTGCTCCTCTCCCCACCCCTCACCCCTACTTGGAAAGCTTTTGTTTTGTACTCTTTTAATTTTGTGCCACGTGGCTACATGAGTTGATGTTTATCGAGTTCATTGGTCAATATTTGACCCATTCTTATTTCAATTTCTCCTTTTAAATATGTAGATGAGAGAAGAACCTCATGATTCTACCAAAATTTTTATCAACAGCTGTTTAAAGTCTTTGTAGCGTTTAAAAATAAATATATATATATACATAACTGTTATGTAGTTCTGATAGCTTAGTTTTAAAAGACTGATTAAAAAACAAAAAGAAAAAAAAAGAGAGAGAGAGAAGCAATTTTGAAGCAGCCCTCCAGAAGGAGTTGGTTCTGTATTATTTGTATTAAATACGAGCTTGCGAACCAATCATTTTACACCTGGTTTTTGAACCAGAAGGGCACAATGGATGCCGTGCCATTACCTTTATTTTTTTTTTCTCTGTGTGAAACAACTTTTATTGTGATGTTACTTGTTATTGTTTAAATGTACAGAAACAAAGGGTTAAAAATGTGTTAATATACCTTGTTCCTTGGTGTTGTTCTTTTGTGGGGAGGGGGTTGCTACTCAACAATTAATGGAATCATCATGCTTTTGGACCAGTAGTATTTATTGCTTTAGAGGTTGCTTGTTGTACTTGTATGTTGTCTCTTTTTAATTATGTTTTGTTCCCCTTTTTCTTGGAACTGTATAAAGTTTTTTTCCCCCTCCCTTAGCATAAGCATCTTATATATAACAACTCATTTGTACAAGGTTTTTAAGTTTATATATAAAAATGTGTATATATATATTTTTTGTTTCCCTTTTTTTTGACTTCTTTTTTTCTGTCTGAAACCCAGATACCGCCAAATGGACATTAATAGTTGCATCAAGGATCAGTAGCATTAACAAAAGTTGCTTCAAAAGCCATTAAGTAAAACAAGACTTGAACTGTAGTGAGGGAATGTTAGATGCTGTCTGAGCAGCAGTGGGAACTGCCCTTGTTTCACCCCGCCCTTGAATCCTAGTCAGATGCCCTGCACCCTTAGGACATGGACTGACCGTGTGCAAAACTTTATGTGCCAAAATTCTCAGTGACTTTAGCTTTCTCCCTTTTTGATGCTGTACTTTCTGTTCATCATGTTTTGCTGTGATGTTACATAGGTAGATTTGTATGTAGTTTTAATGTCACCTATAACAAAATGTGTTTGATAGCAGATTGTCCAGAAAGCATTTTAAATGAAGAGGTATAAACCCTTAAGGGCCAAAATTCTGTATATTAGATTACTCTTAAATGAAAAATCCAGCTGCCGCTTCTATGGACGTATATTACATACAAGTAGGTAGCGAACTTTAAAAATAAAAAAAAAAAACCTAGGCATGTTGATGTTGCAAATGCTGTATAAAGCTAAGACCTGTTCATTCAGTGCCATTGTAGTTGACATGAAGCGATTGTAAAACTGTCTCCGATTTTTCTCTGGTTTATTAAAATGCTAACTATAACATTTTTTTCTTTTTTGTGAATACTTTGAATGTTTCCTAACAGTTGTGATGTTACTGTTCCGTTTTATGCTCTTATTCCAAGTTCATTTTGAATGGTTTGGAAGCCATTTTTGTAATGAATAAATGTCCATGCTGTACAGTACCTGTAGCATGCCGTTCTGGATTAATAAAAGCAACTTAGTATGTGCAGAGAAAGGCTGGTCACTTCTTTCTGTGATTTGGATTTTTGTCTGTTCTGCTCCTGGACCTCTCTTCTCTCTTGTCCCCCCTCCTCACTGAGACTGAGGTATTCGCCAGTCAGGATTTGAGACTATGTGGCTAATGGGTGGGCGGTAGGGCTTGTCTAGACTACAAAATGTGGTCTTGAACTCTCTTAGACTCCTTTTTCCCAACCCTGAAGCCCACTTGGGTTGTCTTGTATAGTTCATATTGTGTTGTTGCGGTTTGCAGTGAAGATTGTCTCTATAAATGTAGGTTTTAGTGTCTTTGTTCATATTTAACCATGCCATTACTCAAAGGCAAAACACAATTAGCAGAGCTAATGGCCCTTGTTTGACTGTCAGTTACTGTGTTAATATTTATGTAGTTCACAGTCTCCAAAGAAAGGATTTGATTCCAGTGAAGAAGACTTAGTTTGTCAAAAACAGACTTAAGAAATCAATTACAGTGGGACACTGGTGGCTCATGCCTATAATTGTAGCTACTGGGAGGTTAAAAGCTGAGGATCGGGGCTGGGACAGTGGCTCAGTGGTAGAACGCTTGCCTTGTATGGGTTCGATTCCTCAGCACCACATAAGCAAAAAGAAAAAAGCCGGAAGTGACGCTGTGGCTCAAGTGGTAGAGCGCTAGCCTTGAGCTGAAGAGCTGAGGGACAGTGTCCAGGCCTAGAGTTCAGGCCCCACGCCCGGACCGCCGCCCCCCCCCAAAAAAAAAACAAACTGAGGATCACAGTGTGAAGCCAGGCAGAAAATTAACCACCAAAAGCTCAAAGGTGGGAAACATGACTCAAGTGGTAAAGCATCAGGCTTGCCAGCCTTGAGCAGAATGCCAGGGGAGAGTGCAAGCATGAGACCCTGAGTTCAACTCCCATACTGGCCCCAAACCAAACAACTAAATACTCAACTTGCATTTCTTACTTCATGTTCATGGATGTTGAAGTTGCTTTTATGTTCATCGTACAAGCAAAAAAGCATGGCTCAGGTTCAGTGGCTTTACCAAAAGTACCAGTTTGGGAAACAACCTGAGATTTGAACCTTGCAGCCTACCTCAGGAGCCTGAAGACTGAACACTGTTTGCTTATGATAACCCAACTGAGAAGCTGGGGAGACAGGTGGGTAGGGCTGATTTGAAGCATGCCTTTAGGAGAGCTTAGCAGTGAGACCATCAAAGGAGGTATTGGTTTTTCTATTCTGTTTTCTGGGTATGTAACAATAGAAAAGCCAGTTGATAACTGTTGTCGATTGAGCCATTTTGGATTCAGCATGGCACTAGAAGCCAGAAAAATCTCAAAGTTGGAAGAAAGGAATGTGCAAATGACATATATATGTTATGTGGTGGTTTTTGTTGGTATTACTATTTTTTAAATTTAATTTTATTGTAAATATGCTGTACAGAGGGGTTATATTTACATGAGTAAGGTGCATTTCTGGTTGAACATTGTTACTCACTCCATTGTTGTTCTACTTTCAAATTATGAATTTCAACCCATGGAAGTTCAGGAGATCCACTTAATCAAAGCCAACAACTTAGAGAAAATGCTAGAAAATAGAAGATAGTGTGTGTGTGTGTGTGTGTGTGTGTGTGTGTGTGTGTGTGTGTGTGTGTGTGTGTGTGTGTGTGTATACTGCATTATTAAAACCTGTCATAATATGGTTAGAGTAAAATTGTGCAAAACCCAAGTCTGAATAATAATAAAACTTATATTGAAAACCATTTTTAACATATAAAATGGAGAATCCAAGTTAATAAAGTTTCTTGATAAACATCCTACTAAGTAGGTTACACTGGCATTTCCTCAGATAGGCTCCATGGAATATTCTTGACCAAATTATTCTTTTTTTTTTTTTTTTTTTTTTTTTGGTGGGCCGTGGGGCTTAAACTCTGGGTCTGAGCGCTGTCCCTCAGCTCTTCAGCTCAAGGCGAGCGCTCTACCACTTAAGCTACAGCGCCACTTCCAGTTTTCTGGTGGTTTTATTGGAGATAGGAGTCTCACGGTCTCTCCTGCCCGGGCTGGCTTTGAACCTCGATCCTCAGATCTCAGCCTCCTGAGTAGCTAGGATTACAGGCGTGAGCCACCAGCGCCTGGCTTAACCAAATTATTCTGTACGTGTGTGTGTGCGCGCACCAGGGCTTGAACTCATCATCTCACCTGCTTTCTTGCTCAGTGAGCTCAGCCTTCTTGGTCTTTCATTTGAGCATGCCTCCTCCAGCATTTTATTGGAGATGGAATCTTGGACTTTTGTGCCTGGGTTGGCTTTGAAACTCCAATCTCCAATCTCAGCCTCCTGAATAGCCAGGATCACAGGTGTGAGCCACCAGCACTTGTATTACACCCCCTCTATATGTTTCAACATGCTCATTGTTAAGTCTCCATGAAAGTCTGCCAAAAGATCCTCTTCCATTTGCCTACAACATTTCCCAACTGTAATTGACCATTGTGGATTTTGGATTTTAGCAGACAATGCCATTACCTTTTTCTGTATCAATGTTCTTTGGAATATGCCTTCAGAAATAAAATTCTTTACATGCATATTAGTTCTCTTACTCCTAAATAGCTCTATATTGTAGCATTATTTCCAACTTTCAGATGAGGGAACAGGCTAAAGTTAAACAGTTACTATTTATTAAGTACTAATTATATGCCAAATATATTTGTCAGCTAATTCAGATTACAACAATATGGTATAACATACTAGCTCCTAAAACTCAGAGGCTTCTAGGAACAAGCATTTCTTTTGCATGCTCTTAGGTCCATGAGTTGGCTGTGCTTCTATAGGACTGGCTCAGCTTGCTTGCAGGTTACACTGAGGTCAAATCTGCTCCACATGTCTCTTTACCAGAGACGCATGGGTACCAAACAGCATTTTCCTAAAGTTATGGCAGAAATACATGAGGCTTCTTAAGGACTCAGTTTTAAACCAGCATGTCATCAATTTGAACCATATTCCCTTGGTTAAAACATATGATTCAGTCATACAACTGATAGGGTACAAGAAGAGTAAGGCTAAGGGCTGTATAAATTCAACGACAGAGAACTTCCCACTTTCACTTTGCATCTAATATTATTGCCCCTGTTTTACACATGAATAGATTGATGTTTGGAGATTCTTACTCTGGCAAGAATCTCCTACAGAATGTTGACTAATAATAGCAGAGGCATTGGTTTCCATATATAAATATTCCATATAAATATTCTATATATAAATGAAAGCCTATATATATATGAAAGCCAATATATATGCAATGTGATATATGATATGTATATATATATATCAAGAAAAGCAATTAGTTTCATCCTAAGCATATTAACAGCTGTGTTTTTGTTGACATATTATCAAATTAAGAAAACTCCTTTCTTAAGTCATAGTTTGCTAAAAGTATCACAAATCCATTCAAGAGTGTAAAGACAAGTCACAGTCTAGAAAATGTTACATCACATTTATAGAACCAAAGACTAATATCCATCAGTAACAAAAATTCCTAAAAGTCAAACAAAAAGCGAATAAGCAAAATAAAAGGACACTAGGTAATTCACACAAAAAAGGGATAGCAAAATGGTGTGTGCTTTATCCTAATAGATGGTCACAGTAGCTTCGTTCCTAATGGCCAAAAATTGAGTTCAAGCTAACTCCATCAGTAGTAAATAAATTCTAGTTGTCTTTCAACAGAGCAGTAGTTCCCATTAGTGCCCGCAGATTCCTCTAGACTTTCCTGATACATTATATATGTTCCGAGTTACCAAAATGCTGCAGGTGATGTTTGAGGATTGAGGGACACAACAGATATTTAGATTGTGTGTATTATTTGGAGCAAGTAATGAAACCGTAGCTAGAAGTGGCCTGTAGGGTACAGTCTAAGGAGAGTCTCACCATGACGAAGTCATGACACAAGCCTTTCAAAAACATTGCAAATTCCCCCTATTCCCTTAAATGATGGATTTGGGTAAGAATTCCAAGAGGGATTAGTAGCTAAGAGCAGCAGCTCTCAACAGAGTCCAACTGCCTAGTCTCTGAGAGAGGAAAAGATAGGCCAAAGGACATGGAAGCTCAGAGGAGCCTCAACCCCAGGACTGTCTTGCCCAAAGCCACACAGCAAAGTGCTGCAAGCGGTAGGTAAGATGGCATGATTGCTTACAGTCTAGATGGTGAGTCTCTGTAGTAACTACTGCTTTGAAATCTCTGCTGGCTTTCTTTGACCTGTCGAATTTCAATCCTCTTGTCAGCTCCAGGTGAGTGGCCAGCTTAGTGGGTTTCAATTCAATAGAAAGCTTGAGTAAAAAGCTCCTAGAAGGAATCAGTCCAGGTGCTCTTTAGTGGACGAATGAATCAAGAAAATGTGGTATATATACGCAATGGAATTCTATGCTTCCATCAGAAAGAATGATATCGCCCCATTTGTAAGGAAATGGAAAGACTTGGAAAAAATTATCTTAAGCGAAATAAGCCAGACCCAAAGGAACATAGGTTGCGTGGTTTCCCTCATTTGTAGTAATTAGAATGTGCCTATAAATCTACAAGTAAACAAAATGGGTAGTAAAAGTCAAATTGCACTTGGACATGATAAAGTAAACAGGACTCTAAACAGTCACACAGGGAGACCAAAGGAAGATAGTCTTAGAATAGGATCACAAAGGCCCAATAGCTTGTGCATATGATCGTGTAATATGATGCTTATTGAATTGAACTCCAAGACATGGAAACGAGATATTGTAAATTTTTGTGTTTGTGTTTTGTTTCTCTTTTTTCCCCCATTTTGTTGCTGTCTTTGATTTCTGTACCTTTTGTATTATATGTAAGTTTATCTGATTTGGGGAGGGGAAGGGGAAGCATGGAAATGGTGAGACAAAGGGTGAATGAATTCAGCAGTGATACCTTACTAGATGATATGTTGAAAATTATCTGTATAACTTGTGGATGTGGGGAGGTAGGAGGGGGAAAAAACTGGGAGAAAAGGAGGGAAGAGGTATTCAAAAAGAAATGTACTTATTACCTGACTTATGTGACTGCAACCCCTCTGTATATCACCTTTACAATAAATTTTTTTTAAAAGCCAGATGCTAATGACTTACACCTGTAATCCTAGCTACTTAGAAGTCTGATATCTGAGGATCGAGGCTCGAAGCCCACCCAGGCAGAAAACTCCCTGTGAGACTCAGCTCCAATTAGCCCCCAGAAAACTGGAAGAAGGCACTATATCTCAAAGTGGTAGAGCACTAGCCTTGAGCAAAAAGAGCTCATGACAGTGCCCAGGAAAAGTTCAAGCACTGTGGCCAACAAAAAAATAAACAATGAATAAAAAATAAATAAAGGTCCCAGAAACCCAGTGGCCATCTGTTAGTGGTCCCTGTACGGCACCAGAAAGCCATATCTTGCTCCTACACTTATGACAAGCATCAATTATTTCATGAATTATTTATTCTTCACTCACATACTATGATGTTAAGTTCTTTTCCATTGTCATGGTAGGTGATGTGTTCAGAATCTGTTAGCCACGTGGCAGATCTGGGATTGCTGGGCATGTTTTCTTCACTCACTGTGCGGTTAAGAATCTTAAGAAGGAATCAAGCCTCAGCCTTTCCCTAAGGCTGGGAAAATGCTGTCAGGACCAGGTTAGACGAGGCCCTTGGTCTGCTTGGGAGAAATAGGGCTATCCATGTCTGGTGGCTGCCATGCCTTGGGTGGTATGGAGTGGCCAGGCTAACAGAATCTATGGCCTCTACTGTTGCTTCCAGAAGCCTTAACCTCACTCTATGGTCCCACTGTGGGCTGTGGGCTAAGTCTAGCCTTGGTTGTCGCTCCCAATAGCGTACTCTTGAGGTGCAGGTTGAATGTCTGTAATTATCAGGGCCAGGTATTCCAGGGGCTCCTCATTTCAGCTCACTGAGATGATGTTGATAAGACTCCCAATGCCTGCTTGTGGTGTTGGCCATCTAAGGCAGAGGGCTTGGCGTTAGGGACAGGCAGCCTGGCCCTCTGCAAGTCTGTGTCTGTTTTTACCAAGAAGGGGCTCTGCCCAAATGTACTACCTCCTCCTGGCCCACCATCCCATTCAGCCCCTCCACCTTATATAATGGCACATTATACCGCATCTCGAAGCAGGTGGTATTTTTAAAGACAGCAAGTGAGCATTTTTTGGCCTAAATTTGGGAATAAAACAGATGGATTTTTAAGACTGGGCTTTTCCTATGAATAGTAACGTTGTTCTCTTTGCCTTGAACAGTTTCTAGACCACCTCCAGCAACCAATCAGCACTCTGTTATTTAATTATAACGAAATTCTTAGCTCTGTCTGCTGCTGCTCGGACAAGTGGGGGGCACTGGATCAATTTCTGGAGCCAGACAGACTTGCCAACAACAATTTTCCTGTTCCCAGAGGGCCTCAGAGGCCTGGAGCGGGTTCCAAGTTCCTCCTCTCCCGCCTGTTCCACTCAGGCCCCCTGACAGCGGCTGAAAAGGGTTACAGAGAGGCAGATAAATACAGCGCTTGTTGCAGCCTTCCCTGACAGCGTCGACCCCCACACCAGTGAGCTCATGCCTGCCTCATTATGGCTGGTGCCAGATTTTTTCCATTAACAGGTAATTGAGTAGAAACTAAAATAAGCGAAGTTTGTTTCATCCCTCGGATTTTCTTGCTGGGGTTTGAAAGAAAAACACTTTAGTGCCGTTAGCGGAGGACTATCCTTGAAAACGTATTTATGTTTTCCAAGTGATTTGTCACTTGGTAGGTGTCATGAGCCTGTTCTTTGGGCTTGTCCCTTCAAAAAAGATTCTTTAAGGGCCATGAAGTTCAGAGAAGAGGGCTTTCTTGGGCCCTGCTGCCCTGGAACAGCCCCCTGTTTTAAGAGTGGGTGGGTTGAATATGTTCAGGGTAGATAACTCCACTCTGGAGGAGGGTTATTCTCCTTCCTCTCTCTCTCTGTGCTTTAAGCTTGAAAGTTCATGAAGCTCACACGTATGCAAGCATGCACATGTGTGTATACACATACCTGGAAACCCACCACCTCAGCATTCGGCCCAGAATGCTTTGCTTTCAGGTTCCACCCAGGATTGGCTTATTCCCCTCCTTCCCCTCTTCCATTCTCCCTTCCAGGTGCTCCAGTGAGATGGAGAAGGCAGGAAGGTTTTGTCTCACTTGATCTTTCTGGTTTACTTGTTATGTGGCCCAGTTTCAGGCTCTTCTTTTCCACGTGTGTTCTAGGTACTGATATCTCTACCTCTCTGGGCTATTATCTAAGCTGGTTTGCTTGCAGTTTCATGAAGATTGCTTCTAAATGCCAAACCTCAAGTTCTCCTTTAAGTCTGAAAGTTCAGATGAAGAGAGAGAGAGGGAGGAGACCGGAGACCCTGCAGTAAGGCGGGAGCATGGCTTCCACACTTAGGAATTTCACCAGAAACCCCAAGGCTTTGTGACCTTGTCTTCTTGTGGCCCCTCTGACATTCTGGTGAGTGTTTGACTATCATCGCTCCCTCAAATGTATATTCTTAGTTTTCAAGTTTCATGACCCCTTGGCCTCCAGAATAAGATTTCCTACACTGAGCAAGCAGGACAAATGAACCAATGTAATTAGTCGTCCCATTTACACCCCTGACCCACAAGTCTTTCTGAAGTCAGGAAGCCTGTTGAAATTTACAACTTGCTCATGAACAAACTTAGCTCACCTGGCCACACTGATCTGATATTTAACCAATGATCATAATAATTACTGTGTGTAAGTCCCTCTTTTATATCAGTGTAAATGTCCTTCACAAAGATGGATGGGCATGGGACCTGAGGTCCCTACCTGCCTGATGCCAGCGCTCCAGTGAGCTGAGAAGGAAGCGAAACATAAAAAGCAAGTAAGCCAAAGGGACACTGTGACATTTTTGTGTGTGTGAGCCCATAGGGAGACAAGCATGCTGGGTAACAACCTCCCAGGGTCAAGGGCAGCCTATCAAAGAGATGCTATCTACTTGAGGCCCCACATGAAAAGGAATTCTTCATCTGTTTAGATTCAGTGTCCCCAGGCTGTTACCCTTAGACCGCCCATCCCCCCATCACAATGGCCAGGGCTTCAAATACTTCCGTAGTTCTGGTATGGTGTCCTCCGCAGAGTCTTACGCTGGGAATAGTTCCCAGAAGAGATGGATCTCTTAAGAGAGAGAACCTATGGAAGGTAATTAGGCCATAACAGCGCCACCCTCAGCAAGGATTAATGTTCAGCTTACAGGAATGAGTTTGATTTCAGATGACCAGATTCGTTCTCCCAAAAGCTGGTTGCTATGAAGTAAGGCCATCCCATACCCTTGTCCTTCTACACATGTTAGGATCCATTTCTACTGCTTTTCACATTATAAGACTGCCAACAGGCTCCTGCCAGATAGAATGCCATGCTGTTTGGACTTACCAGCCACCTGAGTCCTTAGCCGAAATAAACCTCTTCTTATTTCATCCAGTGTCAGTCTGTTACAATCTCACAATATGGACTACTACAATGTTTGTCTGGATCCACACAGTTTTTCAAAGCTCAGATAAAGCCCCACTATAGATGTGGATACTAAAGTCTGGAACAATTTGTCTGGTTTGTGGCAATGGGGGCACTAGAACAGAAGAAGCGGGGTCCTTTGGATCCTCAAGCCTCCACTTTTCTTTAAAAGTGTTGTAGGGAGCAAAAGGGGGGGATACAGAGAGAGAGAGAGAGAAAGAGAGAGAGAGAGAGAGAGAGAGAGAGAGAGAGAGAGAGAGAGAGAGAGAGAGAGAGAGAGGTGAACAAAGGCAGTGATGGCATTCAATATACGCCCTGTCAAAAATGAACTATGTGACATGTTGGCAAGGATGGAAGGGTGGGGAAGACTGAAGGAAGAGGGTAACATTGTCCAGAAAAAGAATTACACTCATTACATGACTTAGGTTATAGTAATGACCTTACTAATAGCAAGTTATATTTGAAAAAAAAAAGGTTTATTGATATATAATGTAGATATCAGCAAACCCACTTGTTTTAGATAGATGCATAATTCAATGGCTTTTAGGAAATTTACAGAGTTATACAACCATCACTGCAACCCGCAGTTAGAACATTATCATCACCTCAGAAAGATTCCTCTAGCTCCGTCATTCCCTGTTCCCATGACCAGCCCTCAGCAATGGCTGATCTACTTTCCCTCTCTGTCCATTCACTTTTGCAGACAAGCGGTCGTTTGTGTGTCCTTTCATGGAGAGCACAGTTTCTCAACTTTCTTTCATTATCATCCCCTCTTCCCTGAAGTAAAAAAATTAATTTAAATTCTCCCTAAGGATAAAAATTAAATATGAAGGAAGACGATGTTTCTGAGGTAGGGTTGAGCTGTGGAGAACTGCAGGCCATTGTGATAGCTAAGGATTTTTTTTTTTTTTTGTCTACAAAATACAATTTTCTTTCTACCACTTTTATAGCATCCTGATCGAGGTCCATCCATGTGTTGTGCTTTCCATTGTCGGGTGGCATGTTGGATACAGACCTGCAGCCCTGTGATTATCCAGCCATCAGGTAATGGACGTTGAGTGTTTTCACTTGTTGATTGTTAATACCTGGTCCTTATTCACTGTACTGAATCAGGGAGCTCATTCCTCATTGAGATCTGCTCCTAGTGGATGGAATCAGTGCCTAAGTGCCTCAGTTCCTCATCTGTAGGTCACAACCCTTAGGCTTCAAGGCTAGCATGGTAATTATTTGAAATAATAGTTGCCCAGATCTAGTAAATGACAGCAGCTCAACATACATTTGTGGCCTGCCCTGTCTCCCTACCCCCTCAATCACTTCCATAGGAGAAAGCTGTCCTTCTTGAAATCTACCCCATTGTGCTCCAACCCCTGCTTCTACCCCATCCTCCATGGATTATGTAATGTCTAGCATTCTTTGTCTCTCTGGTGTTATTCAGGTCAAACCCAACATTGTTTCTTAACAAGAATCTCAAGTATTTCTTTCCTTTGGCACTTGTCTTCTGGTCTCAGCAGTTGACATATTTCCAAGGCCAATTGATTTCATCTGCTACAAAAAACTTGGCTTCTTGAAAGGGGTGGAAGTATATTTAATGCTGTAGAGAAAAGAGCACTCGATGGAGAGTCCTGAGACCAGCCATGCTGGGCACCCAGATTGGCTGAATGGCCTGGTCTATTCCTCAAAGGGGTCTTGAGTTAACTTGTCTGTGAAAAGCATCCTTTGTGTGTGTGTTGGCTTCACGAAATTATGAAAGACAAATGAGAAATGGACTTTGAAAAGGCCTTGTAGAGGGCAAAGCCAGGAGACTGCCCAGTGACACTCTTCTCTTGGGGTATGAGGCCAGTGGTATGGGTGTCCACAGAGTCCCTGAGCCACGCCTGGCACCTGCCACATAACAGACTCTCCACTTCCAACGACTTTCTCTTACAATCTGAAATAATTCCAAGCAAGCACTGAACCCAGTGTATCAGTCTATGTGGCCCTAAAAGGAAGCAAGATCCTCAGAGCCAGAAACTTGCCCCTCCTGCTTTCTATTCCTGAGCCCAGCATGAGCTTCAGGATCAAATATTTGGCCTTGAATTATCCTCATTAAAAACAGACATTGGACCAGATTATTCAAAAAGGGTCTTGGAGTCAGAAACAAAATTTCCCCCGATACATTTTTTTTTTTAGAGAGAGAGAGGATAAAGTAGGATGCATGCATGAATGTAGGCTCAAGAAGTCCAGCCCTTTGAGCTTACTGCCTTCGTATAGTTGGTCTTCAAAAACAATTTGTCATTCTTTCTTCCTTGTCTGTCCATGGTGACTTGTTTCAGAGAGAAACTGACTTTGTTCAGTGACCAGTGGGCTACCACTGCTTGGCCAGTAAACTGGTACATGTTTTAGTGCTTTAGGAAAGAAGGCTCTGATTTATGGAGTTTGCCAGTTTCTGTGGTATAAATACTCCACCATGGCCAATTCCCCAGCTATCAATGTAGCAATCATTGAACATGGACTTGGGGAAGAAAAAGCTCAGGGGTAAACCATTCTACAATATTCCCACCATTTAGATACAATGAACACAAATATCCCAAGGTCATAGGTAACTGTAAAAGAATCCAGAAGTAATGACTTTTCAGTCTCAACAACCTTTGTGGTATTTATATAATGCAAATTTTGAAAACTGGCTTACAATATTACAAAAGCTTTACCAATCAATTGTAAGCCAATATGAACTGAATCCAAAAATCAGAATGGGGGAATTCCACCTTCTTTCCAGGACGTTGAGGAAAAGTGCCAGGGGTCAAATCTATTCTCAGACATTCTGATGGGAGAGCAGGGCATTGTGGGTAACCTCCCACACGAGGAGCCCGGTCAGGGCTGAGGCACTGTGTAGGTTGGAGGCCAGCCTCACTCCTATGCACTGTGCTGGGCTTGGCCCTAAGAAATGGCCTGCAGGGAGCTGTGGCTTTGTCACCTGTCCCCCTGCCTCATCACCTATGATTCCCCTGGGCTTCTGCTTGCTCTGGGCGCCTGTTGGAGCATTATCTGGGAAGAAAGGCACCCAGGCTGAATAGGCAGCATTTGCTTTCTGAACAAGCGGCTCTGCTACCCCATGATTGCCTGGCTCTGGCCCTGCACCATTGTGGAAGGACAAAGCTGACATACACAACAATTCCACGACAATCTCCTCTCAGCTCTTTTTTTTCCCCCCTTTATTATTGTGATGATTACCTTTCAAACATTCTGGCTCCTTGGGCTCATTATTGCCGGTGAGGCCTTTGGCCAAAGTGTGTGTGGGCCACCTCTCCCTCCTCATGCCCCCCCCTGCCCTCCTGGGCCCAGTCTCACCAGCATCTTTTGACAAAAATATATAAAACCGATACTGATCGGTTAACATACATGACATCTTTAAACTTGAATCTATTTTCCCTCATCTCAACGCGGCGGGCTGGCCTCTGAGAGGTGCCTGTCGATTGTTCCCTGTCAAAGCCTTCTTGAGTGGGTTTCCCACTGAGTCACTTTTGTGTGACTCAAGTCAAGATTATAGGTAGCGGAGAAGAAAAAGCAGAGAAGAGAAGGTTAGCCCCTCATTTCAGACTTTAAGAAAAATCTGCCAGCAGGTGCCAGTCGGAGTGGGTAACACACATGAAAGACCAAGTCCAAGCTAGGTCGCCGTGTCACCAGAGGAGTTTTTCAGGGAGAAGCACACAAAACACGCATTGTCGTGGTCGCACACAGAGACATAAATTTAGGAACATGCTCGCCCTTCCCCTGAACATAGTTAGCTCTGATAATGAGGAACAATGAGCCAGAATGAAGCCTGCCAGATGGAGTGGATAGAGCATTGACACTTGTTCATTCTCGCTCAGAAGTGGCTTTCCTCTTCTTCCCCTCATCCCTCTCCCGGTGTCAGAGGACCCCTGACTGCTCAGCAATGTCCTTTCTCACCCTTGCTTCGGGGGAATGGTGGGAAGGGCACAGATCTAGAAGGAGGCCAGTGGACTCTATCTATGGCTTTTCTGGCTTCTCCAAATTTTAGAATCCTTGTTGGCTTCTGAGGTACACCTTCTGGGTGCTTCTCTCACAGGGGTGGAGGGGTGGAACTACTGCTTCTTACTCACAAGATGGCGATGGAAAGTCAAGAGGGAGGTGGCTGGAGGGGTAGACCAGCCAACCAAAGAACACAGCTTTTGAAATCCTGCCAGGCTTCAGCCCCTGCATGCCTACCCATAGTTGTAGGACTTCGGCAACCAGCTTCATTTTGAAGCTGGCCTCAGTATCTCCCGTTCCATGGGGTAGTACTGTCTCTCAGGCCCCACAGCAAGACGGAATGCCTCTAATCTGCAGATAACACATGCTATTCAGCATTTAGAAAATTCCAATAACTCTCAGTCGGTGGTGTTGACTCTCACTGGGCAAATGTTTCAACCTCAAGGTAAGAGAAAGCAATTAGCTTAAGGTCCAGGGCCTGTAATGCTCATTGAACCTTATCATGTAACCTGGAGATGATGCAAAAATGGCCCACCTCTCATGGATAAGGAAATCAGGGTCTAAAAAGAGTGAATGACACTGCCAAGGTGATACAGTGCATAGTGACAGATGAAAGAAGATGAGTTGGTCCCTCCCACACAGGAGGTGAGACTAATTCAAATGGAACAGAACCAAGGACCTGAGTACTAAGGCTTGTAGTACCTTCAGACAGCCAGTGGAGTTGAGAGCTCCGAGTGGGCCACTCTTCTGAACTTAACGTTCACTAAATACCTCGGCAAATCTAGGTCTCTCTGCAGATGTGGCTCTGGCCAGACGGTCTTCAGGACAACACTAGTTGAGTCCAGCGGTTCAGCAGCTGGGTTTGTCTTGACTCTGCCTCTCCTGATTGGTTGCTTTTTGACCTCTTTGAAGCACTGACTCTTTTCTCTGCTTAAAAATAATGAAGGCTTACCTGGGTGGTAATATTTCTTTTCTTTCGTTGTTATTGTAAAGGTACAGGGGGGTTACAGTTACGTAACTCAGGTAATAAGTACATTTCTTTTTGAACAGTGTTACCTCTTCCCATGTTTTCTCCCAGTTCCTCACTCCTGACCCCTCTCCCCCTCTATATAGTAATAGTTATGCTTCTTTAGTATATGTTTAGAGACATTTTGGCAAATATGAGCAGTAATCAAATCACTTACATGATCAGAATATATACAGAAGCTTTCTAAGTCTGCCCACTCCCCAATATACCCCTGCCCCTTAGAGTCAATCCCAATACAACCATCTAGCCCCTGGCAACTACTAACCTGTTTTTTTGTTTGTTTGTTTGTTTTGGTCAGTTGTGGAGCCTGAAGTTAGGGCCCAGGCTCTGTCCCTGAGCTTGTTTCGCTCAAGGCTAGTGCTTTACTACTTTGAGCCACAGCTCCGCTTCCAGTTTTCTGGTGATTAATTGGAGATAAGAGTGTTACAGACTTTCCTGCCTGGGCTGGCTTTGAACCATGATCCTCAGATCTTAGCCTCCTGAGTAGGATTACAGGCATGAGCCACCAGCAATCAGCTGTCCCTATGGTTTTAACTGGAGTCATGCAGTGGTACGTAGCCTTTTGGTTATGTTTTCTCCCTACTTAGCATAATGCACATGAGAGTCACTCAGATTTTTCAGATATCGATAGTACATTACTTTCCATTGCTAAGTAATATTTTGGGGTCATGAAGAACTAGTGGAGGTATATTTTGGTTTCCAGCTTGGAATAATTGAAACCTCTGTAAACACTAAGCACAGGTCTTATTTCCTCTAGATGAATACTTAGGAGTGGGCTTCCTGGGTTGTGTGGGGAATTATATGTATAACTTCATCAGAAACTGTCAAGTTGTTTTCCAAAGTGTCTGGACCACTTCATGTTGCCATCGTGCAGTATGGGAGTTCCAGAAGCTCTGCATCCTCACTAGCAATTGACATGAACAGTTTTAAATATATAACCATAGTACTAGGTGGGTAAAGGTTGTTTTTCATTCTGTGAATGGAGACCATAATGGTGCCTTCGTGGTGTTCTTGTGCAAGTGAGTGGACACAGTCTGTGCATGGTGTTGGGTATACAAGGAGGGTTTGCTGAATGCACATGACTTTATTTATTATTCTCTTCCAGCCAGACTTTTGTGCATGTGATGGATATTGTACATTCTGCCTCCCAAGTCCCCTTTACCAGCATAAAAACATCAGTCTGTGTTGGTCCCAATTGCTACAGGGCTCTGAGAAAAGACCACTCTGTGTCTCTGTTTTAAATCAGGCTCTGTTTTGTCTTCCTGGCTCTCTGCAAAGGGACTGAGCAGTGGCTGCTGGCTTCATTCCAGGCTGGTCCCAGGGAGCGCTGAGGCTGGGCTTTGGTGAGCAGGCCATGGGCGCAAGCCCTCCCGCACAGTCTGAGGCCTGGGGGTTTTTCTTGGCCTTCTCCCACTTCTGCTGCTGGGCTTCCTTGCCGGCCTGGCCTGCCAGCAACAATCTCCCAGCCAGAGGCACAGGGACACTACACACACACACACACACACACACACACACACACACACACACACACACACACACACACACACACACACACACACACACACACACACACACACACACACACACACACACACACACACACACACACACACACACACACACACACACACACACACCTCCCTATTAAACATAGATTATTTAAAAGAGAGAGAGAGAGGGAAAGAAAAATCACAAGGGTAAACGTGCCAGTCTCTAGGGAATATGCCTCAGAGGTCTCCAGGAGGGAAACAAACCATACAAATGCTCCTTTCAACGCAAGAGTCCTTGGCCTGATCACCGTGCTCACCATTAGAGGCCAGAGATGGGAACGTTCATCCCTCCCCTTCCTGACAGCAGTCCCACAGAGCAGCAAATGTTCCAGGTAGCCTTGATATTCAACAGCAGCCCCGAGTTCCCAGGGCCTTTTGGGCAGGCTGGTAGCGGGCTCAGAGATATAAAATGACAAGCTTAAATATTCCAGATGGTAACCATAAAAGAAATATGGGGTGGGCCCAAAGACATCAGGAGGCTAGCCCAAGCATTAGGCCATGAGCCTAAATCATGCAGATGGAAGGTGGAAAGATAAGGAGTGGCAGGCCTAGAGCTCTCAAGTGGCAGGCCTGAACTCAAAGAAGTCAAGTGTCAGGAACAAGAAATCCAGGTGACAGCAGTGTCACATAGCACTGCTGATATGTCTCTTCGGTACAAAGCAAAAGTGGCTCCTCCAGGCAAATGTAGCTATGTGAGTTCCATGCTCTGATGGGCAAAGCATGTCATGATCAACTCACCGGTGGCCTTGTATCCAAGGCCCAGGGCTCCTCTTTCAACTCTCCAAGTTTCTTTCCAAGGGTCATCACATCCCATCAGGTGAGCCTCCCTGTGGGTATATGCTGAGCCTTGTCTCTTTAGATCACTGGACCGTAGTCATCAACATCCGTTGTCGAAGTTCTGTGAGCCATGCCCAAATGAAGCCCTTGTCTCTACCCTTCCAGTCCATTCCTACATGGTAAGCAAGAGAGGTTGAACCTGAAGTCATGCTGGCACAGGAAGTGCTGTCAGCAAGAGATCGCCATCTCTGGCTCTTTTATTTGTCTCAGGAAGAACTGGGCACCAGAGAGGTCAAAGACCTGGCAAAGGCTACACAGTTATTTGGTGCCAACTTGCTGAAAGAAGCGAGAGGGACTGCCCCGTACTATTGGTCTCTTGGTGCCTTGGAGGGCAACTGTGATCCAAGGGACAGAGAGGGAAAGTTCCAGTGGAGCAGGAGGGGGGAAGGGAAGATTGGGAAGTTTGGAGTTAGGTGACAGGGGAGCAGAATTATGGAAGAATAAAGCAACTCAAGTCTCCCTTGCTTAGCTTTTGGGATCGAGGCTTTCTTGGTTTGCTACTGCGTCTCTTGCTATCCTTGTGTGGTCCCTCTGTGGCTGCTTTTGTAGACTGCTCAGTATTGGAGGGCTTGGGCTCTGTCCTGAATCGTTTCTTCTGCCCATACTTTTCTTCTCTGCAGGCAATGTCATCCAAAATTACAATGTGAAATGCCACTGTCTTACTTAGTTTGGATTGTTTTAACCAATGACCAGAGACTGGGAGTCTAAAACAACAGATGTTTGTTTCTTCCCAGTTTTAGAGGCTAGCAAGTCCAAGATCAAAGCTCTGTGTGGTGAGGGGCCCATTCTTGGTTTGCAAATCACAGTCTCCCCCCTTTTTAAAATTGTATTGTAAAGGTGATGTACAGAGGGGTTTACAGTTACATAAGTAAGGTGATGAGAACATTTCTTTTTGAACAGTGTTACCCTCTTCCTCGTTTTCCTCCCCTTTTTCCCCTCCCCTGTCCTCCCCCAAGCCATAAAGTTCATTTCCAACATAGTGTTTAGTATCATTGTTGCATTGGTTCACCCTTTGTCCCACTGTTTCTGTGATTCCCCTTCCCTTCCTCCAATCAGATAAACTTATATGCAAGACAATGGGTACAGAAGTCAAAGCAAATAATAGTCTTATAGCCTCACGTATCAGAGAGCATGGAGAAAGAAAGCTCTTGTATCTTTTTTCCCCCAATAAATTCATTAATCCTGTGGTTTAATCCTCTCCATATCATCACACTGGGGATGAGAATTTCATGGAAATTTGTCAGGAGGGACAATAAACATTTAGTCCATAGCAGCTGACCTGCACAATCTGTCTCTCCAGGCTATTGGATCCACATTCGTGATGTTCAGACACTCCTCCAATTGGCATGCAGATCTCCAATTTCCCCCAGAACTTGTGTAGCTAATTATGAATACTTCCTTTAGAGATCTAATAGACTTCTAGACATTAACAAGGCCTAATTTAATCTTGGCCATCTGTCTCAAGCCTTTTCTTCTACTTTCCTTCTCCCTCTTATAGGAACAGGAATATAGTAGCAGACTTTCCCATCAGCCCATGTCCCTTAGTTTTTCTTCCTTATCACCACCCCTTATATTGGATGCACTCGCGTTTTCTTTTATTTCTAATTCTCCCTTCCAACATGTATCCATCCACTTCTCCACCTAGTGATTATGTCTATGCTAGCTCTAAATAGCATCACTTGGATTGGCAGAATAGTTCATATCTGGTCTGTTCCTATCACACCTATTCTTGTCCCTACCCCTCCAGTCCATTCCTACATGGTAATCAAGCTAATCTTTTAAAATAATGGATTAGATCACATAGCTCCCAGCCCGAAAACTCTCTGATGGACTTCCATTTCTCTTGGCTAATAACATACTTCTTTTCTTTCCTTTTCTTCTTTCTTTCTTTTCTTTCTTCCTTTTCTTTTCTTTCATTCTTTCTTTTCTCTCCTCCCTCCCTCCTTCCCTCCCATCTTTCTTTCTTCCCTTCTTCCTTCCATTCTTAATTCCAGTCTTAATTCCTTCCTTCCTTCCTTCCTTCCCCTTCCTTCCTTCCTTCCTTCCTTCCTTCCTTCCTTCCTTCCTTCCTTCCTTCCTTCCTTTCTTTCTTCCTTCCTTCCTTCCTTCCTTTCTTTCTTTCTTTCTTTCTTTCTTTCTTTCTTTCTTTCTTTCTTTCTTTCTTTCTTTCTTTCTTTCTTTCTTCTGTGTGATGGTATTGAGGCTTAAACTCTGTCCTTTATCTTTATCTCAAGGTTAGCACTCTACCACTTGAGCCACAGCTCCATTTTCAGTTTTTTAGTGATCAATTATAGATAACACTTTCATGGCCTTTACTCACCTGGCTGGCTTCAAGCCACAGTCCTCAGATCTCAGTCTCTTGAATAATGTAGATTACAGGTATGAGCCACTGGTACCCAGCTGAATATAGAACTTTCTGATCTCAATCCACAAGTTTCTATATAAATTGGCCCTTGCTATGTCATTAGCCTTATCTCAAACATGCTCCTCTTTGTCTAGAGTATTCTGTCACATTGACATTTCTGCTCTAACATCTACATTAAAAAATCCTTAAGGTCTGGGAAGGTGGCTCAGTGGTAGAGCCCTTGCCTTGCGTGTCTGAGGCCCTGGGTTCAATTCCTCAGCACCACATAAGCAAAAAGAATAAAAGCCGGAAGTGGCGCTGTGGCTCAAGTGGTCGAGTGCTAGCCTTGAGCTGAAGAGCTGAGGGACAGCACCCAGGCCCAGGGTTTAGGCCCCACGACCAGACCCCAAAAAACAACTTTAATTGTTATTATAAAGGTGATATGTAGAGACTTTACAGTTATGTAAGCCAGGCAAAGAGTATTTTTCTTTTTGGACAGTGTCACCTTTTCCCTCACTCTCTTCTAGTTTTTCCCTTCCATCTCTACCCACAAGTTGTATAGTCCATTTTCTTTCTTTTCTTTTCTTTCTTTCTTTTTTTTTTTTTTTTTTGTTGGTCGTGGGCTTGAACTCTGGGCCTGGGCATTGTCCCTCAGCTCTTCAGCTCAAGGTTAGCACTCTACCACTTGAGCCACAATGCCACTTCCGGCTTTTTTCTACTTATGTGGTACTGAGGAATCAAACCCAAGGCCTCATGAATGCAAGGCAAGCACTCTACCACTGAGCCACCTTCCCAGCCCCCCATTTTTTGTTCATTTTCAACATAGTGTCTAATGAGTGCCATTGTTGCATTTGTTCATCCTTTATCCCTCCATTTCTGTGCTTCCACATACATTCCGAAAGACATATAAACGAACAAAAAGAACCAAAAGGAAAGAAAAGAAGAACAGCAAAAAGGAAAAAAAAACCCTCTTGTTTGCATTTCCTGGAGTTCATTTCGATAATATTATTTTGTATGATCAGATGCACATAGGCTTTGTGCCTTTCTGTTCCTCTCCTACTAACCTCCACATTTTAAGACCAGCACCAGCTCTTTTGGAATCCTATCTTTCCCATTCATATTCACTTGGCTGGCTCTTGTGTTTTGTTATTTTCTTTCAATCCTGTCTCTAGAGAGTACTCTTCCTCTATCCAATGTAAAGTGCTCACCAACCCAAGCTCTGTCATATCCTCCTATTTTCATTATCCCAGGAGCACTCATTATCTACTTTGCTCATTGTCTGTAATTTTCTGTTCTTTCCTGCTAGAATGCAAACTCTCTAAGAACCATGGCCTTGCCTTTCTCCCCTTAATGCCCAGCATTTGGCCTAGTGCCTGGCCTGTTGAAGGTACTTAGCAAATGTTTGTTGATGAATGAATAAATAAATGAGGTAAAGAAAGAAAGAAGGAAAGAATGAATGAAAGAAAGGAGGAAGGAAAGACAGAAGGAAGAAAGAAAGGAAGGAAAGAATTAATGAAAGAAAGAAAGAAAGAAAGGAAGGAAGGAAGGAAGGAGGAAGGAAAGACAGAAGGAAGAAAGGAGGGAAGAAAAGGAAGAAAAAGGAAGGAGGGAAGGAAGGAGGTAGGATGGAAGGAAGGAAGGAAGGAAGGAAGGAAGGAAGGAAGGACCCCTGGACCATAGTCAGAGAATCTAGATCTTGTCCTTTAGCTCTGTGTTCATAAGTAATGTTACTGATTCATTCAAGCACATTTCTGTGCCCTATACTCCAAAGAATGCTAATGGTTAAGAAGTGTCCTCTAACTGGGCTCTGGTAGCTCATGTCTGTAATCCTAGCTACTTAGGAGGTTGAAATCTGAGGATTAGGATTCATAGCCAGCCAGAGTAGGGAAATCCATGAGACTCATCTCCAATTAATCACCAAAGCTGGAAGTGGAGCTGTAGTTTAAGTGGTAGAGTGCTAGCAGGGACAACACTCAGACCCTGGTTCTAGCCCTAGGACCTACCTACACACAGAAGAAGGAAGAGGAGGAGGAAGAAGAAGGAAGAAGGAGTTGTCCCCCACCCTCAGAGATCTCGGTTCTTATGAGACACAGATAATCATGGACTCAAGGGTACTAGAAGAAGCCAATAGTAGGGCCCCTCAGTCCAGAGAGGGACACAGTGTGTATAGAGATAAGGGGAAAGAAATGAGGTGGAATAGTGAGGAATGGCTGGAGCCCCAAAGTTGAAAGTAGGGAAGAGGGAAGAAAGGAAAAGAGGGACTAGAAGGAAACAAGGGTAAAGGCAGAATAGTTGGGAAAAAATTTGAACTTTGTGCTCAGGACCCTTCTGTTTGGAAACTTGGAGAGGGAAGAGGTCTTGTTTCCTTTCACAACCTTCTCTTGCCCTGGTTCTTAAGTCCTGGTCACCTGGGTAGGCCCATGTTGTTGTCCCCCTGCTCCCGGCTTTATAGTTTAATAGGATCTCTGAACTCACTTGATAATCTCCATTCACACAGGTGAGGAAATCAAATCCCAGAGCCAAAGGATTTGCATGGAGCTGCCCATCTGGGATGAGAACTGTTTGTCCCATGGCTAGTGTTTTCCATGCCCTACCACAACCCTGTCTTACCCGAGGTGTGTCTTCTTGGGCAGACTATGCTCTTCTGGAGCCTGACATCTTCCAGGTGGCTTCCTGCCATGTTCTTTGCCCAAGAGCCTTCAAGCTGTTGGTGCCACTGATGGCTCCAGGCCATGCTGACGACATCTGATCTGACTCCGAGTATTTATTTTGAAAGTCAAATGTAGTTGAGCTGCATGTTTCTTGGCAGAGCCTAGCTGGCAATGAACTTGGCCCGTGGTGGTGCCTGGCTCGCTGATAAGATCCAGGAGAGGTCCTGTTGTGTTGAGAGGATTTCCTTTTCCTCAGGCCTCTGGTGAAGGGTGTGATATGCATGACTTGCTACTAAGGGACTTGAGATGAAGGGAGGGAACTGGAGGGGGTCAGCTCCACTGAGCTGGGCAAACGTCTCTGCTTCTCTGGGCCACCTGTGCCACCAGGAGACAGTGCTACCCACCTCACAGAGTCCAGGAGAGTTACTGAAAGATCTGAGAAGTTGGAGAAGTGCATGTGGCTGGGCCACTAGGAGGAGTAATCATGATGTTGTATGGCAATGGTGCTGAGTGGAGCAGCCGGAGTGGGGTGGTCCTCAGCCCTGGCCTCAGGGTCCTGAGCTGACCGAGACTGACTCCACAAGAACAGTAGGCAGATGCCACTGTTCTCAGCAACAGAAACTCAGCTGAGCTTCTAATATCAATAACCATTTCATGGTTAATGCTTATGGACCATGGTACTAGGCACTCTGCTTTGTAGACAACTGACCCCAGGAAGCAGAATATTATCCATGTGTCCTAGACAAGCAAATGGGGCCAGGAGACATTCAGGAATACAACTCAGGCTTGTGAGTAGCAAATCAGGTATAGCTGATTCCCAAACCTCTGTTGATATCTCATATCCAAAAAAGCAAGCACACCATTGGGATAACTATTGGCCAGCCTGAGGATACATTACCACAAAATGCAGAGTGGTGGTGGAGGGTGATAAAGAAGAACAGGTGTGCTGGCTACACCTGGAACACCCATTGCAGTGCCGTGGTAGGAAAGAGTCTGTGAACTGGACAGAGCACCCATGATTGGAAGGGATGGCCATTTGCTTTTGGATGAGCCACTGACGAAACCTGATTAAAAGATTAGAGTCACACATCTTTGCATACTAATCCATGTTCTGTAGTTAGATGACCCCGAGCAATTTACCCGGTCTGTCTCCCCCATGATCTTCCATTGTGAACTGAGTGTAGAAGTTCTTGTCTTAGCATCAGCTCCTGCTGCTGTAAGGAGTAAAATGAGCTAATCTATCAATCTTTCTCTTTCCACCATTCTGGTGAGAATCTTAGACCAAAGATGGAGATGATTTCTCCTTAATTTCCTGGGCAGGGTCATGGCCATGTGGCTTCCTTTTGGAATGTACCCATTGTACTACAATCAGCCCTTGGATGTGGCACCATTGGTTGATAAAACCAGTTATGTAGATGATCCCTAAAGTCTACTTTGAGTAGATCGAGACTCCCAGGGGAATGTTGGAAACGTGTAACATGAAGGACAAAAGAAGGGAATGTTGGGTAGGGAAGATTCAGGGGCTGGAAAGCAGACTTGGAACTGGAAGAGTGGAGGTGCTTCCTCTATTAGAGTTTATTTTCATCTGTCTGTGTTGGTATAACAAAATCCTAAAAACTGGGTAATTCACAAAGAACAGAAATTCACTTTCTCATAGTCCTGAAGGTGGTAAGTTCAAGGTCAAGACACTGGTGGGTTCAGTTGTCTGGTCAGGGCTGTTCTCTACTCTGAGGTGCTTAACTTGCACATTAGGATGGAGGTGAGGTAATGCTGTGTCCTCCCCCCATGGTGGAAGGCTGAGGACAAGAAGGCTGAAGTTCCTCTGAAGCTCTTTTGTAATTATGAGCACCCTTAGTTCTATTCCTGTCAATGGACCCCTCCTGACTCAATTATCACCTGAAGGTCATACCTCTCCATTCTGTTGCATTGGAATTAAGTTTCTACGTGAACTTAGGAGGGGGTACACCATCATTCAGACATATGATGGAGGAGTTAGTTGAGTCTGGAGGAGTTGAGCTGAGGGCAACTCTTTTAGTTCTTTTGCAATTACGTGAAGTGATTGATTGGATCTCTTACAATCCTGCCTAGAATCTGGAGTATAAAACAGAGGAGCACCCTCTTGGGACTATTGTCTGGAGAGTTTCTACTTGTGACAGGCTGAAGTTTTAATTAGGAGGTCATGTGGGTTATCTTCCTGATCCCTAAAGGACCCCTAAAATGCTGTAATGCAAAAATCTCTGTGCAGGGAGAATAGTTGAAGAACTGGCAGAGGCGGACTCAAAGGCTTTAGGGGGAGCGGGCTGTTGCTGAAATGCCAATGGTGAGGCCACTAGGAGGAGTAAGCAGGAGGTGGGTTGGGCTCATAGAAGGCACTGCGAAGCCTGCAAGCAGCCTGGACTCAGGGACCTGGCGATGGTCTTGGTTAGTAGTGGGCACACAACATTCTACGAGTAGTCCATGCTCAGTCTTTAGTTGCTGAATGCATGAAACATACATAGGGAAGCATATATGTAGTTTACAAGGCGAAATGGAGTTTTGTAAGCTCATTTTTCACTTAGCAAAATAGCTTAATTATACCCAGGCCATTCTATCTTCTTCTTTTTCTTTTCTTTCTAAACACAACTTTATTGACTGACTGAATAGTACCACTGAATGATAATAATCAACAAGATCATAGCCAATTCATGGAGTTTACATTTATGGACACCTGAATTATTTCCGATCTTTTTGGAATTACTCAAAGATACTGTGATGGGTAACCTTTTATTTGTATCTGTGGATATATATATATATATATATATATATATATATATATATATATAAATAAAATTACTTCAGATCAATCTCTAGTATTGGCATTACAAGTGGAAATGGAAGCGATACTTTCAATAAGACTTTTGTTAACATACTACCAAATTGTTTAGAAAGTCTCTTTCAACTAGGAAGCCATAAATGAGAATGATCATTTTTACTCTTTATATATCTAGGAATTACTCATTTTATTGGGGAAAAAACCTACCACCTTAACAATTTGGTAGATAATAGAATATAGCTTTAAATCTCTGCATATTAAAGCAAATAAAATCCCAGTTTTTCCTAGTAGATTTTAAAAGTTGTCTTCTTATAACTTCCATCTACAGCTTCCAAGTCACATAGAATAAATTCTTCATTTCAAGAGAGCTAGCATGCCTCCAGCTTCTTTTTAAACTCGTGCTCCTTTGTTTCTGAAGATGCATTCTCATTATTAAAAGTTGTTCCTCAACTATGATTTTCCAGATCCAGATCTCTCTTCAGAAGATTCTCATCTTCTGAATTTGGTCCAGTTTGTGTCTAACCTTTTTTTTTGGGGGGGGGGTCCGGTAGTGGGGCCTGAACTCTGGGCCTGGGCACTGTCCCTCAGCTCTTCAGCTCAAGGCTAGCGCTCTACCACTTGAGCCACAGCACCACTTCCGGCTTTTTGCTTATTGGTGCTGAGGAATTGAACCCTGGGCCTTGAGCATGCAAGGCAAGTGCTCTACCACTGAGCCACCTTCCCAGCCCCTCTAATCTTCTTCTTGAACCTGGTGCTCAGATATAGTTCTGGACTATGCTACCCAGTTTGGCATGCCGGGACAATACCTTCTCTATCTTAGAACCCTCTTGTTGATTGTGTAGCCTAAGTACACATTGACATTACTTCTTGGAGTTAATTTATTTTAAAATTAAATATAAATTTATTCTGTTACAAAGGAGTTAGCAAAATATTAACATTCTCATCAACTTTCCTTCATTCTAATTTTATTCCTCATCCTAGAGTCCATTTTTCTTCATTAGCATGTATAAACATGCATTTATACTTGAGAAATTTATCTTTATATGTTCATTTTCAATCTGTAGTTTGCTTTCCACTTAACAGTATTTCAAAAATTGTTCCTGGCATTACATCTAAAAACAAGACTATGCAATTTCTCAGTATGGATCTACCATAATTTGTCTTTTTATTCAACTTTCTACTTAGCCACTTTTATTACCATTTTTATTTTTACTATCACAGTTCATGCTATAGTGAATACTCTTGACAATTATGCAAGTATTCCTTGAAATTACCAGACATATCTATTTGAAACAAAACAATTACAAATTTAAAATTTTTGATTATTGCCAAATTGCCTTTCAAAAATGCACCAGTAAGAGTTCCCCAATTTCACTACATTTTCATTGGCAGATAGAATCAATATTTATTTATTTGTTTGTTTGTTTAGTGCCAATACTAGGCCTTGAACTCAGGGCCTAGTGATCTTTCCTGGCTGTCTTCAAGCCAAGATACTGAGATTTCAGCTTCCTGAGTAACTAGGATTACAGAAATCAGTGAAGGGAACCTAACTTTTTAAAAAAAATCAAACTGATAGCTTAGATTAATATATAGTTTCATAATTTTACTAGTAAAATGGAATAAAATTGAATAAAATAAAGGCTGTTTTTTTGCTGTGTTTCTGGTGTGAATTTCTTATTCATATTGCAGCATTGCGAATGGAATTTCTCTTTAAAATATTTTTAAAATAAAAATACATCTTCAGCATTTTTTAAATTCTTCCTTCCCTTGCTTTCTTTACAGTTATCCCTCTTTTTGGGGTTGGTTGTGGGCCTTGAACTCAGGGCTTGGGCGCCGTCCATTAGTTCTTTCACTCAAGGCTAGTGCTCTACCACTTTGAACCATAGCACCACTTCCAGTTTTCTGGTGGTTAACATGGACTTTTTCTGCCTGAGATGGCTTTGAAGTGGTATCCTCAGATCTTAGCCTCCTGAGTAGCTAGGATTATAGACATGAGCTACTGGTGCTTGGCTTCATCTATTCCGCTTATATATATAACCTATAAATTTTTGCCCTGGTATTCTGACATTTCCAAATATTATCTTGTTTAGTTGGTTATTTATTATTTTTCTGGATTCTCTACTTTCATATTTTTAAAATTATTCTCTTGTGTTATGAGGGCATGACTTCAAGTAACTATAAATAAGAAATATGAGGAGAAACTAAATCCTTGCATGTCTGAAAATGTATTTATTCCATCCCTTATTCTTCAATGACAGCTTTGCTGAGCATGTAATTGTATGTCTATAAACATATAAAATTGTATGACTAGATAATTACATAAAATATTTTATATGAAATATACAAAGGAAATTTCAAAGGCATTTCTCTCGTTTCCTGGAATCTAATGTCCAGAGAAATATGGTGGCCAATCTGATTCTGCATCCTCTGTAGGCAATCTTTTATTTCCCAAGATTTTCATCAAATTGCCTGGCCATTATTTACTACATATTTCTTCCAACCTTTTTTCTCCTCCTCCTGATAATTAACTTACAAATGTGAGATATTTCATATTATCTCACAAATCGCTAGATTATTTGTCAAAAATCTTTTTATTTTTTATTCTTCTAGTTGGATAGTATTTTAATGACATTTCTATGGTTCTTCAATCTACTATTACATTTTTTTGTAAAAACTTAGGAATTTTTGTGTTGTTGTTATAGGATTTCCATTTGATTCTTTTTAAAAAGTAGATTCTGCCTCTGAAATTTGTTTTATTTTTCTGAGTGTATTTTCCTTTATACCCTGGAGCCAGTTATAGAATCTACTATAAAGTATTCACTAATTTCCATATTTGGTTTATCATCTAGTGAGTCTTTAGGGGTTGCCTATCTTTTAGTTATGAAACACATTTTCCTGTTTCTTCCTATGTCTAGTAATTTTGGATTGTGTCATAGACATTTTGAATGATGCATTTTAAGATTTTGGCTTTTGCTATAATTTTCTGAAGAACACACACACACACACACACACACACACACACACACATTTGCTTTAGCTGATTTTTAACTGGATTGGACTTCAAACTTCTTTGGTGTTGCTGGACTACTTAGAGTCTGGCTGGCATAAATCAGAAGTTAATTCGCACAGTCTATTTATAGAATTGAACTTCCTCTTTCTGGTTCTCTCCTTTCCCAGATTTTCTTCTGTGAAACACTTCTGACCTGTACACATACCTTCAAGCCAGTGAGACTACTGGTTTGAATCCAAGTTTCAATTGCCTTTCCTGGCACTGTGTTGTGTTTAGTAGAAGAGCTCACCTATTGTTCCCGTCTTTTACATGTTGAATTTACTTTCTGCTTTTGTTGCTGTTGCTGTCACACTTGAGCTCCTTCAGATGACTGCTTGATATATTTTGTACAGAGTTTGCATTTGATATCCAAAAGAGGCTTATACCAATAGGATCTATTCTATCATTATCAGAGACCTTCCCTCATTTCTTCCCCTCACCTTTCCCACCCTCTAAGTTTTGACAGACATACCTCATCTTTTGTTTTTCTGTTAATGTACACAGTGTACACACATTGAATCTTAGCTGGTTTTACTTTCATCCTTCCCACATCCCTATTTCTAATATAATTTGAGGATTTTTTCCCAAATACTAGCCATCATTACATATTTACTTACATTTAGAAATTACACATTTAGGAATTCTGTGTTTGGAGACTAGGCAAAACCGTCTGGAATTCCTTTTTTATTGTTTCACTGAAGTAATTTTTCAGAAAATATATGTTGGAATGAATATAGGTGTTAACTATGATTAATGAATAAATA